>NC_057802.1:390305218-390379194 GCF_018294505.1 Triticum aestivum
CGCCCCGGATCCGCCGAGCCGCCCCTGGGTCGCCGCCGCCCCGGATCGACCGCCGCCAAGTCGCCGCCCGCCCCGGATTCACCGAGTCGCCCCCGGTCGCCGCCGCCCCGGATCGACCGCCGCCAAGTCGCCGCCCGCCCCGGATTCACCGAGTCGCCCCCGGTCGCCGCCTTTTCTTCCCATTGTAGCTCGACCGCCGGTGAAATTTCGTTGATGCGAGCTCGAATACGGTTTTTGTAGATGGATTTGAGCCCTTGTGAGCAATTTTTGCTCGAGGATTCATCCTCGTTCGACGACTCGGACGTGGAATCGATGCTCGAGCGCCATCGGCAGCAGATGGTGGTAGCGGTCCTAGCCGTGAAGGAGGTTGAGGAACGAAACCACAAGAGGCGAGGAGGATCGACCGTCGGCCCTCTTTGCATCCCTTGCAACCGCCATCTCGGGAAAATGTTGATGCAAGACTACTTTGCGAACAATCCTACCTATCCGCCGCACCTCTTCCGGAGAAGGTATCGAATGCGCCGATCCCTCTTCGTAAAAATTGTGCAAGCTTGCGAGGCCAATTCTCGGTTTTTTACTCAAAGGAGAAACGCCGCGGGCTTGTTGGGTTTTAGCGCACGCAAAAAATCTCCACAGCTATGCGTGTGTCTGCATATGGCATTCCGGCGAGTATCTTCGCATTGGCGAAGATACTACTATTGAGTCAGTGCGTCGGTTCGCCAAAGTGATCATCCGTGTCTTTGGTCTTGTCTATCTTCGTGCACCCAACGAGGAAGACACAAAAAAGTTGATGGCAGCAAATGAGAAGCGAGGTTGGCCCGGCATGCTAGGAAGCGTTGATTGCATGAATTGGACTTGGAAAAACTGCCCGAAGGCATGGCACGGACAGTATTGTGGCAAGTCTCGTGATGCAACAACTGTGCTAGAGGCCATAGCATCCGAGGATTTGTGGATTTGGCATTGTTTTTTTGGTATGCCGGGTACTCTAAATGATATCAATGTGTTGCAACGGTCTCATTTGTTTGCTAGACTTGCTAGTGGTGATGCTCTTGCTTGCAACTTCACGGTGGATGGGCATGAGTACACAAAGGGGTACTATCTTGCAGATGGTATTTACCCTTCTTGGTGTACATTTGTCAAGAGCATCAAAAAGCCCAAAACTAGGAAGCATATTGAATTTGCAGAGGTACAAGAGGCTGCCCGAAAAGATATTGAAAGAGCCTTCGGGGTTTTGCAATCTAGATTTGCCATTGTTCAAGAGCCTTCGGGGTTTTGCAATCTAGATTTGCCATTGTTCGTGGTCCTGCTCGTTTTTGGGACAAGCAAACCATGAGCAACATCATGACATGTTGTGTGATTCTTCACAACATGACCATCGAAGATGAGAGGGACATGAACTTGGAGTTCTTCTACGACAATGTCGGTAGCTGTGTGAAGCCAGCTAGAGACCTGACCGCATACAAGCATTCCTTCAGACATACCGGCATTGAAGATGCAAACACCCACCATCAGCTTCAGGAGGATCTCATTGAGCACCATTGGCAAAGGCATGGCCAAAGGCATTGGGCAGCATTGGCAAAGGCACCGGCCAATTTTACATTCATTTCATTTAATTCATGTGTGTGTGATCGGTATCATTGTTGTATTCGGGACAATTGTTGTATTGAATTATTAGTTTTATTTGGTGATTTGAATAATTATTGTAATTTGGATTCATAATATTCACATTTTATGTTATTTGAATTCATAATTCTGTGTAATATGTGAGATATGTGTCAAATTCAGAAAAAAAAACACGCATTTTGCGGGCTTGCACGGGCTGCGGCCGAACAGACCCCGCATAGTGGAACTGTAGAAGAGAATATTTTTCCGCGAATTGTAAACGCGCGATAAGGGTCCGTGATATAAGGGGTCCGCTAGAGATGCTCTAAGATCCCCATTTACCTGAAGATCAGGGTTTACGGTTGTATGTTTTCCCTTTCAGATGTGGTTTCAATCCGACTATGTGCATATGTGCGGCCCCACATGACAGGACGTCTACGTAAAGCTCCTCCTTTAGTGCAAGAGGAAAAAGCTAGACAGGGACCACCCCTCCCCTCGTACGTCATGATAAGGGGTGCCCCTCATTATCTCTTCTGAGCTACCTATCTGAACTCTCTAATCCTCCATGTGAACCATGCTACTTGCATTTGTTTTCATTCCAATCCCTA
The DNA here is from genome assembly GCF_018294505.1 of Triticum aestivum. Taxonomy (NCBI): domain Eukaryota; kingdom Viridiplantae; phylum Streptophyta; class Magnoliopsida; order Poales; family Poaceae; genus Triticum; species Triticum aestivum. The sequence goes on from NC_057802.1 coordinate 390,307,429, forward strand.
TACTCTACTCCTTGGATGTCTTCACATCCACCCATGGATACCAAAAAAAAATATTGCTGTCTAGTCCTTGTTGAATTTGATGTTTAATCTTTCTTACTAAGACAAATTTGTTCTTTCAGCAAATCTGTAATAAGGCCATAGTAACTCTTTTAAGAATACTTCAAACTTTGCAATTCATCAAAAATGAATAAACCATCGAGCATGCCGAACAACACTAGTGTTCTGACTGTACTTTAACTAATCTCAAGAAGCCTACTGTTATATCAGTCTCAGATGACACTGAAGAGACAGAAGCCTACTGTTTTAAATGCACAAGATTAAAATGCCTAAAATAACCCCTGATTCATGGTAGGAGTAGTAAAGATAAATAATTTTGAAACCTGATAAATCACTAATAAATTCCTAATTATTCACACTGCAAAGTTTGACATGATACATGCCTATTAGCTCAGACTAAATCTAGCACTATAGATATATCTGTTTGAGCGACAAGTAATTCCGGACAGAGGAAGTATATTATTGACTGCTAAAGTCTAACATAGCACTGTAATTTGTTTCATCAGAACAACAAAAAGAACAAACTTCATGTGTACAGTAGCACATCTTTCAATGCGGTAGGTAAATACATTGACTAATTTCCTGTAACATGATGGACTCTCATCATTGATAGTTCAATATGCAAAAGGTGTAGATAGCTAACTAGTTCAATATCTTTCAGTACGAAATTTTAGTTGTTTGGAAAGGATGGCTTACCTTATTTTGCCCAAGCCAACTAGCATAGTCAAGATCAATCTTCTTAGCAGGAATACTTGCATCAATAAGGAGAAAAACTGAGACCAAATTGTCTCTGCTGAGGAAGTAATTTCTAGTAAATTCATCCCAATCTTTACGAGCTACCTGTGGTGCTGAAGCATATCTGTTCAAATAAATGCTTTAGTTAAAGCCAGAAGATGGAGAATATTTCAAAAAACATATAAGCTCCAACTAGTTGAGTTTAATTTTCTACTGTCATGGATCCTTTCCTCGTTTGATGTATGTCCGAATAAGAAGTATATTTTGATTTTTATTAACCTACATAAAGCAGGCTCAAAGAAGACACGAGTCCAGAAAGTGTTTTTGACATATACAATATATCAGTGTGTAACTCAAATTAATAAAGATATTGATATGCACAGTAACAGTCCATACTAGATGGTGTGAACACTCTTCTAAATTCCCAAATATCAAATATATTTCGAAATGATTGGCACCAATTTGGTCAGCATAATCATGTTTATGTACAAAGTCTAAAACTGCAGGTTAAAGTACCTTGCTTTTCACCAAAAAATTAACCATGATTTAATAAAATCATTTCCTGTTACTACAGATATTACTTATGCACCATAGAACTTATTATCCACTAATGAACTATTCGTAGGTAGACAGTAACTTAAAAATAGGCATCCACAGTAGGGCATTAACTCAAAGGGGGACGATATGTTAAAAAGGGCAAGTAAATTCACAATTTGAGAATACAGTTTAGCTACTCGATTTATTTCAAGAATATCGATGTTTGCAGGTAATGTGTCAGCTTTAATTCCAATGGATCTGTAACATCGAAATTGGGCATGGAAGATTAGGAAGAGATATGTTAAGTTTGATGGCAACAAAACAGGCTTGAAGTTCGATGGTCAAACATTTTAATGCATTCGTCTGCATAGTTAAGAACTTTTTTCGGAAAATACAGAAACTGAAAGTGGGCTAAGAGCAGTAGCATACCCATAACCAGGCAAGTCAACAAGGTACCAACTGTCATTTATTTTAAAATGATTGATGCACTGGGTCTTTCCTGCAATGATAAAAACAATTAAGAAAATTAATGAAACTTGGATGGAGAGTTGATTTGATAATATGATTATTGAGGTTCTGCTGCAGTATATCGTGTAAGAGGCCAAGGAACGAACAGCTGGAATAAGGTCATGTTGAACATATTTCTAGAGAATATATTTCTGCAGCTCCATGTGCTTGCAGAAACTATTATTATTATTAAAACCAAAAGATACAGTTTGGCAAAAGGAAAATGATGTAGAACTAGACAGCACAGTTTCATGGTCTTCTGCTCTCTTGTCAGTTTGGGCAGACAAATAAGCTCTTATAAGGTAAACATCAAACATGTGGCCAACAAAACAAAACTCGAAGACGAGAGTGCCAGACCTTCTGAAAGGCCAACATTACAACAATAACCGGGCATAGCAAGATGACTATTATCATCGGTGTGCATGACCATTATAAAGAGAAAAGAACCATGTATGAAGAAAGAATAACCAGCTTTTCTATGTATGAATGGAACTGAACAGCTTGGTGTAAGATGCAGGTGCATAACGTGCAGTTTTAGAGCTGGACACTAAAACCCAGAACCAGGCCAATCCTATGAACGCATTTGTGCACTCAAATTCCAGAATAGCCCGCCTCTACCATATCCACAAGTACTCGCAAGGCTATCGAATCAACTAGGCAATCGCCTCCAAGCAAGTAGGAACGAGAGGACCTAAACCTTAAACCCCGACAGCATTACAGTTGCAGCATATAATTAGGCAACAAAAAAAGTTAAGCGCGGCCTACCAGGCTTCTTGGAGGTGAGCGCGAGGCGCTTGCGGCGAACGAGCGAGTTGAGCAGTGACGACTTGCCGACGTTGGAGCGGCCGACGAGCGCGAACTCGGGCAGCCCATCCCTGGGGCAGTCATCGGGTCGCACGCTGCTCTTTATGAAATCCGCGTTAACCACCTGCGCATCGCCCCGCGCGTACGTGCCCAGCACGATGTTGGAGCCCTTGAGGACCCGCGCGGTCACGACCTCCTCGTCCCCCGGGGTCACGCTCGCCCCCGGTGGCAGGAAGAGCCGGTCGAGGGGGAGCTTTACCTGCACCTCCTGCGGCTCCTGGGGCTCCTGGGGCTCTTCGGCGTCGAAGTGGTCGGCGGATTCTTCGGCGTCGGAGTGGTCTACGGTTTGGGGGGCCGCGAGCTGAGAGAGCGCGGCGCAGCGAGGCAGGAAGGGGCCGCGAGGAGGGAGGCGGGAGGGGCGGATGAGGAGTTTCGAGGTGGGGCTGGAGGGGAGGGAGAGGGAGAGGAGGCGAGGGAGGATGCGGTGGTAGAGGAGCATCGCCGCCGCCGGCGGTCAGGGATTTGGGTTTTGGAGGCCGCGAGAAGTGTGCGGCGTGGTTGGGGGCGCACGGAGTGGAGTGGAAAAGCTCGCAGGGATGGATTGGGTGGGGCCGGAAGGACTGCCATAAGAAAATCAGAGTAAATTCTGACATCCATTTCTATCTGTTTTGTTTCTGCGACAAAAAATTCAGGATGAAACGAGTAAAATACATCAAAATTTTCTTACAACATTGTATAAAATGAGGGATCAATCATAGTCCTTTCAATAAGTAAGATATCAAACAAACAAAGAGTAGAAGGAATCGATAAGCAGTTTTTAGCAAAATATTCTTTGCAAATGTTATAAAGTAATTGTGACAGATAATTTGATAGCAAGATAATTTGTAATCAAAGTAATAAGGTGCGGCAAGGTGACTCAATCCTCTTTATTCCAAAAGACAAGTGGGAAGTACTTTTTATGGTGATTAAAATGGTCTTGGGGACACATGAAAATTTCATGTGGTTGTTTTCGTCACGATTCATTGTCTCGCGTTCACTGCTTCGATAAGTTCTTACGTGGATGAACCGATGCAAAGTTGTTGTTTTTACTTGAACAAACAATCTACTTATGATTGCCCCCTCTCGCAAGTATCCGCAACTACGAGAAGAATTAAGATAAATCTAATATCATGAAACATATTGATCCAAATCAGCCCCTTGCAGAATAGTGTGTAATCTAGATTTAGGCTTCCATCACTCCTGCAACCCATCATTTACTTACGAACCCCACAATAACTTCCTCTAGGCCTAAACATAATATTGTGTCATGTAGTTGACGTTCACACGACATCACTAGAGGAAAAATAACACGACACATCATCGAAACATCAAACAAAAACGAACTTCACATGATTACTTATAACAAGAATTCTCCCATGTCCTTAAGAACAAACGAAACTACTCATAAATCATATTCATGTTCATGATTAGAGGAGAATAATATATGATTAACCGTGTTTAGAGGCGAGGGATGATGCGGTGGTAGAGGAGCATCGCCGCCGCCGCCGGTCAGGGATTTGGATCTTGGAGGTCGCGAGAAGTGTGCAGCGTGGTTGGGGGCACACGGGGTGGAGTGGAAAAGCTCGCAGGGATGGATTGGGTGGGACCGGAAGGGCTACCATCAGAGTAATAAAATGCATCAAAGGAGGTGTTTGTTTCAAATATTTTTGCCCATCACATGTTTATGACGTAAAGGGAAAACGTTAACCGTGTTTGGTAACTCTACACGTAAACACGTCCCTCCATAAACGAGTCCAGGGCAATTAATGATCGATACCGCCTACCCACCAGTAGAGGGTGCGGTACCGAGCCCATTACCCTCATCCTCCCCCGAGCTCCCTGTTGGCCTTCCCCTTGCCCGACCCCGTCCTCCTCGTCCGTCGCCTCCTCACCAATCGCCTTCGAGTTCGGCACCGGCGCCTCCCCGACCCCTTTCGAGCCCCCCTCCGCCTTCCTCGCAACAACCAAGCGCGTGAGATCGGGAAGGGTCGGTGGCGCTTGAGATCCTGGGCGGCTGAGGCCGATCAAGAGCAGGCTATTTTGTGGGGAGGATGGTGGCCGACAAGTAGCAGGGCCGAGCAAGAGGTGAGTGATGGTAATCAATTCCTTTTCTTGAACATGAACCAAATGAACTTGGAAAAAACTCATTACACCTCCTTAAACACTGTGATCTGATTACGTTCACATTGTCGTTACCATTTCAGTTGTCAAACACCTCCAAATCTTTTTTAAAACAAAGTGCAAACGTTTATGAATGCTCATCATACCCCAGTGAGCATTTTCGAGGGACTAAGTCGACGGATCTTGGCATTGACAAAGTTGTCGCGGACGCACCGTAGTCGACGAGCACATCATACATATGAAAGAATATCGCTGGAAAAGCCTAAAATAAATTCAAGAATATGCAAATACTAGTGTAAGACTCAAGAACATCTATCTATACCTACCAGTAAATGGAGGTGATATTATTGGTCCCTCATACACAATTAACACACCCCCACACACACACACATTTTATGTAATTAACCCGCAATCCATCGTTTGCCACCACATAAGTCCAATAGCCCGTTTGGCCCAACAGAGGCAGCCCACCTTGCGAGGGTGAGGTTGCGGTGGGTCCAACGAAAGTTGAGCTCGAGGTTCTTACAACAGGCGCCCCAATCCTTGATCAACCGGTTCTTTAGATGATGTGGGCCGATAAAGAGTCATATGGTGCCGCCTATTCAGGTGAAAAGGGTCAAGCTCGCGCCTTTATCTTCTCCGATGCTCGTATTTACTTTTGTGTTTAACACATAGATCCTTACCACTCTTCCATTATTCCAACTAAATCGCGGGTACATAATAATATGCATGGAACCCCTCACTTAATGTAGCTAGATCCTGGCTACCTTGGACGTGCCCGGCATGCTGACATATTAGCACGCGTGCCCCGGGCCGTATTGGGCCAGCTCGACACATGGCCCACCTAGGGTCGTGCATGGTTCGCAGGCTAGGCACGTGTGCTGGAACGACACAACCCATTTAGTTTTTTTATTCATCATAGCACACAAACAACCAAAGTAAGCAAAAAAAAAACAGCCTAAATAGGCCTAAATCAGGCTGGTGGGCTAAACCTGTCGGTGGGCCGACCTGTTTTGTTGTTGTGGCGTGCCTGGGCCTGGAGGTCGGGACTGAAGGAAATATGCCCTAGAGGCAATAATAAAGTTATTATTTATTTCCTTATATCATGATAAATGTTTATTATTCATGCTAGAATTGTATTAACCGGAAACATAATACTTGTGTGAATACATAGACAAACAGAGTGTCACTAGTATGCCTCTACTTGACTAGCTCGTTGATCAAAGATAGTTATGTTTCCTAGCCATAGACAAAGAGTTGTCATTTGATTAACGGGATCACATCATTAGGAGAATGATGTGATTGACTTGACCCATTCCGTTAGCTTAGCACTCGATCGTTTAGTATGTTGCTATTGCTTTATTCATGACTTATACATGTTCCTATGACTATGAGATTATGCAACTCCCGTTTACCAGAGGAACACTTTGTGTGCTACCAAACGTCACAACGTAACTGGGTGATTATAAAGGTGCTCTACAGGTGTCTTCGAAGGTACTTGTTGGGTTGGCGTATTTCGAGATTAGGATTTGTCACTTCGATTGTCGGAGAGGTATCTCTGGGCCCACCCGGTAATGCACATCACTTAAGCCTTGCAAGCATGGCAACTAATGAGTTAGTTGCAGGATGATGTATTACGGAACGAGTAAAGAGACTTGCCGGTAATGAGATTGAACTAGGTATTGAGATACCGACGATCGAATCTCGGGCAAGTAACATACCGATGACAAAGGGAACAACGTATGTTGTTATGCGGTTTGACCGATAAAGATCTTCGTAGAATATGTGGGAGCCAATATGAGCATCCAGGTTCCGCTATTGGTTATTGGCCGGAGACGTGTCTCGGTCATGTCTACATAGTTCTCGAACCCGTAGGATCCGCACGCTTAAAGTTCGATGACGGTTATATTATGAGTTTATGTGTTTTGATGTACCGAAGGTAGTTCGGAGTCCCGGATGTGATCATAGACATGACGAGGAGTCTCGAAATGGTCGAGACATAAAGATTGATATATTGGACGACTATGTTCGGACACCGGAATGGTTTCGGGGAGTATCGGGCATATACCGGAGTACCAGGGGGTTACCGGAACCCCTCGGGGAGACTAATGCGCCTATTGGGCCCTAGTGGAGAAGAGGAGGGGCGGCCAAGGGGCAGCCGCGCGCCCCCTCCCCCTCAGTCCGAATTGGACAAGGAGGGGGGGCGGCGCCCCTCCTTTCCTTCCCCCCCTCTCCTTCCCTCTCCTCTCCTACTCCCACATGGAAGGGGGAGTCGAGTAGGACTCCTCATGGGGCACGCCTAGGGTGGTCGGCCCCTCCCCCTCCTCCACTCCTTTATATACGGGGAGGGAGGCACCCCTTGGAGACATAACAATTGATCCTTTGGATCTCTTAGCCGTGTGCGGTGCCCCTCCACCATAATCCACCTCGATAATATCGTAGCGGTGCTTAGGCGAAGCCCTGCGCCGGTAGAACATCATCATCGTCACCACGCCGTCGTGTTGACGGAACTCTCCCTCAAAGCTCGGCTGGATCGGAGTTCGAGGGACGTCATCGAGTTGAACGTGTGCTGAACTCGGAGGTGCTGTGCGTTCGGTACTTGATCGGTCGGATCGTGAAGACGTACGACTACATCAACCGCGTTGTGCTAACGCTTCCGTTTTCGGTCTACGAGGGTACGTGGACACACTCTCCCCTCTCGTTGCTATGCATCACCATGATCTTGCGTGTGCGTAGGAAATTTTTTAAAATTACTACGTTCCCCAACAATGGTATCAGAGCCAGGTTTTATGCGTTGATGTTATATGCACGAGTAGAACACAAGTGAGTTGTGGGCGATACAAGTCATACTGCTTACCAGCATGTCACACTTTGGTTCGGCGGTATTGTTGGATGAAGCGGCCCGGACCGACATTACGCGTGCGCTTACGCAAGACTGGTTTTACCGCCGTGCTTTGCACACAGGTGACTAGCGGGTGTCAGTTTCTCCAACTTTAGTTGAACCGAGTGTGGCTACGCCCGGTCCTTGAGAAGGTTAAAACAACACTAACTTGACGAACTATCGTTGTGGTTTTGATGCGTAGGTAAGAACGGTTCTTGCTCAGCCCGTAGCAGCCACGTAAAACTTGCAACAACAAAGTAGAGGACGTCTAACTTGTTTTTGCAGGGCATGTTGTGATGTGATATGGTCAAGGCATGATGCTATATTTTATTGTATGAGATGATCATGTTTTGTAACCGAGTTATCGGCAACTGGCAGGAGCCATATGGTTGTCGCTTTATTGTATGCAATGCAATCGCCCTGTAATTGCTTTACTTTATCACTAAGCGGTAGAGATAGTTGTAGAAGCAATAGTTGGCGAGACGACAACGATGCTACGATGGAGATCAAAGGTGTCGCACCGGTGAAGATGGTGATCATGACGGTGCTTCAGAGATGGAGATCACAAGCACAAGATGATGATGGCCATATTGAGGGAGTCCTGGATTAGGGGGTACTCGGACAGCCAGACTATATCCTTTGGCCGGACTGTTGGACTATGAAGATACAAGATTGAAGATTTCGTCCCATGTCCGGATGGGACTCTCCTTGGCGTGGAAGGCAAGCTTGGCAATACGGATATGTAGATCTCCTCCCTTGTAACCGACTCTGTGTAACCCTAGCCCCCTCCGGTGTCTATATAAACTGGAGGGTTTAGCCCGTAGGACGACAACAATCATACCATAGGCTAGCTTCTAGGGTTTAGCCTCTACGATCTCGTGGTAGATCAACTCTTGTAATACTCATATCATCAAGATCAATCAAGCAGGAAGTAGGGTATTACCTCCATCGAGAGGGCCCGAACCTGGGTAAACATCGTGTCCCCCGCCTCCTGTTACCATCCACCTTAGACGCACAGTTCGGGATCCCCAACCCGAGATCCGCCGGTTTTGACACCCACATTGGTGCTTTCATTGAGAGTTCCACTGTGCCGTCACCGTAAGGCTAGATGGCTCCTTCGATCATCGGCAACGATGCGATCCAGGGTGAGGTTTTCCTCCCCGGACAGATCTTCATATTCGGCGGCTTCATACTGCGGGCCAACTCGCTTGGCCATCTGGAGCAGATCGATAGCTACGCCCCTGGCCATCAGGTCAGGTTTGGAAACTTGAACTATACTGCCGACATCCGCGGAGACTTGATCTTCGACGGATTCGAGCCCATGTCAGGTGCACCGCACAATCACGACGAGCATGATTTAGCTCGGCCGTCGGACAGTGTTCGGGAGATCACACCTGCAACCACTCCGGCCCTCAATCCGGAACAAATCGCGCCATCTGAGGATGGGTGGATGGACCCCGCCACGGAGGCCGCACACTCAGTGGCGATAGAGCCGAATACTGACTTCACCTCCCACGAGACCCGTGTTGCCGAACCGTTGGATTCGTCCCCGGCCACAGACTCCGAGCCGCCTGTGTCCGTGCCCATCAAATCCGATTGGGCACCGATCATGGAGTTTACCTCCGCGGATATCTTTCAGCACTCGCCTTTTGGCGACATACTAAACTCGTTGAAGTCTCTCTCCCTGTCTGGAGACCCTTGGCCGAACTATGTCCGGCTAGAATGGGATGTGGACGACGAAGAAATTCGCGCCCCACCCACCACCCACTTAGTAGCCATTGTCGACAATTTAACCAACATGCTCGACTTCGGCTCCGAAGACATCGACGGTATGGACGACGATGCAGGAGACGAACAAGAACCACCGCCCACAGGGCGCTGGACTGCCACCTCATCGTATGATATATACATGGTGGAAACCCCCAAAGAAGGCGATGGCGATAAGGCAACGGAGGATAATCCCTCCAAGAAGAAATCCAAGCACCGATGTTAGCGGCGCCGCTCTAAGTCCCGCCATAGCAAAAGCAACGATACCGGCACAAGAGACAATAACGCTCCAGATAGTGCCAAAGACGACGACAATCCCCTCCAGCCAGACCTCGAGCGGGAGGATGAACAAGCTAGCCCTCCGGAACAGGCAGCAAACAGAGAATCAGAGGATGACAATTACATGCCTCTCTTCGAAGACGAAGTGAGCCTCGGCGACGAAGAATTTGTCGTGCCGGAGGATCCCGTCGAGCAGGAGCGCTTCAAGCACCGGCTTATAGCCACAGCAAACAGCCTGAAGAAAAAGCAACAACAGCTTCGAGATGATCAAGATCTGCTAGCGGATAGATGGACTGAAGTCCTGGCAGCCGAGGAATACGAACTCGAGCGACCAACCAAGAGTTACCCAAAGCGCAGGTTGCTACCCTAACTCGAGGAGGAAGCAGTGAAACCTACATCACCAGCGTATGATGCGGCTGATCGGCCACCTCATGGCCGAGACAGAGAGGAATATCAGCCCGAAGTCCAACCCGCACCCCGCCGCCATCCAAACAAAAATACCAAGGCCCGGGGCAACACGCGGGACCTGCGAGACGTATTGGAAAACAAAGCAAAACATGCAAGATCGATCTCCGGATCACGGGGCCGCGCCCCAATGCGTGACGATGATCGTCACGCCGGATACACTAAAAGCAAATCCGGCCGGGCCGAATACAACAGACAAGACTCGTATGAACTGCGTCCTGATATAGCCCGGCATAGAGGTGCCGCACACCCCCTATACTTCACTGATGAAGTAATGGATCACGAATTCCCAGAGGGTTTAACCCGTAAACATTGAATCATATGATGGTACAACAGATCCCGCGGTATGGATCGAGGATTTCCTCCTCCACATCCACATGGCTCGCGGTGATGATCTACATGCTATCAAGTACCTCCCACTAAAACTTAAAGGACCAGCTCGGCATTGGCTGAATAGCTTGCCAACAGACTCCATTGGCAGTTGGGAGGATTTGGAAGATGCATTCCTTGACAACTTCCAGGGCACTTATGTGCAACCACCGGATGCTGATGACTTGAGCCATATAACTCAGCAGCCAGGGGAATCGGCCAGGCAATTCTAGACCCGGTTCCTGACTAAGAAAAACCAAATTATCGACTGTCCGGATGCAGAGGCCTTAGCGGCATTTAAGCATAACATTCGTGATGAGTGGCTCGCCCGGCACCTCGGCCAGGAGAAGCCGAAGTCTATGGCAGCCCTCACGACGCTCATGACCCGCTTTTGCGCGGGCGAAAACAGCTGGCTGGCTCGCAACAACAACACATCAAGAAGTCATGGCACTTCAGATACAAAGGATACTAACGGCAGACCACATCGTAACAGACACAAGCGTTGCGACAACAGCGACAATGCCGAAGACACGGCAGTCAATGCCGGATTCTGCGGCTCTAAATCCGGTCAGCGGAAGAAGCCGTTCAAAAGAAGCAATCCGGGCCCGTCCAGTTTGGACCGCATACTCGATCGCTCGTGTCAAATTCACGGCACCCCCGATAAGCCAGCCAATCACACCAACATAGAATGTTGGGTGTTCAAGCAGGCCGACAAGTTGAATGCCGAAAATAGGGACAAGGGGCTGCATAGCGACGACGAGGAGGAGCCTCGGCCGCCGAACACAGGAGGACAGAAGAGGTTCCCTCCACAAGTGAAAACGGTAAACATGATATACGCAACCCACATTCCCAAGAGGGAACGGAAGCGTGCACTAAGGGACGTCTATGCGATGGAGCCAGTCGCCCCAAAGTTCAACCCATGGTCCTCTTGTCCGATCACCTTCGATTGCAGGGACCACCCCACTAGTATCCGTCATGGCGGATCTGCCGCATTGGTCCTTGACCCCATCATCGACGGATTTCACCTCACTCGAGTCCTTATGGACGGCGGCAACAGCCTGAACCTGCTCTATCAGGATACAATGCGCAAAATGGGTATAGACCCCTCGAGGATCAAACCCACTAAAACCACCTTTAAAGGTGCCATCCCAGGTGTAGAGGCCCATTGCACGGGCTCAATCACACTGGAAGTGGTCTTCGGATCTCCGGACAACTTCTGAAGCGAGGAGTTAATCTTCGATATCGTCCCGTTCCGCAGTGGCTATCACGCACTACTCGGGCGAACCGCATTTGCCAGATTCAATGCGGTACCGCATTATGCATACCTCAAGCTCAAAATGCCAGGACCTCGTGGGGTTATAACAGTCAATGGAAACACAGAACGCTCGCTCCGCACGGAGGAGCACACTGCGGCCCTCGCTGCTGAGGCACAAAGCAACCTTTTAAGGCAAACCGCCAATTCGGCGATAAAGCCCCCGGATACCTTCAAGCGAGTCCGGAGTAACCTGCAACAGGATCGCTTGGCATGTTCAGAGCTCGCCTAGCAGTTCGGCCCCCGTCCTAGTCCCAGTCAAGCGACGAAATCTGTGCCGCGCGTACATAATTACGCACTAAAAATACCATGGGCATAGGTGGGGGCACGACCAGGGCACGTCCCACAATGCGGCTCAACCGCCCCAGGGGCTGTATACCTTTAACATTTTTTCTCTTTCAGGACCTTACTCTCTGGAAGCCCCTCTTCGGCAGTCTGATTGTTGGACACATTACGGGAAGGAAAAACCAAGGAGGCAAGAAGCTAAGACGTACAAGGGAATCCCCAGGTGGTCTCTAATAACGATCGAAGTACCCGTTTTAAATACCCATACGCAACTTGCCCTTGGATAGGACATGTCACATAGTCCTATTTTTTGCTTATTGCACTACTTGTACCCGTACGCTTAGACGTATTATTTAATAACAATGCATAGAGTTAGTCTATTATCGCATTACCTTTTTTTCTTGTCTGCTTATTTACGACAAATTGCACCCGTACACTCTGGTACGACCAGCGCGCCAGGGGCTTCAGTATACCCCATAATACGGCGGGATAAGTCCGAACACTTTCGACAGTGCGGCACCCCGAACTTATAGCATTATAGGCATCAGCTTCGAATCATGTCTTGGGTCAATAGTTGGGTTTGTCCGGCTCCCATGTTTTGGTACCTTACGTTCCGCAATATCGGGTAAGGTAGCGCTGGGAGAACTACTGCGATTGTGTCCCGGTTCTTCCGGACGAGCACCTCAGTAGAGAAAGCCGAAAACTGACTGTCATGGTATGGCGAGAGCTGGTCGCTGTTCGAGAGGTCTTAAGTCCTTAAAGACTTTTTCCGCTTCGGGCGAGGAGTCGGCCTTGCCCGACTTAGGCGTATATAGCGCCCCAAATTCGGCCTTCCGAATACTAGGGGCTTCGCCAAAATTTAAAATTGTAGACTTCTATGGCTAAGTGAGAGTGATAAAGCCTTACAGTCCGATTGCCTGGTTCGTTATGCTGAACACCTCCTTCGAAGGACCCAAAATTGGGATAAAGAGTGCTCAGGTTTATCCCGAACACCCCAGTACTAGTTACATGGGGGCAGAAGCCGACGACTGGCCAACTCTCAGATTTCATAAACGGCCGCACAGAAGGTAATATTTTAAATTAACAAGCGTTGCATAGCGCACATGAACTCGTTTCATATTACAGGATCACATGAGTACATTCATTCGCATATTACATCCTTAGCACATTCCTCCGCCACAAGGCGAGAACCCTTCAGGACACTGTTATAATACATTTCAGGGTAGCGATGCTCCTTGCCTTCCGGCGGCCCCTCCTTCACCAGCTTCTCGGCGTCCAGCTTCGCCCAGTGCACCTTTGCCCGGGCAAAAGCCTTGCGCGCACCCTCGATGCAGACAGACTGCTTTATGACTTCAAGCCGTGGGCAGGCATTCACAAGCCGCCTCACCAGGCCGAAGTAGCTATCAGGCAGGGGATCACCAGGCCACATCCGGACTATAAGACCCTTCATGGCCTGTTCGGCCGCCTTGTGGAGCTCGACCAATTGCTTCAGCTGGTCGCTCAAGGGCATGGGGTGTTCGGTCCCAGTATACTGAGACCAGAACAACTTCTCCGTTGAGCTCCCCTCCTCGGCCCGGTAGAACTCCACGGCATCTGACACACTGTGGGGTAGATCTGCGAACGCTCCTGGAGAGCTCCGAACTGGGGTAAGTAAAAAGGAAGTTTCCTTCACATGCTTGCTTTGCATAATGAATGCCTTACCCGCCGCTATCTTCTTAACCGCCTCAATTTCCCGGAGGGCCTTTTGGGCTTCGGCCTTGGCATGTTGTGCGCTTTCGAGGACCTTCGCAAGCTCGGACTCTCGCGTCTTAGAGTCAAGCTCCAAGGACTCGTGTTTTTTGACGAGAGCCTAGAGCTCTTGCTGCACCTCGCCCACTCGGGCCTCTTGCTTTTCTCGCTCGATGCGCTCCTTGGCCGCTTTGTCTTCGGCCTCGGATAGCGCCTTCTGCAGGGTCGCCACTTCGGTCGTGGCCCCTAGCAAAATTCATGACGATCCTATTATTCTAAAAACCAAATATATTTTTTATAATATACAAACGGGGTATAACTTACCTTTGTTCTCTCTGAGCTGCCTCTTGGCAAGGCCGAACTCTTCCTTGGACCGCTCAAGGCCCCGCTTCAGTGCGGCGACCTCCGCAGTACGTGCGGCAGCGGCTAGCAGTGAAGCCTGCATATGCACATAGACATATTTCGATTAGACTCCTGCGGTTATTATTTGATCCTCTATTCGGCCTTTCTTCACAAAAGCCAAACAGAGCATCAGGGGCTAGTGTATATGCGGTAACATTCTCTTATAATCTGGTTACTTACCTCAAAGCCTGTTAGGAGGCTGGCACAGCCTTCAGTCAGTCCGCTCTTGGCGGACTGAACTTTCTTGACCACCGCACTCATGATAGTGCGGTGTTCTTCGTCGATGGAAGCGTCGCGAAGCGCTTCCAGCAAGTTGTCCGATGCCTCTGGATGGACAGAGGCCATCGGCACAAGCGGCTTGCCCCCTCTTAGCGAGGGGTTGCCTGACAGAGTCCGAAACCACTGGAGGTTCCAGCGCAGTATTCGGCTGGGGGCTGAATTTGCTGCCCCCATCATCAGAGCCCATGGGAGTCTTGCTCCCCTTGCACCCAGCATCCGGAATGTCGCCTTGAGGCGCCTCCAGGACTACCTCCCCTCGGCTCGGTTCCCTTTGAGACAACACTTCGACGTTGTCCGTAGGGCGAGGGGAGGAGGCGGTCGGAAGTGAATCGTTGTTCATATCCGATGGGTCCAAAGAACCATCCGATGATACGTCGATATGGGCTCGGGACGGACTGCATAATCATGTTCAGCGTGATGAGAAACAATTCAATAAAACATACCAAGAATTATTATGGTATCCGGATACTTACGACTTCGCTAGGGGCTTGTCCCTGGGCAACCACTCGTCGTCGCTATAGGCGGCCGTCATGGAGCTGTCCAGAAGGAGAGTCCTTCCCTTCTTGGACCCTTCGGCCTCCTCAGATGGGGCGCCCTTCCTTTTCTTGTCTCCCCCGGCAGGGGGGGAGAACTTTCCTCTTCCTCCTCCTCGTTTTCGTGGGAGGAGTGTGTCTCGGTGTTTTCGGACGATGAGTCCGATATAACCTTGCGCCGGAGATCCTTCCTGGTCCCCGTGGCCTTCTTCTTGGCCTTCTTCGCCGGCACCTCATAAGGCGCCGGAACCAGCATCTCCATTAGGAGAGCGTCTGTTGGATCTTCGGGCAGGGGGGCTGGACAATCGATCTGCTCCGCTGTCTCTACCCAGTCCTGTTAAATAGTGTGGAAGCTTATATCCCGCACATGGTTAAGCTGGGGAAAATGAACATCTTATGAGATATCAACGACTTACCGGATTGGCAGGGCGCTTTGCGCTGAGTCCGCGGTCCTCGGTAAGGGGAGGAGGTACCTCGGCGCCCTTGAATAGCACCTTCCAGACGTCCTTGTGCGTCGTGTCGAAGAGCTCTCACAGCGTCTGGTGCTTGGCCGGGTCGAACTCCCACAAATTGAACGCTCGCCTTTGACACGGGAGGATCCGGCGGAAGAGCATGACTTGGACCACATTGACAAGCTTGATTTTCTTGCTCATCATGTTCTTGATGCATGTCTGCAGTCCGGTCAGCTCTACCGGGGAATCCCAGGACAGGCCCTTCTCTTTCCAAGAGGTGAGCCGCATGGGGATTCCGGATCAAAATTTGGGGCCGCCACCCAGTTGGTGTCGCGCGGCTCGGTGATGTAGAACCATCCCGATTGCCATGTTGGAAATATGCCCTAGAGGCAATAATAAATGGTTATTATTATATTTCTTTGTTCATGGTAATTGTCTATTGTTCATGCTATAATTGTATTGTCCGGAAATCGTAATACATGTGTGAATACATAGACTACAACGTGTCCCTAGTAAGCCTCTAGTTGACTAGCTCGTTGATAAACAGATAGTCATGGTTTCCTGACTATGGACATTGGATGTCATTGATAACGGGATCACATCATTAGGAGAATGATATGATGGACAAGACCCAATCCTAAGCATAGCATAAAAGATCGTGTAGTTTCGTTTGCTAGAGCTTTTCCAATGTCAAGTATCTTTTCCTTAGACCATGAGATCGTGCAACTCCCGGATACCATAGGAGTGCTTTGGGTGTGCCAAACGTCACAACGTAACTGGGTGACTGTAAAGGTGCACTACGGGTATCTCCAAAAGTGTCTGTTGGGTTGGCACGGATCGAGACTGGGATTTGTCACTCCGTGTGACGGAGAGGTATCTCTGGGCCCACTCGGTAATGCATCATCATAATGAGCTCAATGTGACTAAGGCGTTAGTCACGGGATCATGCATTGCGGTACGAGTAAAGAGACTTGCCGATAACGAGATTGAACAAGGTATTGGGATACCGACGATCGAATCTCGGGCAAGTAACATACCGATTGACAAAGGGAATTGTATACGGGATTGATTGAATCCTCGACACCGTGGTTCATCCGATGAGATCATCATGGAGCATGTGGGAGCCAGCGTGGGTATCCAGATCCCGCTGTTGGTTATTGACCGGAGAGGCGTCTCGGTCATGTCTGCATGTCTCCCGAACCCGTAGGGTCTACACACTTAAGGTTCGGTGACGCTAGGGTTGTAGAGATATATGTATGCGGAAACCCGAAAGTTGTTCGGAGTCCCGGATGAGATCCCGGACGTCACGAGAGGTTCCGGAATGGTCCGGAGGTGAAGAATATATATAGGAACTCCAGTTTCGACCACCGGAAAAGTTTCGGGGGTTACCGGTATTGTACCGGGACCACCGGAAGGGTCCCGGGGGTCCACCGGGTGGGGCCACCTATCCCGGAGGGCCCCATGGGCTGAAAGTGGAAGGGAACCAGCCCCTAGTGGGCTGGGCGCCCCCCCGTGGGCCTCCCCCCATGCGCCTAGGGTTGCAAACCCTAGGGTGGGGGGACTTCCCCCTTGCCTTGGGGGGCAAGGCAACCCCTTCCCCCCTTTTGGCCGCCGCCCCCCCTTGAGATCCCATATCTAGGGCCGGCGCCCCCCCAGGGGGCCTATATAAAGGGGGGAGGGAGGGCAGCAACCTACAGCCTTGGGCGCCTCCCTCTCCTCCCCTGCAACACCTCTCTCTCTCTCGCAGAAGCTCGGCGAAGCCCTGTCGGAGACCCGCTACATCCACCACCATGCCGTCGTGCTGCTGGATCTCCATCAACCTCTCCTTCCCCCTTGCTGGATCAAGAAGGAGGAGACGTCGCTGCACCGTACGTGTGTTGAACGCGGAGGTGCCGTCCGTTCGGCACTCGGTCATCGGTGATTTGGATCACGACGAGTACGACTCCATCATCCACGTTCATTGGAACGCTTCCGCTCGCGATCTACAAGGGTATGTAGATGCACTCCTTTCCCCTCGTTGCTAGTAGACTCCATAGATGCATCTTGGTGAGCGTAGGAAAATTTTAAATTATGCTACGATTCCCAACAGTGGCATCATGAGCCAGGCCTATGCGTAGTTACTATGCACGAGTAGAACACAAAGCAGTTGTGGGCGTTGAGTTTGCCAATTCTTCTTACCGCTACTAGTCTTTTCTTGTTTCGGCGGCATTGTAGGATGAAGCGGCCCGGACCGACCTTACACGTACGCTTACGTGAGACAGGTTCCACCGACTGACATGCACTAGATGCATAAGGTGGCTAGCGGGTGTCTGTCTCTCCTACTTTAGTCGGAACGGATTCGATGAAAAGGGTCCTTATGAAGGGTAAATAGAAATTGGCAAATCACGTTGTGGTCATACGTAGGTAAGAAACGTTCTTGCTAGGAACCTACAAACCACGTAAAAAAACTTGCAACAACAATTAGAGGACGTCTAACTTGTTTTTGCAGCATATGCCTTGTGATGTGATATGGCCAGAAGATGTGATGAATGATATATGTGATGTATGAGATTGATCATATTCTTATAATAGGAATCACGACTTGCATGTCGATGAGTATGACAACCGGCAGGAGCCATAGGAGTTGTCTTTATTATTTTGCATGACCTGCGTGTCATTAAATAACGCCATGTAATTTACTTTACTTTGTTGCTAAACGCGTTAGCCATAGAAGTAGAAGTAATCGTTGGCGTGACGACTTCATGAAGACACAATGATGGAGATCATGATGATGGAGATCATGGTGTCATGCCGGTGACAAAGATGATCATGGTGCCCCGAAGATGGAGATAAAGGAGCATGATGATATTGGCCATATCATGTCACTATTTGATTGCATGTGATGTTTATCATGTTTTTGCATCTTATTTGCTTAGAACGACGGTAGTAAGTAAGATGATCCCTTATAATAATTTCAAGAAAAGTGTTCACCCTAACTGTGCACCGTTGCGAAGGTTCGTTGTTTCGAAGCACCACGTGATGATCGGGTGTGATAGATTCTAACGTTCGAATACAACGGGTGTTGACGAGCCTAGCATATACAGACATGGCCTCGGAACACACGCAATACACTTAGGTTGACTTGACGAGCCTAGCATGTACATACATGGCCTCGGAACACGGAGGACCGAAAGGTCGAGCATGAGTCGTATAGAAGATACGATCAACATGGAGATGTTCACCGATCTTGACTAGTCCGTCTCACGTGATGATCGGACACGGCCTAGTTAAACTCGGATCATGTTTCACTTAGATGACTAGAGGGATGTCTATCTGAGTGGGAGTTCATTAAATAATTCGATTATATGAACTCAATTATCATGAACTTAGTCTAAAATCTTTACACTATGTCTTGTAGATCAAATGGCCAACGTTGTCCTCAATTTCAACGCGTTCCTAGAGAAAACCAAGCTGAAAGATGATGGCAGCAACTATACGGACTGGGTCCGGAACCTGAGGCTCATCCTCATAGTAGCCAAGAAAGATTATGTCTTAGAAGCACCGCTAGGTGATGCACCAATCCCACAGAACCAAGACGTTATGAATGCTTGGCAATCACGTGCTGATGATTACTCCCTCGTTCAGTGCGGCATGCTTTACAGCCTAGAACCGGGTCTCCAAAAGCGTTTTGAGAAACATGGAGCATACGAGATGTTCGAGGAGCTGAAATTAGTTTTTCAAGCTCATGCCCGGGTCGAGAGATATGATGTCTCCGACAAGTTCTTCAGCTGTAAAATGGAGGAGAACAGTTCTGTTAGTGAGCACATACTCAGAATGTCTGGGTTGCACAATCGCTTGTCTCAGCTGGGAGTTAATCTCCCGGATGACGCGGTCATTGACAGAATCCTCCAGTCGCTTCCACCAAGCTACAAGAGCTTTGTGATGAACTACAATATGCAGGGGATGGAAAAGACCATTCCCGAGGTATATTCAATGCTGAAATCAGCGGAAGGGGAGATCAGAAAAGAACATCAAGTGTTGATGGTGAATAAAACCACTAAGTTCAAGAAGGGCAAGGGTAAGAAGAACTTCAAGAAGGACGGCAAGGGAGTTGCCGCGCCCGGTAAACCAGTTACTGGGAAGAAGTCAAAGTATGGACCCAAGCCCGAGACTGAGTGCTTTTATTGCAAGGGAAGTGGTCACTGGAAGCGGAACTGCCCCAAATACTTAGCGGACAAGAAGAAGGCCGGCAACACCAAAGGTATATGTGATATACATGTAATTGATGTGTACCTTACCAGTACTCGTAGTAGCTCCTGGGTATTTGATACCGGTGCGGTTGCTCATATTTGTAACTCAAAATAGGAACTACGGAATAAACGGAGACTGGCGAAGGACGAGGTGACGATGCGCGTCGGGAATGGTTCCAAGGTCGATGTGATCGCCGTCGGCACGCTACCTCTGCATCTCCCTACGGGATTAGTTTTAAACCTCAATAATTGTTATTTAGTGCCAGCTTTGAGCATGAACATTGTATCTGGATCTCGTTTAATTCGAGATGGCTACTCATTTAAATCTGAGAATAATGGTTGTTCTATTTATTTGAGAGATATGTTTTATGGTCATGCCCCGCTGGTCAATGGTTTATTTTTGATGAATCTCGAACGTGATGTTACACATGTTCATAGTGTGAATACCAAAAGATGTAAAGTTGATAACGATAGTCCCACATACTTGTGGCACTACCGCCTTGGTCACATTGGTGTCAAGCGCATGAAGAAGCTCCATGCAGATGGACTTTTGGAGTCTCTTGATTACGAATCATTTGACACGTGCGAACCATGCCTCATGGGTAAGATGACCAAGACTCCGTTCTCCGGAACAATGGAGCGAGCAACCAACTTATTGGAAATCATACATACCGATGTGTGCGGTCCAATGAGTGTTGAGGCTCGCGGAGGATATCGTTATGTTCTCACTCTCACTGATGACTTAAGTAGATATGGGTATGTCTACCTACTGAAACACAAGTCTGAAACCTTTGAAAAGTTCAAGGAATTTCAGAGTGAGGTTGAGAATCAACGTGACAGGAAAATAAAATTCTTACGATCAGATCGTGGTGGAGAATATTTAAGTCACGAGTTTGGTGCACACTTAAGGAAATGTGGAATAGTTTCACAACTCACGCCGCCTGGAACACCTCAGAGAAATGGTGTGTCCGAACGTCGTAATCGCACTCTATTGGATATGGTGCGATCTATGATGTCTCTTACCGATTTACCGCTCTCATTTTGGGGTTATGCTTTAGAGACTGCCGCATTCACTTTAAATAGGGCTCCGTCGAAATCCGTTGAGACGACACCATATGAATTATGGTTTGGGAAGAAACCTAAGCTGTCGTTTCTAAAAGTTTGGGGATGCGATGCTTATGTCAAGAAACTTCAACCTGAAAAGCTCGAACCCAAGTCGGAAAAATGCGTCTTCATAGGATACCCTAAGGAAACTATTGGGTATACCTTCTACCTCAGATCCGAAGGCAAGATCTTCGTTGCCAAGAACGGGTCCTTTCTGGAGAAGGGGTTTCTCTCGAAATAATTGAGTGGGAGGAAAGTGGAACTTGATGAGGTGATAGTCACCCCTTCCGAACCGGAAAGTAGCGCAGCGCGGGAAAATGTTCCTGTGGTGCCTACACCGACTGGGGAGGAAGTTAATGATGATGATCATGAAGCTTCGGATCAAGTTACTGAACTTCGTAGGTCCACAAGGACACGTTCCGCACCAGAGTGGTACGGCAACCCTGTCCTGGAAATCATGTTGTTAGACAACGGTGAACCTTCGAACTATGAAGAAGCGATGGCGGGCCCGGATTCCGACAAATGGCTAGAAGCCATGAAATCCGAGATAGAATCCATGTATGAAAACAAAGTATGGACTTTGACTGACTTGCCCGATGAGAGGCGAGCCATAGAAAACAAATGGATCTTTAAGAAGAAGACGGACGCAGATGGTAATGTGACCATCTACAAAGCTCGACTTGTCGCTAAGGGTTATCGACAAGTTCAAGGGGTTGACTACGATGAGACTTTCTCACCCGTAGCGAAACTGAAGTCCGTCCAAATCATGTTAGCAATTGCCGCATACTATGATTATGAGATATGGCAGATGGACGTCAAAACGGCATTCCTTAATGGCTTCCTTAAGGAAGAGTTGTATATGATGCAGCCGGAAGGTTTTGTCGATCCTAAGAATGCTAACAAAGTATGCAAGCTCCAGCGGTCAATCTATGGGCTGGTGCAAGCATCTCGGAGTTGGAACATTCGCTTTGATGAGATGATCAAAGCGTTTGGGTTTACACAGACTTATGGAGAAGCCTGTGTTTACAAGAAAGTGAGTGGGAGCTCTGTAGCATTTCTCATATTATATGTGGATGACATACTATTGATGGGAAATGATATAGAATTCTTGGAAAGTATAAAGGCCTATTTGAATAAGTGTTTTTCAATGAAGGACCTTGGAGAAGCTGCTTATATATTAGGCATCAAGATCTATAGAAATAGATCAAGACGCCTCATTGGTCTTTCACAGAGTACATACCTTGACAAGATATTGAAGAAGTTCAGTGTGGATCAGTCCAAGAAGGGGTTCTTTCCTGTATTGCAAGGTGTGCAATTGAGCACGGCTCAATGTCTGACCACGGCAGAAGATATAGAAAAGATGAGTGTCATCCCCTATGCCTCGGCCATAGGGTCTATTATGTATGCCATGCTGTGTACCAGACCTGATGTAAACCTTGCCGTAAGTTTGGTAGGAAGGTACCAAAGTAATCCCGGCATGGAACACTGGACAGCGGTCAAGAATATCCTGAAGTACCTGAAAAGGACTAAGGATATGTTTCTCGTTTACAGAGGTGACGAAGAGCTCGTCGTAAAGGGTTACGTTGACGCTAGCTTCGACACAGATCTGGATGACTCGAAGTCACAAACCGGATACGTGTATATTTTGAATGGAGGAGCAGTAAGCTGGTGCAGTTGCAAGCAAAGCGTCGTGGCGGGATCTACATGTGAAGCGGAGTACATGGCAGCCTCGGAGGCAGCACAGGAAGCAGTCTGGATGAAGGAGTTCATTACCGACCTAGGGGTGATTCCCAATGCGTCGGGCCCGATGACTCTTTTCTGTGACAACACTGGAGCTATTGCCCTTGCGAAGGAGCCCAGGTTTCACAGGAAGACCAGGCATATCAAGCGTCGCTTCAACTCCATTCGTGAAAGTGTTCAAAATGGAGACATAGATATTTGTAAAGTACATACGGACCTGAATGTAGCAGATCCGTTGACTAAACCTCTCCCTAGGGCAAAACATGATCAACACCAGGACGCAATGGGTGTTCGATTCATCACAATGTAACTAGATTATTGACTCTAGTGCAAGTGGGAGACTGTTGGAAATATGCCCTAGAGGCAATAATAAATGATTATTATTATATTTCTTTGTTCATGGTAATTGTCTATTGTTCATGCTATAATTGTATTGTCCGGAAATCGTAATACATGTGTGAATACATAGACTACAACGTGTCCCTAGTAAGCCTCTAGTTGACTAGCTCGTTGATCAACAGATAGCCATGGTTTCCTGACTATGGACATTGGATGTCATTGATAACGGGATCACATCATTAGGAGAATGATATGATGGACAAGACCCAATCCTAAGCATAGCATAAAAGATCGTGTAGTTTCGTTTGCTAGAGCTTTTCCAATGTCAAGTATCTTTTCCTTAGACCATGAGATCGTGCAACTCCCGGATACCGTAGGAGTGCTTTGGGTGTGCCAAACGTCACAACGTAACTGGGTGACTATAAAGGTGCACTACGGGTATCTCCGAAAGTGTCTGTTGGGTTGGCACGGATCGAGACTGGGATTTGTCACTCCGTGTGACGGAGAGGTATCTCTGGGCCCACTCGGTAATGCATCATCATAATGAGCTCAATGTGACTAAGGCGTTAGTCACGGGATCATGCATTGCGGTACGAGTAAAGAGACTTGCCGATAACGAGATTGAACAAGGTATTGGGATACCGACGATCGAATCTCGGGCAAGTAACATACCGATTGACAAAGGGAATTGTATACGGGATTGATTGAATCCTCGACACCGTGGTTCATCCGATGAGATCATCGTGGAACATGTGGGAGCCAACATGGGTATCCAGATCCCGCTGTTGGTTATTGACCGGAGAGGCGTCTCGGTCATGTCTGCATGTCTCCCGAACCCGTAGGGTCTACACACTTAAGGTTCGGTGACGCTAGGGTTGTAGAGATATATGTATGCGGAAACCCGAAAGTTGTTCGGAGTCCCGGATGAGATCCCGGATGTCACGAGAGGTTCCGGAATCGTCCGGAGGTGAAGAATTATATATAGGAAGTCCAGTTTCGGCCACCGGAAAAGTTTCGGGGGTTACCGGTATTGTACCGGGACCACCGGAAGGGTCCCGGGGGTCCACCGGGTGGGGCCACCTATCCCGGAGGGCCCCATGGGCTGAAAGTGGAAGGGAACCAGCCCCTAGTGGGCTGGGCGCCCCCCATGGGCCCCCCCATGCGCCTAGGGTTGCAAACCCTAGGGTGGGGGACTTCCCCCTTGCCTTGGGGGGCAAGGCAACCCCTTCCCCCCTTTTGGCCGCCGCCCTCCTTGAGATCCCATCTCTAGGGCCGCCCCCCCAGGGGGCCTATATAAAGGGGGGAGGGAGGGCAGCAACCTACAGCCTTGGGCGCCTCCCTCTCCTCCCCTGCAACACCTCTCTCTCTCTCGCAGAAGCTCGGCGAAGCCCTGCCAGAGACCCGCTACATCCACCACCACGCCGTCATGCTGCTGGATCTCCATCAACCTCTCCTTCCCCCTTGCTGGATCAAGAAGGAGGAGACGTCGCTGCATCATACGTGTGTTGAACGCGGAGGTGCCGTCTGTTCGGCACTCGGTCATCGGTGATTTGGATCACGGCGAGTACGACTCCATCATCCATGTTCATTGGAATGCTTCCGCTCGCGATCTACAAGGGTATGTAGATGCACTCCTTTCCCCTCGTTGCTAGTAGACTCCATAGATGCATCTTGGTGAGCGTAGGAAAATTTTAAATTATGCTACGATTCCCAACATGCCACCCCTTTATGGTCTCCACATAGGAGCCTTCGAGCCAGGTGACGTTGGGCATTTTGCCCACCATGGCACCTCCGCACTCCGCTTGCTGGCCGACCACCACCTTCGGTTTAACATTAAAGGTCTTCAGCCACAGGCCAAAGTGGGGCTTGATGCGGAGGAAGGCCTCGCACACGACGATAAACGCCGAGATGTTGAGGATGAAATTGGGGGCCAGATCATGAAAGTCCAGCCCGTAGTAGAACATGAGCCCGCGGACAAACGGGTGGAGGGGAAATCCCAGTCCGCGGACGAAGTGGGTAAGGAAAACCACCCTCTCATGGGGTTCTGGAGTTGGGATGATCTGCCCCGCATCTGGCAGCCGGTGCGCGATATCCGCGGCCAGATATCCGGCACCCCGCAGCTTTGTGATGTTCTCCTCCGTAACGGAGGAGACCATCCACTTGCCTCCCGCTCCGGACATGCTTGGAGTGGTTTGAGGAGAAAAATGCGAACTTGGGCGCTGGAGCTCGAGTGCGCAAGAATGGATGAGCAAGGAGGAAGAAGGCATGGGTGAAAAGGGTGAATCCTTGTCCCTTTTTAAGGGCGGAAGAAGCTATGTGCCTCCCTACCTACCTGGTAAACTCGCTTATTCCCCAAGCGCCGTAATTGATGGCGCTGTTGGGTTACCCACACCCGTATTGATGAGAATCCCGTGATAAGGGGACACGATCTCTGCTTCGACAAGACATGCCAAGGAAACCGCCTCGCGATATGTGCAGTAGCTGGTTGTGAAAAACGGTTCGAATAATGACCGGGCCGTGGTGTGATGTCATGCTGCAAAATGCGTCAGCAGATTAGATTTGTGGAAATATTATTCTCTCTACGGCGGTATGTGGAATTTGTTTTGCAGAGTTGGACACTGTCCTTGCGTTCAAAATCTTTTATGAAGTATTCGGAGGAGGAACCCGCCTTGCAATGCCGAAGACAATCTGCGCCGGACTCATCATCATTGAAGCCTGGTTTAGGGGCTACTGAGGGAGTCCTGGATTAGGGGGTACTTGGACAGCCGGACTATATCCTTTGGCCGGACTGTTGGACTATGAAGATACAAGATTGAAGACTTCGTCCCGTGTCCGGATGGGACTCTCCTTGGCGTGGAAGGCAAGCTTGGCAATACGGATATGTAGATCTCCTCCCTTGTAACCGACTCTGTGTAACCCTAGCCCCCTCCGGTGTCTATATAAACTGGAGGGTTTAGTCCGTAGGACGACAACAATCATACCATAGGCTAGCTTCTAGGGTTTAGCCTCTACGATCTCGTGGTAGATCTGTTGGAAATATGCCCTAGAGGCAATAATAAAATGGTTATTATTGTATTTCCTTGTTCATGATAATTGTCTGTTGTTCATGCTATAATTGTATTAACTGGAAACCGTAATACATGTGTGAATACATAGACCACAACATGTCCCTAGTAAGCCTCTAGTTGACTAGCTTGTTGATCAATAGATGGTTATGGTTTCCTGACCATGGACATTGGATGTCATTGATAACGGGATCACATCATTAGGAGAATGATGTGATGGACAAGACCCAATCCTAAGCATAGCACAAGATCGTGTAGTTCGTTTGCTAGAGCTTTTCTAATGTCAAGTATCATTTCCTTAGACCATGAGATTGTGCAACTCCCGGATACCGTAGGAATGCTTTGGGTGTACCAAACGTCACAACGTAACTGGGTGGCTATAAAGGTGCACTACAGGTATCTCCAAAAGTGTCTGTTGGGTTGGCACGAATCGAGACTGGGATTTGTCACTCCGTATGACGGAGAGGTATCTCTGGGCCCACTCGGTAATGCATCATCATAATGAGCTCAATGTGACTAAGGAGTTAGCCACTGGATCATGCGTTACGGTACGAGTAAAGTGACTTGCCGGTAACGAGATTGAACAAGATATTGGGATACCGACGATCGAATCTCGGGCAAGTAACGTACCGATTGACAAAGGGAATTGTATACGGGATTGATTGAATCCTCGACATCGTGGTTCATCCGATGAGATCATCGTGGAACATGTGGGAGCCAACATGGGTATCCAGATCCCGCTGTTGGTTATTGACCGGAGAGTCGTCTCGGTCATGTCTGCATGTCTCCCGAACGCGTAGAATCTACACACTTAAGGTTCGGTGATGCTAGGGTTGTAGAGATATTAGTATGCGGTTAACCGAAAGTTGTTCGGAGTCCTGGATGAGATCCCGAACGTCACGAGGAGTTCCGGAATGGTCCGGAGATAAAGATTTATATATGGGAAGTCCTATTTTGGCCACCGGAAAATGTTCGGGATTTTTCGGTATTGTACCGAGAAGGTTCTAGAAGGTTCCGAAGTTGGGCCCACCTGCATGGGGGGACCCACATGAACGTGGGTAGTGGGGGCAAGGCCCCACACCCCTGGTCAAGGCGCACCAAGATCCCACCTTAGAAGGAATAAGATCATATCCCGAAGGGATAAGATCAAGATCCCTAAAAAAGGGGGATAACAATCGGTGGGGAAGGAAAATGATGGGATTTCTTTCCCCCACCTTTGCCAATGCCCCAATGGACTTGGAGGGCAAGAAACCAGCCCCCTCCACCCCTATATATAGTGGGGAGGCGCATGGGAGCAGCACCCCAAGCCCTGGCGCCTCCCTCCCTCCCGTGACACCTCTTCCTCCCCGCTTGCGCTTGGCGAAGCCCTGCCGGATCCCGCTACTTCCACCACCACGCCGTCGTGCTGCTGGATCTCCATCAACCTCTCCTCCCCCTTGTTGGATCAAGAAGGAGGAGACGTCGCTGCTCCGTACGTGTGTTGAACGCGGAGGTGCCGTCCGTTCGGCGCTAGGATCATCGGTGATTTGGATCACGACGAGTACGACTCCATCAACCCCGTTCTCTTGAACGCTTCCGCTCGCGATCTATAAGGGTATGTAGATGCACTCCTTTCCCCTCGTTTCTAGTAAACTCAATAGATGGATCTTGGTGATGCGTAGAAAATTTTAAAATTCTGCTACGATCCCCAACACTCCGTTTATTCCGCAGCTTTTATTTCGAGTTACTAATACTTAGCAACCGAACCGGTATCTAATACCCTGGTGCTACTAGGAGTACTAGTAAAGTACACATTAATATAATGTATATCCAATATACTTCTGTCGACCTTGCCAGCCTTCTCATCTACGGCCCATGGGGGGCGCACCAGCCCACCAGGGGCTGGTTCCCCTCCCACTTCAGCCCATGGGGCCCTCCGGGATAGGTGGCCCCACCCGGTGGACCTCCGGGACCCTTCCGGTGGTCCCGGTACAATACCGATAACCCCCGAAACTTTCCCGGTGGCCGAAACTGGACTTCCTATATATAATTCTTCACCTCTGGACCATTCCGGAACTCCTCGTGACGTCCGAGATCTCATCCGGGACTCCGAACAACTTTCGGGTTTCCGCATACTAATATCTCTACAACCCTAGCATCACCGAACCTTAAGTGTGTAGACCCTACGGGTTCGGGAGACATGCAGACATGACCGAGACGCCTCTCCGGTCAATAACCAACAGTGGAATCTGGATACCCATGTTGGCTCCCACATGTTCCACGATGATCTCATCGGATGAACCACGATGTCGAGGATTCAATCAATCCCGTATACAATTCCCTTTGTCAATCGGTACGTTACTTGCCCGAGATTCGATCGTCGGTATCCCAATACCTTGTTCAATCCGTTACCGGCAAGTCACTTTACCCGTACCGTAATGCATGATCCCGTGGCTAACTCCTTAGTCACATTGAGCTCATTATGATGATGCATTATCGAGTGGGCCCAGAGATACCTCTCCGTCATACGGAGTGACAAATCCCAGTCTCGATCCGTGCAAACCCAACAGACACTTTCGGAGATACCCGTAGTGCACCTTTATAGTCACCCAGTTAAGTTGTGACGTTTGGCACACCCAAAGCACTCCTACGGCATCCGGGAGTTGCACGATCTCATGGTCTAAGGAAATGATACTTGACATTGAAAAAGCTCTAGCAAACGAACTACACGATCTTTGTGCTATGCTTAGGATTGGGTCTTGTCCATCACATCATTCTCCTAATAATGTGATCCCGTTATCAATCTATACTACTATTAAAAGAGAAAACATAAACTCCTCTAAAGTCACACAACAAATTGTACACGGGGTAATCAGAACCCTTCGATCAAATCAACTTAAACGCATCCTACTGTCCGTATTAGATTAATTATCTGTCACCCAAATCAACGTCTCGGATCAAATGTTCTGCCAAGCAGACGCGCTGGTTTGTCAATCGTCCGCGCTCGCATCCCTCTAATCCGCGCGGCCCTCTCCTTGATTTGCATTGCAGTTAGTCCGTGATACGATCCCCTTAACAACCGAAATTTTCCTTTTTTTCTCTCCACCTCTTTCTCCCGAAAAAAAACCTGCTCCCTCCCCTCACCCGCACACCTCTCCCCACGGCCCCGTTGCCCATCGCCCCCGCCGCTCCACGCGACGGAGGCCATCTCTCCCCTATTTCCCTCTTCTTCCATCCCACAGGGCAAGTGCGTGGCAGAGCAAGGAAGGACGACCGACATCTCTCTCTTCTCCCTCGCCCCGCTGCACCTCACCACAGCCTCACGCTTCCAGACGCTCGCCTCGAAGGAGGCAGCCGCCTCAACCGTCTCCACGCCCAGTGGGGCGCGGGGAGCGGGCTACTCTCGCTGCTCGACCGGGCGCTTACCGTCGAGGAGCAGTACTGCCGCCAGCGTGCCCAGGTGCAGCGCAAGGGCATGGAGGCGGAGGGGTTTGGCATAGAGGGGATCTCGACGGGCGGGCACGAGACCTGCGTCACTGCGCCGTCCCCATTCTGTGGCAGTGGTTGATTCAGCAACGATATGTACACTGCTGACATTTTTTGTTTCAGGAGCTTGAGTATTATCTTCATCTAATTGCTTGTCAAGTTGCTAATTGGAGTCTTCAGATTCTTAGTCACATTGTAGGTCAAGTAAATCTGATGTGTGACACCTTTGAGTTTTCACTTTTCATCTTAAAGTTGAATCTAGATCGCTAGAGAATGATCTTGATACATGCAAACAAATCTGATTTAGTCACTGTGTGATTACTTAGACCGGGCCTGTACCTTGCTTGAGTAAGTATTCCATAAATTGTGTTTTTTCCGGGTTGGTTCAACAATGATACTAATACATGCAAACATATCTGATTTATTCATGTGCATTTCAGTACCTACTGTTAATTAAGTTTTTTCCCTCCTCAGGATCCACAAATTGTCAAGCACACATGGTATAGCCATCAAGTTCTGGGATATTAGCTGGTAATTGAACTATCAAACTTGGTAATGTTCACATAATGGTTTCCATTATCTATCTGATTCTGTTTCCAAACTTTCCATTATAGTTGTTTGTTTGTCCACAAATTATGTGTACTCTTGGATAAGAAATCTATTCAGTCTATGACACTTCATCCAAAAGAGTTGGTACCCACGAGTTCATTTTCCTACTTTGTACATTGCTGGAAGCCTAGAACCTTTAAAATAATTTATATTATGTATGAAATCATTTGCATCAGCAACTGCCGACAACATAAAAATGGTTAGCCTTCCAATGCAAAATTCTGCACATTTTCACCTTGTTTATAAGTGGAACGGTTTGTTATTTATTTAGCTGTAATTCCAAACATTTAAGTACTGCACTATATGTTCATGCTACTCAAACTTCATTGTTTATAATCAAAATACGTTTAGAACTAATTTTTTGTTTGCCTGATGCCCTTTTTTGTGTGAATTTTACAATTTTCTTGGTGGTGCAGTGATTCTTTTTTTCTTGGAAAGACCGGCATCTTCAATCTTTTTTGCTTGGGACTTATGACTTGAAGCATGAATTACTAATTTCATTTCTATATATTAGCAACTGAACTTGTCCCCTTGTATGAAACTTCTCCCATGCAGGCTTTAAGTTTTCAAGTGCAGGCAGTCTTTTAACAAGGGATGTATGTCAGTAGTGATATGCCGAATACCATGGATATATGTTCACTGCAGATAAGTTCTTTTCCTGAAACTTACAAGCACAAACTTACTTACTCAACTCAAATCTTCGCACGGTTATAAATACAATACTTTACTATAAGCAATAATGCTTGATTTTTTATCAGTTTTCAACACTATCCGATTCTTCGAACCATTCTCTAAAAATAAAAATGAACTCCTTGAGTGCTTTCTTACCAGTGCCTCTGGCCAAGCTTGTTTTTTTCCTAACCTTATTATAATCCAGTATTTCATATGCCATCTAATGATCCAAGGTCTTTATAGGAAAAACAATGGCACTTTTAATGCAAGTTCACTGGACGACTACCATATCTTACTATACTTTTGATTGCTTGGATGAAGTTGGATGGGAGATCCCCATCCAGTTTTTAAAAGCCATGATTTTGTTTCGTTGGTTGGGTGAACAAGATAGTATACCATTAAAACTAACTTAGCTCCAACCAGGGCAAAAAATTTGGTAAAGAAACTGAGTGAGCTGGGCCATTTCTTGCTCACACTGGTTAAGCTTAAATTTCCATTTGATATTCATTTCTTAAGTAATAAAGGAATTCCATGCAAAATTCTGCACCAAGCATGAGCCTTCAAAGTTAAGCATAACAGTCTTTGATGATACAATGAGAAGGAAATTTAAGCCAACAATGCTGCTGATTGGTGGCTCTGCTGCCTCCAATGCTGCTACTCTTGGATCATTACTCAAGTATGTCTTGCATACATGATCGTTGATGTAGGTGTTGCAGCTTCTTCAGTGCAGTATACACTGACTAACCGGGAGCACACTTGAATTACATGTTTTCTCCTTTCAGCACGCTTGCTTGTTGTCAGCTATCGTGCAGAAACTTTAATCTATTGTGCAGAATACATTTCTTCAGAGAAACCGTTGTTGTGTACAGAATATATTTCTTCAGAGAATGTGTTATTGTGCAGAAACTACAATGAAGTTGTCGGCGGAGAAGATCCAGTGAACCCAACTACAACATTCCCCCTTTTCTTTAGAGATGAAGGGACCATTTGTACTCTCTCCGTGCCATGCCTGCGTGCATGATTACTCAGTATACTCATGTTCATTTTTGTTATGTTTCTGAACATGTATATCATTTATGTGGGTGAACCAGTGGTGTCCTTTAAAAATACATATTGTTGTGCATCAATTTCTTCATGGACATGCCTTCTTCTATTTAAAAAAATCATAATATCAATGTAAAATTTATATTCGCATGACTTGTTAATTAATCACAATAAGATATGTCTATACCACTTGTCAATCATTGTTGGCAAGGATTCGAAAGGGATTTGGTTAAGAGAATCATGACATACTTCTTTGAAAATTTCCCTCAAAAATTGTCGGTTTACTCATGATTGATGACAAATATGTTCACTCAGTTTTTAGACCAAGTAAATTTTTTTGTATCACGTGATAATACGTGCATTGCACGTGCACACTTACTAGTGACATCCAATGTCCATAGTCAGGAAACCATGACTATCTGTTCATCAACGAGCTAGTCAACTAGAGGCTCACAAGGGACGTGTTGTGGTCTATGTATTCACACATGTATTACGATTTCCAGATAACACAATTATTGCATGAATAATAGACAATTATCATGAACAAGGAAATATAATAATAACCATTTTATTATTGCCTCTAGGGCATATTTCCAACAGTCTCCCACTTGCACTAGAGTCAATAATCTAGTTACATTGTGATGAATCGAACACCCATAGAGTTCTGGTGTTGATCATGTTTTGCTCTAGGGAGAGGTTTAGTCAACGGATCTGCTACATTCAGGTCCGTATGTACTTTACAAATATCTATGTCTCCATTCTGAACACTTTCACGAATGGAGTTGAAGCGACGCTTGATATGTCTGGTCTTCCTGTGAAACCTGGGCTCCTTGGCAAGGGCAATAGCTCCAGTGTTGTCACAGAAGAGAGTCATCGGGCCCGACGCATTGGGAATCACCCCTAGGTCAGTAATGAACTCCTTCATCCAGATTGCTTCTTGCGCTGCCTCTGAGGCTGCCATGTACTCCGCTTCACATGTAGATCCCGCCACGACGCTTTGCTTGCAACTGCACCAGCTTACCGCCCCTCCATTCAAAATATACACGTATCCGGTTTGTGACTTCGAGTCATCCAGATCTGTGTCGAAGCTAGTGTCGACGTAACCCTTTACGACGAGCTCTTCGTCACCTCCATAAACGAGAAACATATCCTTAGTCCTCTTCAGGTACTTCAGGATATTCTTGACCGCTGTCCAGTGTTCCATGCCGGGATTACTTTGGTACCTTCCTACCAAACTTACGGCAAGGTTTACATCAGGTCTGGTACACAGCATGGCATACATAAAAGACCCTATGGCCGAGGCATAGGGGATGACACTCATCTTTTCTCTATCTTCTGCCATGGTCGGGCATTGAGCCGTGCTCAATTGCACACCTTGCAATACAGGCAAGAACCCTTCTTGGACTGATCCATATTGAACTTCTTCAATATCTTGTCAAGGTACGTACTCTGTGAAAGACCAATGAGGCGTCTTGATCTATCTCTATAGATCTTGATGCCTAATATATAAGCAGCTTCTCCAAGGTCCTTCATTGAAAAACACTTATTCAAATAGGCCTTTATACTTTCCAAGAATTATATATCATTTCCCATCAATAGTATGTCATCCACATATAATAAGAGAAATGCTACAGAGCTCCCACTCACTTTCTTGTAAACACAGGCTTCTCCATAAGTCTGTGTAAATCCAAACGCTTTGATCATCTCATCAAATCGAATGTTCCAACTCCGAGATGCTTGCACAACCCATAGATGGAGCGCTGGAGCTTTCATACCTTGTTAGCATTCTTAGGATCGACAAAACCTTCCGGCTGCATCATATACAATTCTTCCTTAAGAAAGCCGTTAAGGAATGTCGTTTTGACGTCCATTTGCCATATATCATAATCATAGAATGCGACAATTGCTAACATGATTCGGACGGACTTCAGCTTCGCTACGGGTGAGAAAGTCTCATCGTAGTCAACCCCTTGAACTTGTCGATAACCCTTAGCGACAAGTCGAGCCTTATAGATGGTCACATTACCATCCGCGTCTGTCTTCTTCTTAAAGATCCATTTATTTTCTATGGCTCACCGATCATCGGGCAAGTCAGTCAAAGTCCATACTTCATTTTCATACATGGATCCTATCTCGGATTTCATGGCTTCTAGCCATTTGTCAGAATCCGGGCCCGCCATCGCTTCTTCATAGTTCGAAGGTTCACCGTTGTCTAACAACATGATTTCCAGGACAGGGTTGCCGTACCACTCTGGTGCGGAACGTGTCCTTGTGGACCTACGAAGTTCAGCAGTAACTTGATCCGAAGCTTCATGATCATCATCATTAACTTCCTCCCCAGTCGGTGTAGGCACCACAGGAACATCTTCCCGCGCTGTGCTACTTTCCGGTTCGGAAGGGGTGACTATCACCTCATCAAGTTCCACTTTCCTCCCACTTAATTCTTTCGAGAGAAACTCTTTCTCCAGAAAGGACCCGTTCTTGGCAACAAAGATCTTGCCTTCGGATCTGAGGTAGAAGGTATACCCAATGGTTTCCTTAGGGTATCCTATGAAGACGCATTTTTCCGACTTGGGTTCGAGCTTTCCAGGTTGAAGTTTCTTGACATAAGCATCGCATCCCCAAACTTTTAGAAACGACAGCTTAGGTTTCTTCCCAAACCATAATTCATACGGTGTCGTCTCAACGGATTTCGACAGAGCCCTATTTAAAGTGAATGCGGCAGTCTCTAAAGCATAGCCCCAAAATGAGAGCGGTAGATCGGTAAGAGACATCATAGATCGCACCATATCCAATAGAGTGCGATTACGACGTTCGGACACACCATTTCGCTGAGGTGTTCCAGGCGGCGTGAGTTGTGAAACGATTCCACATTTCCTTAAGTGTGTGCCAAATTCGTGACTTAAATATTCCCCTCCACGATCTGATCGCAGGAACTTTATTTTCCTGTCACGTTGATTCTCAACCTCACTCTGAAATTCCTTGAACTTTTCAAAGGTTTCAGACTTGTGTTTCATTAGGTAGACATACCCATATCTACTTAAATCATCAGTGAGAGTGAGAACATAACGATAGCCACCGCGAGCCTCAACACTCATTGGACCGCACACATCAGTATGTATGATTTCCAATAAGTTGGTTGCTCTCTCCATTGTTCCGGAGAACGGAGTCTTGGTCATCTTACCCATGAGGCATGGTTCGCACGTGTCAAATGATTCGTAATCAAGAGACTCCAAAAGTCCATCTGCATGGAGCTTCTTCATGCGTTTGACACCAATGTGACCAAGGCGGCAGTGCCACAAGTATGTGGGACTATCGTTATCAACTTTACATCTTTTGGTATTCACACTATGAATATGTGTAACATCACGTTCGAGATTCATCAAGAATAAACCATTGACCAGCGGGGCATGACCATAAGACATATCTCTCATATAAATAGAACAACCATTATTCTCGGATTTAAATGAGTAGCCATCTCGAATTAAACCAGATCCAGATACAATGTTCATGCTCAAAGCTGGCACTAAATAACAATTATTGAGGTTTAAAACTAATCCCGTAGGTAAATGCAGAGGTAGCGTGCCGACGGCGATCACATCGACCTTGGAACCATTCCCGACGCGCATCGTCACCTCGTCCTTCGCCAGTCTCCGCTTATTCCGCAGCTCCTGTTTTGAGTTACAAATATGAGCAACCGCACCGGTATCAAATACCCAGGAGCTACTACGAGTACTGGTAAGGTACACATCAATTACATGTATATCACATATACCTTTGGTGTTGCCGGCCTTCTTGTCCGCTAAGTATTTGGGGCAGTTCCGCTTCCAGTGACCACTTCCCTTGCAATAAAAGCACTCAGTCTCAGGCTTGGGTCCATTCCTTGGCTTCTTCCCGGCAATTGGTTTACCGGGCGCGGCAACTCCCTTGCCGTCTTTCTTGAAGTTCTTCTTACCCTTGCCTTTCTTGAATTTAGTGGTTTTATTCACCATCAACACTTGATGTTCCTTTTTGATCTCCACCTCCGCTGATTTCAGGATTGAATATACCTCATGAATGGTCTTTTCCATCCCCTGCATATTGAAGTTCATCACAAAGCTCTTGTAGCTCGGTGGAAGCGACTGAAGGATTCTGTCAATGACCGCGTCATCCGGGAGATTCACTCCCAGCTGAGACAAGCGGTTGTGTAACCCAGACATTCTGAGTATGTGCTCACTGACAGAACTATTTTCCTCCATTTTACAACTGAAGAACTTGTCAGAGACTTCATATCTCTCGACCCGGCATGAGCTTGGAAAACCATTTTCAGCTCTTCGAACATCTCATATGCTCCATGTTTCTCAAAACGCTTTTGGAGCCCCGGTTCTAAGCTGTAAAGCATGCCGCACTGAACGAGGGAGTAATCATCAGCACGTGATTGCCAAGCGTTCATAACGTCTTGGTTCTCTGGGATGGGTGCTTCACCTAGCGGTGCTTCTAGGACATAATCTTTCTTGGCAGCTATGAGGATGATCCTCAGGTTCCGGACCCAGTCCGTATAGTTGCTGCCATCATCTTTCAGCTTGGTTTTCTCTAGGAACGCGTTGAAGTTGAGGACAACGTGGGCCATTTGATCTACAAGACATATTGTAAAGATTTTAGACTAAGTTCATGATAATTAAGTTCATCTAATCAAATTATTCAATGAACTCCCACTCAGATAGACATCCCTCTAGTCATCTAAGTGAAACATGATCCGAGTTAACTAGGCCGTGTCCGATCATCACGTGAGACGGACTAGTCAAGATCGGTGAACATCTCCATGTTGATCGTATCTTCTATACGACTCATGCTCGACCTTTCGGTCTTCCGTGTTCCGAGGCCATGTCTGTACATGCTAGGCTCGTCAAGTCAACCTAAGTGTATTGCGTGTGTTCTGAGGCCATGTCTGTACATGCTAGGCTTGTCAACACCCGTTGTATGCGAACGTTAGAATCTATCACACCCGATCATCACGTGGTGCTTCGAAACAACGAACCTTCGCAACGGTGCACAGTTAGGGGGAACACTTTCTTGAAATTATTATAAGGGATCATCTTACTTACTACCGTCGTTCTAAGCAAATAAGATGCAAAACATGATAAACATCACATGTAATCAAATAGTGACATGATATGGCCAATATCATTTTGCTCCTTTGATATCCATCTTCGGGGCGCCATGATCATCTTCGTCACCGGCATGACACCATGATCTCCATCATCATGATCTCCATCATCGTGTCTTCATGAAGTTGTCACGCCAACGATTACTTCTACTTCTATGGCTAACGCGTTTAGCAATAAAGTAAAGTAATTTACATGGCGTTATTCAATGACACGCAGGTCATACAAAAAAATAAAGACAACTCCTATGGCTCCTGCCGGTTGTCATACTCATCGACATGCAAGTCGTGTGTCATAGCCCTAGAGTCATGACTGTAAATAGTTGCATCAGTGAGCATGCATCATGTTTTTAATTCAAAGGAAATTTGAATTGGGGATGACCAAGCCCTGGCACTAAATCAATTCAACTAGGTTCAAGTTTAAATCTTTTCAATGAACCCAGAATGCCCTTTAGAAAAGTTCATGATTTTTGATAAAGGTAAAAACCTCTGCCAAAAATGATAAACATATTTCTAGGTCATTTCTGGATTTTTTGGATTAAATCATAAGTATTTGAATTGGAGCATTTAATGGCTATAAATATTTTAAATGCTTCAATAATTCTGAAAACATTTGAGGGCTGTTAGTAAATACTTTAAAAGTGCCCACAAATTTTCTCAGGAGTTTTTAAAATGGTTTAGTATTATTACTAAATCAAAAACAGAAAAGCAACATAGAAAAAACTGAATTAAAAGAGAGAGAGAGAGAGAGAGGAAACCTCACTGTGCAGCCCACCACCGTAGTGGCCTACTGGCCAAAGCCAGCCCAGCCCAACTTCTCTCCCCTGTCGTCTTCCTCCCCGCGCCAGTAGGACGCCGTGGGCGCGTGGTCGCCGCGCGCACGCCAGCTCCTGCTTCCACCGCGACGCCGGCTCTTCTAGACGCGCCACGGAGACGCCCAGAGGTCTCTCTCCCCTCCCCCTCACCCGTGGTCTCTCCCCTCTCCTCTGTCTCACTCTCTCACGCAGACACCGAGCGTGCCGTCACCGCCGTTCGCTACCACCGTGCCCAGAGCCGCGCCCTCACTCTTCGGCCATGCCCAAAGGCTCCGTCTCGTCGCCCTCGACCTCCCCGCCGAGCCACGCATCGCCGGACGCCCTGTGACGACGCCTCCGAGCTCGTCACCGCCGCATCTGCCGCCAGACTTCGCCCGCCGATCTGCGTCGTCCAATGCCTCCCCGAGCTCAACGACGGCGCCGTTCGAATCTCTGTGAGGCTCCGGTCCTTTTCCCCCTAACCACCTCGTCGATTTCACCCTGTAGCTGCCGTCCTCATGAGCTCCGAAGCTCGCCGCCGTCAGGCCACATCGCCGCCGCGGCCAGAGCTAGCTATGACCGCAACCAAGCACTGCAACATGCTCAGCACGCCGTCAGGAGCCTAGAACACTCAACCGTTGCTCCTGCCGTGCACTGCAGCGTCGTTTCGTCGGTCCCATAGCCCCGGCCGCCGCTAACCTCAACGCCGGCGCTGCTTCCGGCCACCCCACGGCCTCCCGTGTGTTCCATTAGATGGGCGCGAGCGCTAGCTACCCATAGCACCCATCAGCGCGTCGAATGGACGCTGGAGCCGCGACTCCGGCGTGCCTCCGCCGTGGCCAGAGGTCACCGGCGGCTAAGCGCCGGCCTAACCCCGATTAGGCTAGTGCTAATGATGCCCTGTGCCATTGAAATGCGGGCCCTCTGCTTAACTAACCGGCTAACCAAATAGTTTAAGGTTAATCTAATTACCGTGGGGCCACGTGTCAGTTTTGACTACGCTGACGTGTCCGTTGACCCGACCCCACCTGTCTGTGACACAAAATGTCACAGGGTCACTGACCAGTGGGTCCCGCTGGTCAGGTTTGACCCTGGCCAGCCCGTTGACTCGCTGGCGCAGTGATGACGTCATGCTGACGCAGTATTACATTTTCTGGATTTATTTTTAATCAGGAAATTCCAGAAAATATCCTAAACTTCTAAAATTCATATAAATTCAACCGTAACTCCAAATGAAATAATTTATATATGAAAAATTATCAGAAAAATCCAATCTATCCATCTGCACTAGTTTCATGCATGATAAAGGAACTTAACCCTTCTGTTTATATCAAAACATGTTAATGCACTTTATAAAACCATAACTTGAGTTTGTATTTGAATCTTTGATTCAAATAAGCTCAAACCACCCTGGTTGTAGATGCATTAGCCCAACACACTCATCTTGCCATGTAATATTCATGCATCATATTGTTGCATTGCAGTGATTGTGTCCTTCTCTGTTTGCCGGTAACCGTCCCCTCTCAGTAGACGATGCTCCGACGACGTGATCGATGACACCGATGAAGAACTATAATATCTTCAGAAGTGCCAGGCAAGCAAAAACCCCTTGTTCATTCCGATACAATCCCATTCTCTCGCTCCTGCTCTCTTTTACTGCATTAGGACAACATCGAATCAACCGTTACATGCTGCGGTAGTTGAACCCCTTTTCCTCTGCATGACCTGTCATTGCCACAGTAAATAGATGAAACCCACTAGCATGAGTAGGAGTTGTTTGAGCCCTGATGTGCCTACTCATTCATGCTTGTTTGTCATGCCTGCTATTGCTTAGAGTTGTGTCAGGTCTGATTCATCGGGGATGAATAGGAAAGTTGAGAACATGTCCTACTGTGTGTGAGCTAAGTGTGTGAACACGATTTGGTAAAGGTAGCGGTGAGAGGCCATGTAGGAGTACATGGTGGGTTGTCTCATTGAAGCCGTCCTCAGGAACTGAGTTCTGTGTTTGTGATCCATGATACAGTTACTACCACGCATTGGGCCCGAAACCAATGGACCCTCTCGGCTTCTTAATCACCCTTGTCCTCTGTCCAGGAGTTGCAAGTAGTTTCTGGTGTTTGTAGTATGCTGGAGGCCGTGGGCAGCGCTGACCGGAGGGGTGGGCTGTGATGCGGTAGGCACGTGGCACGGTGTACCGGGCGCCCGTTTGGTGTCTCGGGAACCCTGCACACATCGTTCGGGGCCGTATGTGGAAACCTCGGCCGGACTCCCTGCGGATGGAACCTGAATAGGCGATGAACCTGGACTAGAGACTTGAGTGTTTAGGTAGGCTGTGGCCGACACCCTCGCTGGGCTTCCGCTTGAAGGTTCCCGAGTACATGTCGTGTAAACGGCGGTAACTGGTGAGAGCGTGTGTGACGAAGTACACCCCTGCAGGGTTAACATCATCTATTCGAATAGCCGTGTCCGCGGTAAAGGACTTCTGGGTTGCCTATAACAGTTCATAGACAAGTGAAAGTGGATACTCTAAAATGCGCAAGATAAGCGTGAGTGCTATGGATGGCGTTCTCGTAGGGAGACGGGAGCGGATCCATAGTGGAGTATTGATATGGTGAATATGTGGACTCGTGTGCGCCACCTCAAAAGAGTTACTTGCAGTCGTAGTTTAGGATAGCCACCGAGTCAAAGCTGGCTTGCTGCAGTTAAAATCCACCACCCCCTTTGATACTGATGCATATGTAGATAGCTCTGATGTAAGTCTTGCTGGGTACATTTGTACTCACGTTTGCTTATTTTATGTTTTGCAGAGAGACGTCAGTCTCGCTAGTAGTTCCGTGTGGACTTCGAAGTTTAGCTTGATACCTCAGCTACGATCTTGTGCCCTCGGCAGGGTCTTGTAGATAGTCAGGCTTCTCAGCCTTTTTCATTTGTAGTTGTCTGTACTCAGACAAGTTAAGCTTCCGCATGTGCTTGTTGCTTGTATGCTCTGAATGTTGGGTCATGAGACCCATGTTTGTAATATCTGGCTCTTCGCGGCCTAAGGAATAAATACTTGAGTCGTAGAGTTATGTTGTGATGCCATGTTGTATTTACACATATCGAGCATATTGTGTGTATGATTGAAATGCTTGGTATGTGTGGGATCCGACAACCTAGTTGTTTATCCTTGGTAGCCTCTCTTATGGGGAAATGTAGTCTTGTGCTTCCATGAGCCATAGTAGTCCGCTACAGCCTGGTTCACCGGAGTCCTGCTAGCCCAGCACTACTGCTCCGGACACCTGACTGGCCGGCATGTGATTCACTTCGTTCCTGTGTCTGTCCCTTCGGGGAAATGTCACGCGGTGACATCCGGAGTCCTGCCTAGCCTGCTACAGCCCGGGTTCCCGGAGTCCTGTTAGCCCAGTGCTACAGCCCGGATTCACATGTTGCTGACCGACATGCTCGATGTTGATTCATGTATGCCTGTCCCCGTAAGTTAGTGCCACCTTGGGTTCACGACTAGTCATGTCGGCCCGGGTTCTCTGTCATACGGATGCTAGCGACACTATCATATACGTGAGCCAAAAGGCGCAAACGGTCCCGGGCCTTGGTAAGGCGACACCCGTGGGAATACCGTGCGTGAGGCCGCAAAGTGATATGAGGTGTTACCAGCTAGATCGATGTGACTTGGAATCGGGGTCCCGACATCGTGATTCCTATTACAAGAATATGATCAATCTCATACATCACAAATATCTCATTCATCACATCCTTTTGGCCATATCACATCCACAAGGCACATGCTGCAAAAACAAGTTAGACGTCCTCTAAGTGTTGTTGCAAGTTTTTACGTGGCTTCTATAGGTTTCTTGCAAGAACGTTTCTTACCTACGTAAAACCACAACGTGATATGCCAATTTCTATTTACCCTTCATAAGGACCCTTTTCATCGAATCCGTTCCGACTAAAGTGGGAGAGACAGACACCCGCTAGCCACCTTATGCAACTAGTGCATGTCAGTCGGTGGAACCTGTCTCACGTAAGCGTACGTGTAAGGTCGGTCCGGGCCGCTTCATGCCACAACACCGCCGAAACAAGATAAGACTAGTAGTGGCAAGAAAAATTGACAACATCTACGCCCACAACTGCTTTGTGTTCTACTCGTGCATAGTAACTACGCATAGGCCTGGCTCATGATGCCATTGTTGGGGATCGTAGCAGAATTTTAAAATTTTCTACGCATCACCAAGATCCATCTTTGGAGTTCACTAGAAACGAGGGGAAAGGAGTGCATCTACAAACCCTTGTAGATTGCGAGCGAAGCATTCAAATGAACGGGGTTGATGGAGTCGTACTCGTCGTGATCCAAATCACCGATGACCGAGCGCCGAACGGACGGCACCTCCGCGTTCAACACATGTACGGAGCAGCGACGTCTCCTCCTTCTTGATCCAGCAAGGGGGAGGAGAGGTTGATGGAGATCCAGCAGCACGACGGCGTGGTGGTGGAAGTAGCGGGGATCCTGGCAGGGCTTCGCCAAGCGCAAGCGGGAGGGAGAGGTGTCACGGGAGGGAGAGGGAGGCGCCAGGGGCTAGGGTACAGAAGCCCTCCCTCCCCCCCTTTATATAGGCCCCCTGGGGGGCGCCGGCCCCTGGGATCCCATCTACAGGGGGGCGGCGGCCAAGGGGGGGAAACTTCCCCCCCAAGTCAGGTGGGGCGCCCCCACCCCCAGGGTTTCCAACCCTAGGCGCAGGGGGAGGCCCATGGGGGGCGCACCAGCCCACCAGGGGCTGGTTCCCCTCCCACTTCAGCCCATGGGGCCCTCCGGGATAGGTGGCCCCACCCGGTGGACCTCCGGGACCCTTCCGGTGGTCCCGGTACAATACCGATAACCCCCGAAACTTTCCCGGTGGCCGAAACTGGACTTCCTATATATAATTCTTCACCTCCGGACCATTCCGGAACTCCTCGTGACGTCCGGGATCTCATCCGGAACTCTGAACAACTTTCGGGTTTCCGCATACTAATATCTCTACAACCCTAGCGTCACCGAACCTTAAGTGTGTAGACCCTACGGGTTCGGGAGACATGCAGACATGACCGAGACGCCTCTCCGGTCAATAAACAACAGCGGGATCTGGATACCCATGTTGGCTCCCACATGTTCCACGATGATCTCATCGGATGAACCACGATGTCGAGGATTCAATCAATCCCGTATACAATTCCCTTTGTCAATCGGTACGTTACTTGCCCGAGATTCGATCGTCGGTATCCCAATACCTTGTTCAATCTCGTTACCGGCAAGTCACTTTACTCGTACCGTAATGCATGATCTCGTGGCTAACTCCTTAGTCACATTGAGCTCATTATGATGATGCATTACCGAGTGGGCGCAGAGATACCTCTCCGTCATACGGAGTGACAAATCCCAGTCTCGATCCGTGCCAACCCAACAGACACTTTCGGAGATACCCGTAGTGCACCTTTATAGTCACCCAGTTAAGTTGTGACGTTTGGCACACCCAAAGCACTCCTACGGCATCCGGGAGTTGCACGATCTCATGGTCTAAGGAAATGATACTTGACATTGAAAAAGCTCTAGCAAACGAACTACACGATCTTTGTGCTATGCTTAGGATTGGGTCTTGTCCATCACATCATTCTCCTAATGATGTGATCCCGTTATCAATGACATCCAATGTCCATAGTCAGGAAACCATGACTATCTGTTGATCAACGAGCTAGTCAACTAGAGGCTCACTAGGGACGTGTTGTGGTCTATGTATTCACACATGTATTACAATTTCCGGATAACACAATTATAGCATGAATAATAGACAATTATCATGAACAAGGAAATATAATAATAACCATTTTATTATTGCCTCTAGGGCATATTTCCAACACGGAGACTAGCTAAAGGTGAGATGACGATATGTGTTGGAAGTGTTTCCAAGGTTGATGTGATCAAACATCGCATGCTCCCTCTACCATAGAGATTGGTGTTAAACCTAAATAATTGTTATTTGGTGTTTGCGTTGAGCATAGACATGATTGGATTATGTTTATCGCAATACGGTTATTCATTTAAGGAGAAAAATGGTTACTCTGTCTATTTGAATAATACCTTCAATGGTCTTGCACCTAAAATGAATGGTTTATTGAATCTCAATCATAGTGATACACATGTTCATGCCAAAAGATATAAGATAATAATGATAGTACCACATACTTGTGGCACTGCCACTTGAGTCATATTGGTATAAAACGCATGAAGAAGCTCCATGTTGATGGATCTTTGGACTCACTCGTTTTTGAAAAGATTGAGACATGCGAACCATGTCTATTAGTATATATGCATGAAGAAAGTCAATACAGATGGATCGTTTGGACTCACTTGATTTTGAATCACTTGAGACATGCAAATCATACCACATGGGCAAGATGACTGAAAGGCCTCATTTTCAGTAAGATGGAACAAGAAAGCAACTTGTTGGAAGTAATACATTTTGATGTGTGCAGTCCAATGAGTGCTGAGGCTTGCAGTGGATATCGTTATGTTCTTGCTTCACAGATGATTTGAGTAGATGCTAAGAATATTTACTTGATGAAACACAAGTCTGAATTATTGAAAGGTTCAAGTAATTTCAGAGTGAAGTTGAAGATCGTCATGACAAGAGGATAAAATGTCTATGATATGATCATAGAGATGAATATCTGAGTTACGAGTTTGGCACACAATTAAGACATTGTGGAAATTGTTTCACAACTAATACCGCCTGGAACACCATAGTGTGATGGTGTGTCCGCACATCATAACTGCACCCTATCGGATATGGTGCATACCATGATGTCTCTTATCAAATTACACTATCATTTACGGGTTAGGCATTAGAGACAACCGCATTCACTTTAAATAGGGCACCACGCAATTCCGTTGAGACGACACCGTATGAACTATGGTTTAGAGAAACCTAAGCTGTCGTTTCTTAAAAGTTTGGGGCTACGACGCTTATGTGAAAAAGTTTCAGGCTGATAAGCTCGAACCCAAAGCGGATAAATGCATCTTCATAGAATACCCAAAACAGTTGGGTATACCTCCTATTTCAGATCTGGAAGCAAAAGTGATTGTTTCTAGAAACGGGTCCTTTCTCGAGGAAAAGTTTCTC
Organism: Triticum aestivum; assembly: GCF_018294505.1. Taxonomy (NCBI): domain Eukaryota; kingdom Viridiplantae; phylum Streptophyta; class Magnoliopsida; order Poales; family Poaceae; genus Triticum; species Triticum aestivum. The sequence goes on from NC_057802.1 coordinate 390,352,336, forward strand.
TCGAAAGAATTGAGTGGGAGGATGGTGGATACTTGAACCGTCACTTCAACTAATGTGTAGCAGGGCACAGGAAGTTGTTCATGTGGCACCTACACCAATTGAAGTGGAAGCTTATGATAGTGATCATGAAACTTCAGATCAAGTCACTACCAAACCTCATAGGACGACAAGGATGCGTACTACTTCAGAGTGGTATGTAATCCTGTCTTGGAAGTCATGTTGTTGGACAACGATGAACCTATGAGCTGTGGAGAAGCGATGGTGGGCCCGGATTCCGATGAATGGCTCGAGGCCATAAAATCCGAGAGAGGATCCATGTATAAAAACAAAGTGTCTTTGAAGAACTACTTGATGGTCGTAAGGCTGTTGGGTGCAAATGGATTTTAAAAGGAAGACGGGCAATGATGGTAAATGTCACCATTAAGAAAGCTCGACTTGTCATTAAGATGTTTTCCGACAAGTTCAAGGAGTTGACTACGACGAGGCTTTCTCACTCGTAGCGATGCTAAGAGTCTGTTGGAATTATATTAGCATTTACTGCATTATTTATGAAATCTTGCAGATAGGATGTCAAAACATTGTTTCCTCGACGATTTTCTTGAGGAAAGGTTGTATGTGATACAACCAGAAGGTTTTGTCAATCCTGAAATATGCTAACAAGTATGCAAAGCTCCAGCAATCCTTCTAAGGACTGGAGTAAGCATCTCGGAGTTGGAATGTATGCTTTGATGAGATGATCAAAGATTTTGGGTTTGTACAAAGTTTAAGAGAAACTTGTATTTCCAAAGAAGTGAGTGGGAGCACTATAGAATTTTTGATGAGTATATGTTGTTAACATATTGTTGATCAGAAATGATGTAGAATTTCTGGAAAGCATCCAGGGTTATTTGAAAGGTGTTTTTCAATGGAAAACCTGGATTAAGCTACTTGAACATTGAGCATCAAGATCTATAAGGATAGATCAAAAACGCTTAATAGTACTTTCAAATGAATACATACCGTGACAGGATTTTGAAGGAGTTCAAAATAGATCAGCAAAGAAGGAGTTCTTGGCTGTGTTACAAGGTGTGAGTATTGAGTAAGACTCAAGACCTGACCACGGCAGAAGAGAGAGAAAGGACGAAGGTCGTCCCTTATGCTTTAGACGTAGGCTCTACAGTATGCTATGCAGTGTACCGCACCTGAAGTGTACCTTGCCATGAGTCAGTCAAGGGGTACAAGAGTGATCCAGGAATGGATCACATGACAGCGGTCGAACTTATCCTTAGTATCTAGTGGACTAAGGAATTTTCTCGATTATGGAGGTGGTAAAAGAGTTCGTCGTAAGGGGTTACGTCGATGCAAACTTCGACACTAATCCGGATGACTCTGAGTAGTGAACCGGATTCGTATAGTAGAGCAGTTATTTGGAATAGCTCCAAGTAGCACGTGGTAGCTGCATCTACAAGATGACATAGAGATTTGTAAAGCACACACGGATCTGAATGTTGCAGACCCGTTGACTAAAACCTCTCTCGTAAGCATAACATGATCAAACCCTAGAACTCATTGAGTGTTAATCACATGGTGATGTGAACTAGATTATTGACTCTAGTAAACTCTTGGGTATTAGTCACATGGCGATGTGAACTTTGAGTGTTAATCACATGGTGATGTGAACTAGATTATTGACTCTAGTGCAAGTGGGAGACTATTGGAAATATGCCCTAGAGGCAATAATAAAATGGTTATTATTGTATTTCCTTGTTCATGATAATTGTCTGTTGTTCATGCTATAATTGTATTAACTGGAAACCGTAATACATGTGTGAATACATAGACCACAACATGTCCCTAGTAAGCCTCTAGTTGACTAGCTAGTTGATCAATAGATGGTTATGGTTTCCTGACCATGGACATTGGATGTCATTGATAACGGAATCACATCAATAGGAGAATGATGTGATGGACAAGACCCAATCCTAAGCATAGCACAAGATCGTGTAGTTCGTTTGCTAGAGCTTTTCTAATGTCAAGTATCATTTCCTTAGACCATGAGATTGTGCAACTCCCGGATACCGTAGGAATGCTTTGGGTGTACCAAACGTCACAACGTAACTGGGTGGCTATAAAGGTGCACTACAGGTATCTCCGAAAGTGTCTGTTGGGTTGGCACGAATCGAGACTGGGATTTGTCACTCCGTATGACGGAGAGGTATCTCTGGGCCCACTCGGTAATGCATCATCATAATGAGCTCAATGTGACTAAGGAGTTAGCCACGGGATCATGCTTACGGTATGAGTAAAGTGACTTGTCGGTAACGATATTGAACAAGGTATTGGGATACCGACGATCGAATCTCGGGCAAGTAACGTACTGATTGACAAAGGGAATTGTATACGGGATTGATTGAATCCTCGACATCGTGGTTCATCCGATGAGATCATCGTGGAACATATGGGAGCCAACATGGGTATCCAGATCCCGCTGTTGGTTATTGATCGGAGAGTCGTCTCGGTCATGTCTGCATGTCTCCCGAACCCGTAGGGTCTACACACTTAAGGTTCGGTGACGTTAGGGTTGTAGAGATATTAGCATGCGGTTAACCGAAAGTTGTTCGGAGTCCCGGATGAGATCCCGGACGTCACGAGGAGTTCCGGAATGGTCCGGAGGTAAAGATTTATATATGGGAAGTCCTATTTTGGCCACCGGAAAATGTTCGGGATTTTTCGGTATTGTACCGGGAAGGTTCTAGAAGGTTCCGAAGTGGGGCCCACCTGCATGGGGGGACCCACATGAACGTGGGTAGTGGGGGCAAGGCCCCACACCCCTGGTCAAGGCGCACCAAGATCCCACCTTAGAAGGAATAAGATCATATCCCGAAGGGATAAGATCAAGATCCCTAAAAAAGGGGGATAACAATTGGTGGGGAAGGGAAATGATGGGATTTCTTTCCCCCACCTTTGCCAACGCCCCAATGGACTTGGAGGGCAAGAAACCAACCCCCTCCACCCCTATATATAGTGGGGAGGCGCATGGGAGCAGCACCCCAAGCCCTGGCGCCTCCCTCCCTCCCGTGACACCTCTTCCTCCCCGCTTGCGCTTGGCGAAGCCCTGCCGGATCCCGCTACTTCCACCACCACGCCGTCGTGCTGCTGGATCTCCATCAACCTCTCCTCCCCCTTGCTGGATCAAGAAGGAGGAGACGTCACTGCTCCGTACGTGTGTTGAACGCGGAGGTGCCGTCCGTTCGGCGCTAGGATCATCGGTGATTTGGATCACGACGAGTATGACTCCATCAACCCCGTTCTCTTGAACGCTTCCGCTCGCAATCTAAAAGGGTATGTAGATGCACTCCTCCCCTCTCGTTGCTAGCATCTCCTAGATTGATCTTGATGACACGTAGGAAAATTTTGAATTATTGCTACGTTCCCCAACAAGATCAACTCTTGTAATACTCATATCATCAAGATCAATCAAGCAGGAAGTATGGTATTACCTCCATCGAGAGGGCCCGAACCTGGGTAAACATCGTGTCCCCCACCTCCTGTTACCATCTGCCTTAGACGCACAGTTCGGGACCCCCTACCCGAGATCCGCCGGTTTTGACACCGACACATATCATATAACTTATATTGATTGCATGTGATGTTTATCTTTTATGCATCTTATTTTGCTTTGATTGACGGTAGCACTATAAGATGATCTCTCACTAAATTTCAAGATAAAAGTGTTCTCCCTGAGTATGCACCGTTGCCAAAGTTCGTCGTGCCCAGACACCACGTGATGATCGGGTGTGATAAGCTCTACGTCCATCTACAACGGCTGCAAGCCAGTTTTGCACACGCAGAATACTCAGGTTAAACTTGACGAGCCTAGCATATGCAGATATGGCCTCGGAACACTGAGACCGAAAGGTCGAGCGTGAATCATATAGTAGATATGATCAACATAGTGATGTTCACCATTGAAAACTACTCCATTTCACGTGATGATCGGTTATGGTTTAGTTGATTTGGATCACATGATCACTTAGATGATTAGAGGGATGTCTATCTAAGTGGGAGTTCTTAAGTAATATGATTAATTGAACTTAAATTTATCATGAATTTAGTACCTGATAGTATTTTGCATGTCTATGTTTGTTGTAGATAGATGGCTCGTGTTGTTGTTCCGTTGAATTTTAATGCGTTCCTTGAGAAAGCAAAGTTCAAAGATGATGGTAGCAATTACACGAACTGGGTCCGTAACTTGAGGATTATCCTCATTACTGCATAGAAGAATTACGTCCTGGAAGCACCCTTAGGTGCCAAACCTGCTGCAGGAGCAACACCAGATGTTATGAACGTCTGGCAGAGCAAAGCTGATGACTACTCGATAGTTCAGTGTGCCATGCTTTACGGCTTAGAACCGGGACTTCAACGACGTTTTGAACGTCATGGAGCATATGAGATGTTCCAGGAGTTGAAGTTAATATTTCAAGCAAATGCCCGGATTGAGAGATATGAAGTCTCCAATAAGTTCTACAGCTCTAAGATGGAGGAGAATAGTTCTGTCAGTGAGCATATACTCAGAATGTCTGGGTATAACAATCACTTGATTCAACTGGGAGTTTATCTTTCGGATGATAGCGTCATTGACAGAATTCTTCAATCACTGCCACCAAGCTACAAGAGCTTCATGATGAACTATAACATGCAAGGGATGGATAAGACGATTCCCGAGCTCTTCGCAATGCTAAAGGCTGCGGAGGTAGAAATAAAGAAGGAGCATCAAGTGTTGATGGTCAATAAGACCACCAGTTTCAAGAAAAAGGGCAAAGGGAAGAAAAAGGGGAACTTCAAGAAGAACAGCAAACAAGTTGCTGCTCAAGAGAAGAAACCCAAGTCTGGACCTAAGCCTGAGACTGAGTGATTCTACTGCAAGCAGACTGGTCACTTGAAGCGGAACTGCCCCAAGTATTTGTTGGATAAAAAGGATGGCAAGGTGAACAAAGGTATATGTGATATACATGTTATTGATGTGTACCTTACCAGAGCTCGCAGTAGCACCTGGGTATTTGATACTGGTTCTGTTGCTAATATTTGCAACTCAAAACAGGGACTACGGATTAAGCGAACACTGGCTAAGGAAGAGGTGACGATGCGCGTGGGAAATGGTTCCAAAGTCGATGTGATCGCCGTCGGCACGCTACCTCTACATCTACCTTTGGGATTAGTTTTAGACCTAAATAATTGTTATTTGATGCCAGCGTTGAGCATGAACATTATATCTGGATCTTGTTTGATGCGAGACGGTTATTCATTTAAATATGAGAATAATGGTTGTTCTATTTATATGAGTAATATCTTTTATGGTCATGCAGCCTTGACGAGTGGTCTATTTTTGATGAATCTCGATAGTAGTGATACACATGTTCATCATGTTGAAGCCAAAAGATGCAGAGTTGATAATGATAGTGCAACTTATTTGCGGCACTGCCGTTTGGGTCATATTGGTGTAAAGCGCATGAAGAAACTCCATACTGATGGACTTTTGGAATCACTTGATAATGAATCACTTGGTACTTGCGAACCATGCCTCATGGGCAAGATGACTAAAACGCCGTTCTCCGGAACTATGGAGCAAGCAACTGATTTGTTGGAGATCATACATACTGATGTATGTGGTCCAATGAATGTTGAGGCTCGCGGCGGGTATCGTTATTTTCTCACCTTCACAGATGATTTAAGCAGATATGGGTATATCTACTTAATGAAACATAAGTCTGAAACATTTGAAAAGTTCAAAGAATTTCAGAGTGAAGTTGAAAATCATCGTAACAAGAAAATAAAGTTTCTACGATCTGATCGTGGAGGAGAATATTTGAGTTACGAGTTTGGTCTACATTTGAAACAACGCGGAATAGTTTCGCAACTCACGCCACCTGAAACACCACAGCGTAATGGTGTGTCCGAACATCGTAATCGTACTTTACTAGATACGGTGCGATCTATGATGTCTCTTACTGATTTACCGCTATCGTTTTGGGGTTATGCTTTAGAGACGACCGCATTCACGTTAAATAGGGCACCATCAAAATCCATTGAGACGACGCCTTATGAACTGTGGTTTGGCAAGAAACCAAAGTTGTCGTTTCTTAAAGTTTGGGGCTGCGATGCTTATGTGAAAAAGCTTCAACCTGATAAGCTCGAACCCAAATCGGAGAAATGTGTCTTCATAGGATACCCAAAGGAAACTGTTGGGTATACCTTCTATCACAGATCCGAAGGCAAGACATTCGTTGCTAAGAATGGATCCTTTCTAGAGAAGGAGTTTCTCTCGAAAGAAGTGAGTGGGAGGAAAGTAGAACTTGATGAGGTAACAGTACCTGCTCCCTTATTGGAAAATAGTTCATCACAGAAACTGGTTCCTGTGACATCTACACCAATTAGTGAGGAAGTTAATGATGATGATCATGAAACTTCAGATCAAGTTGTTACTGAACCTCGTAGGTCACCAGAGTAAGATCCGCACCAGAGTGGTACGGTAATCCTATTCTGGAGGTTATGTTACTAGACCATGGCGAACCTACGAACTATGAAGAAGCGATGGTGAGCCCAGATTCCGCAAAATGGCTTGAGGCCATGAAATTTGAGATGGGATCCATGTATGAGAACAAAGTATGGACTTTGGTTGACTTGCCCGATGATCGGCAAGCCATCGAGAATAAATGGATCTTCAAGAAGACTGACGCTGACGGTAATGTTACTGTCTATAAAGCTCGACTTGTTGCATAAGGTTTTCAACAAGTTCAAGGGATTGACTACGATGAGACATTCTCACCCGTAGCGATGCTTAAGTCTGTCCGAATCATGTTAGCAATTGCCGCATTTTATGATTATGAAATTTGGCAAATGGATGTCAAAACTGCATTCCTGAATGGATTTCTGGAAGAAGAGTTGTATATGATGCAACCGGAAGGTTTTGTCGATCCAAAGGGAGCTAACAAAGTGTGCAAGCTCCAGCGATCCATTTATGGACTGGTGCAAGCCTCTCGGAGTTGGAATAAACGTTTTGATAGTGTGATCAAAGCATATGGTTTTATACAGACTTTTGGAGAAGCCTGTATTTACAAGAAAGTGAGTGGGAGCTCTGTAGCATTTCTAATATTATATGTGGATGACATATTGTTGATTGGAAATAATATAAAATTTCTGGATAGCACAAAAGGATATTTGAATAAGAGTTTTTCAATGAAGGACCTCGGTGAAGCTGCTTATATATTGGGCATCAAGATCTATAGAGATAGATCGAGACGCTTAATTGGACTTTCATAAAGCACATACCTTGACAAAGTTTTGAAGAAGTTCAAAATGGATCAAGCAAAGAAAGGGTTCTTGCTTGTGTTACAAGGTGTGAAGTTGAGTAAGACTCAATGCCCGACCACTGCAGAAGATAGAGAGAAAATGAAAGATGTTCCCTATGCTTCAGCCATAGGATCTATCATGTATGCAATGCTGTGTACCAGACCTGATGTGTACCTTGCTATTAGTTTAGCAGGGAGATACCAAAGTAATCCAGGAATGGATCACTGGACAGCGGTCAAGAACATCCTGAAATACGTGAAAAAGACTAAGGATATGTTTCTTGTTTATGGAGGTGACAAAGAGCTCGTCGTAAATGGTTACGTCGATGCAAGCTTTGACACTGATCCGGACGATTCTAAATCGCAAACCGGATACATGTGTTTTATTGAACGGTGGAGCTGTCAGTCGGTGCAGTTCTAAACAAAGCGTCGTAGCGGGATCTACATGTGAAGCGGAGTACATAGCTGCTTCGGAAGCAGCAAATGAAGGAGTCTGGATGAAGGAGTTCATATCCGATCTAGGTGTCATACCTAGTGCATCGGGTCCAATGAAAATCTTTTGTGACAATACTGGTGCAATTGCTTTGGCAAAGGAATCCAGATTTCACAAGAGAACCAAGCACATCAAGAGACGCTTCAACTCCATCCGGGATCAAGTCCAGGTGGGAAACATAGAAATTTGCCACATACATACGGATCTGAATGTTGCAGACCCGTTGACTAAGCCTCTTCCACGAGCAAAACATGATCAGCGCCAAGGCTCCATGGGTGTTAGAATCATTACTATGTAATCTAGATTATTGACTCTAGTGCAAGTGGGAGACTGAAGGAAATATGCCCTAGAGGCAATAATAAAGTTATTATTTATTTCCTTATATCATGATAAATGTTTATTATTCATGCTAGAATTGTATTAACCGGAAACTTAGTACATGTGTGAATACATAGACAAACATAGTGTCACTAGTATGCCTCTACTTGACTAGCTCGTTAATCGAAGATGGTTGAGTTTCCTAGCCATGGACATGAGTTGTCATTTGATTAACGGGATCACATCATTAGGAGAATGATGTGATTGACTTGACCCATTCCGTTAGCTTAGCACTTGATCGTTTAGTATGTTGCTATTGCTTTCTTCATGACTTATACATGTTCCTATGACTATGAGATTATGCAACTCCCGTTTACCGGAGGAACACTTTGTGTGCCACCAAACGTCACAACGTAACTGGGTGATTATAAAGGTGCTCTACAGGTGTCTCCGAAGGTACTTGTTGGGTTGGCGTATTTTGAGATTAGGATTTGTCACTCTGATTGTCGGAGAGGTATCTCTGGGCCCACTCGGTAATGCACATCACTTAAGCCTTGCAAGCATTGCAACTAATGAGTTAGTTGCGGGATGATGTATTACGGAACGAGTAAAGAGACTTGCCGGTAACGAGATTGAACTAGGTATTGAGATACCGACGATCGAATCTCGGGCAAGTAACATACCGATGACAAAGGGAACAACGTATGTTGTTATGCGGTTTGACCGATAAAGATCTTTGTAGAATGTGGGAGCCAATATGAGCATCCAGGTTCTGCTATTGGTTATTGACCGGAGACGTGTCTCGGTCATGTCTACATAGTTCTCGAACCCGTAGGGTCCGCACGCTTAAAGTTCGATGACGGTTATATTATGAGTTTATGTGTTTTGATGTACCGAAGGTAGTTCGGAGTCCCGGATGTGATCACGGACACGACGAGGAGTCTCGAAATGGTCGGGACATAAAGATTGATATATTGGACGACTATGTTCGGACACCGGAATGGTTTCGGGGAGTATCGGGCATATACCGGAGTACCAGGGGGTTACCGGAACCCCCCGGGAGACTAATGGGCCTATTGGGCCCTAGTGGAGAAGAGGAGGGGCGGCCAAGGGGCAGCCGCGCGCCCCCTCCCCTCGGTCCGAATTGGACAAGGAGGGGGGGCGGCGCCCCTCCTTTCCTTTCCCTCCTCTCTCTCCTTCCTCTCCTCTCCTACTCCCACATGGAAGGGGGGAGTCGAGTAGGACTCCTCATGGGGCGCGCCTAGGGTGGCCGGCCCCTCCCCTCCTCCACTTCTTTATATACGGGGAGGGAGGCACCCCTTGGAGACACACCAATTGATCTCTTGGATCTCTTAGCCGTGTGCGGTGCCCCTCTCCACCATAATCCACCTCGATAACATCGTAGCGGTGCTTAGGCGAAGCCCTACGTCGGTAGAACATCATCATCGTCACCACGCCGTCGTGTTGACGGAACTCTCCCTCAAAGCTCGGCTGGATCGGAGTTCGAGGGACGTCATCGAGTTGAACGTGTGCTGAACTCGGAGGTGCCGTGCGTTCGGTACTTGATCGGTCGGATCGTGAAGACGTACGACTACATCAACCGCGTTGTGCTAACGCTTCCATTTTTGGTCTACGAGGGTACGTGGACACACTCTCCCCTCTCGTTGCTATGCATCATCATGATCTTGCGTGTGCGTAGGATTTTTTTTTGAAATTACTACGTTCCCCAACAGGGACGTGGGCCGGCCCCGCACACGGTTAATCGGGTCATGGCCGACACGTGACCCGCCTAGGGTGGTGTCTGGGCCGCAAGGCTCGGCACACGTGCCGAGACGACACGCCCCGTTTAGTTTTTTTAGTTCTTTTATATATTAGTACAAAACAGCCCAAATAGGCCCCAAAAAATAGCCTAAGTATGCGGGCTGGTGGGCTAAAAGTGCGAGTGTTGTCGGCCCATTTCCTCGTTGTGCCGTGCCTGGGCACGCGGGCCGGGCCGTGCCGGGTGCGTTAAGCCCTGGGCCGGGCCATGGGGCCACCAGATCCCATCGCATCCTGAACCTCCTCTCCTCTGGTTCTCCTCCCATCATCACAACTCACAAGCTGCAATATCCAAAATTCCTAATCATTCTTCTCTCGGCGACACGATTGGCAGAGGCGGCCATGGAGAAGGGGAAGGCCCCAGCGGAGGCAGCGGAGTCGGCCGCGGCGTATGCGGCGCGGCTGGCGCGTGAGTGGAGCACTTGGGCGATGAAGAACACGAAGGTGGTCGCGCACTACGGCTTCATCCCCCTCGTCATCCTCGTCGGCATGAGCTCCGAACCCAAGCCCAGCCTCGCCCAGCTCCTCTCCCCCGTTTAGCCCCGTCCCCCGGCCCGATCCGCACGGTTGTGCTCGTATTGAATTGATCAATTTTTGTATTTCTCCCTGAATAATTTCGATTACCCTTTGAATTGCTCTGATTTTGGGTCGCCCTGATTGCCACCGAGAGCCTACTACCTAATTTATTTGCATGACTGTATTAAGCTAAGAGCTGTACGACGCGTTTGGTTCAGGTCAGGTAATGTTTTCAGATTTGTAATCAGAATACAGTGTATTAGGCTGTGGATTGGCTGATTACGTGATGCGTTTGGTTCGACGAAGGGTTGGTTTCCCAAACCAGAGCGTTAGAAAAGAAGTGAGGAGAAGGGAGAGGCTCGGCCGGCATGCCTGCTTGCGACGAAGAAGGGGATGTCCGGCAAGGGGGCTGCGACGAAGAAGGGGAAGTCCGGCAAGGGGGCTGCTCGCGACGGGGATGGGGAGAGCTCCGCTGCCAGCGTGGCTGCTAGCGACGGAGAAGGGGGAGATCCGGCTAGAGCTGTTGCTCGCGAGAAGGAGGCCCGGCCGGCGCTGCTGCTTGTGGTGGGGATGGGGGATGTTCGGCCGGCGTCACTGCTCGTGGCGGGGAGGGGAGGGGAGGGGAGTGGGGGGATCCGGCTCCTCTACCGTGCCCAACGGCACGGTACTCTGCGGTGCCTTCTTCCTACCCAGGGGTACGCACTGGTATAGGCCAGAATATCCCTAAAAAAAAAGATATGGGCCAGAATCCAACCAGCCTATCAAATCTGACACGTACATCACACACCGCTCAAAAGAAAAACCTAATGCATCACACCCCTGCATATTAACTAATTAACTATTACTTTTTGAAAAAAGTAATTAAGTATTATTATTTTCCCCAAAAATATTATTATCTTAAAAACACCAATTTTGTATCTCAGTCATATATTATGCGGAGCGAATTTTGTATTTTATATATTTCCTTTTCCTAATTTTTATTACTTATTATTGTTTTATCATTTGGATCGGTCCTTTTATTTTTATTTTTTGCGCCTTTTTGTTTCTCGTCGCGGTGCTCCTTGCTCGCGGAGCGGCCTACCAAAAAATAGACTGCTACTTGTTGTTTGGGCTAAATTTATCGGATAATCCTATTTGATAACCTCAGATAATTTGCAAAAAGCCCGGATAATCCACATCCGTCGGATATTATCGATACCGTATCCGCTACCATATCTGTCGAAAATCTGGTTGACCAAAATCCATATCCGAGGGATTCATGCGGCCGCAGTTACATGTCCATGGATCGCACGTAATTACAGGTGCATGTCAGTTGGGCGGGCGTAAATGTGTTCACGTGTCTCTCATAAGTGCTCATAAGGGCAGTGACGGGCATGCATCTGGTGTGCAACTGTAGTGTCACGTGGTCGACGAGTATGCAACTCCAATTACACAATTGGCACGCAAAAAAGACAAAAAAACATACTAATCAAACTGATTAAACAACAACAAATCAAAAAAGAGAAAAAAATATTAAATATTAAAAATCGCTCCGCGTAGAATATGACTAAGATTTAGCAAAACCATTTTTCTAATACGAGTTCATTTTCATTTAAGAATGTTGCTCATGTGTATTGCTAATTAAAATTTAACATTTTATTCCCAATAATAAGTAGGTAATTACTCTAGTTAAACTGTGCATAGATGAACCATGAACGGCTGGGCTGGTTAGTTCTAATTTCTGACCCATAGGCTGATAGGCCCAATACCAATGCGTACGCTGGGTAAGAAGGCACGGCAGAGTACCGTGCCGCTGGGCACGGTAGAGAATCCTCGTCCGAGTGGGGGGAGCGGCGCGGAGTTCGGCCAGCGTCGCTGCTCGCGGCAGGGAGCCGTCGAAGAGAGAGAATCCTGCTGGAGGCGACAGGCGAGGTCGCGGGCGAGCGGAAAAGTAGATCGGGCGTTTTCGGTTCCCACAAGGTATACCCCGTTTTGGGCTTTACGAAGCGGCGTATCGGATTACACGGCGATTGAAACCGGCCCAGCCGTACCAAACGCTGGTAACGTCTTCGCTAAGCGGTGTAATCGGGAGACGGAGGAAAACTGTCGAACCAAACGCGTCGTTAGTTGCAAATACTGGCATCGCGAGAATGTATTACAGTCTCAAGGACGAGTTCGTGTTTCACCCTTTGAGATGGGAGGGAGGTGTCGCCGTGGGAGCAAGCACAGGTACGGTGGTTTATAAGTTCTGTTATGTATTTCATGTTAAAAACATAGGTTATCTTTTACTCCCTCTGTCCCATAATGTAAGACTTTTTTTGACACTAGTGTACATTATGGGACGGAGGGAGTAGAAATTAATGCTTGCATACATATACAAATATGTGACGGTTAAAATCAATTAAGATAAGGTGCGATGAAAACATGACATCTTGTACAAAGATATAATTGTCTTATCTTTATATTTGGAAGACATTATCTTGAACAAGGGAAGGTACTCATATCAGCAATCATCATATATGGCATTACTAAGAATCACCATTGTACATGCTTTCCCTCCGCTAATTACAGACAAATCACACAAAAAAGCTTACAGGTAAAATGGGGGAAAAGATATACACATAACATGTTGGGGATGATGGAGTATTGTATGTGCTACAATTATGATTTGACACAGGGTTACAATGCTTTGGGGTATATACAATCATACGTACCATTGCTGCGTATATTGTCCTCCATATCACCTAAAAATAGAACTGTATGTCTGACAATAGTCTCCTTTAGATCTAACAATTTGTGAGGTTAAGATTCAGATGACAAACATACCAGAATAATATACCATTGTCTGACGACTGTAAGTTGTAAATATAAATCTTATAGCCCTACAGGTGGTTTGTCTATAGAGTTGTAGACCACCTCTTATTCTGACATGGTGTCACAGTTTCACAGCAGTTAAACACTCAATCTTCAGTACATTAGTTGTTTGTTCAGGTGCTAATATTGCACCGAACTTTGCATCTTGTCGCTGTGATGTACTAGCTTGCAAGCTGTCGGGTGGTTGGTGCGACATATGCCAATGGATGGCTTATCATTGTGGGAGCCAATAAGACGTCGCCGGTGCCTGGAAACGGGATGAGGCGAATACATGCACGCCGGCGGATTTTACCCAGGTTCGGGGCTCTCCGAGGAGATAACACCCCTAGTCCTGCTCTGCAGGGTCTCCGCATGATCACTAGATCGAGAATGAGTAGCTACAATCGTTCCTAGAGCTGTTGGGATCAAGGGAGAAGAAGAACAAGGCTAGCTCTTTCTTCTTCTATCTATGGTGTGTGTGTGCTATGCTTAGAAGCCAACCCTTTGCATGGGTGCTCCGGGGGGTTTATATAGGCCTACCCCCGGGGGTACAATGGTAATCCGGCTGGGTTCTGGTCCCAGCCGTCAGTGTCTTCACTCGCCGGCTTCTCCGCCGGCTGTTGGGTCCTGCCGGCTGGTGGGTCCCGCCGGCTGCCGGCTTCTCGGTCGACAGGCCGGCCCCACCGCCTAGGGTCTTGTCGGCGGCTGCTTACTGTAGCCTCACCTCTGATGACGAGGGCTTTGTCGAGGTAAGCGTGGCTACAGTGGACCGCCTCGGGGGCTCTCACTATAGCCTTACCTCGTCTTGTCTCCTTAATGGGGCTCCTGCTTCGAGGAAGGAGGGTAGCCGGCTTCCGGGGGCCGGCTACGCCCTTGGCCGACTGGAGGAGGCCGAGCCGCCTCCGTGCCTCTCTCTGGCGGAAGGGGCCCGGCGCCTGCGGGCCGTACAAGAGTCGGCCGTGGATGACGTCGAGGCTGGCATGGCTACAGTGCCGAGCCGCACGGGAGACGGCCACGCCCGCCTCGGGCTTCGGGGGTAGTGGGCCGCACTGTGGCCACACCCCGTCTTGTCGCCATTATGTGGGAGTACCTTTGGTGGTTGTGGTCTCGGCCGGTTTCTTGGAGTCGGCGTCCTTCTTGGCCGGCTTCTTGGAGTCGGCCACCCCGTAGTCGTCCTGGGGAGGGGTTGCTGAGGCTGGGTCGCCTTCCGGGAGTCGGCTTCAGAGGTAGCCGGCCAGGGAAGGCGGCCCGATGCTTGAAGTGCTTGGAGGCCCGAAGGCCTGATAATTTTTTCAGAAGAACCAGGGGCAGTCGGTTAGGCTACCCGTGGCCATTTTGTGAGGCCCCCGATTTGACCGTACACTAATCATGCACGCAAATGTGTACGACCAAGATCAGGGACTCACGGGAAGATATCACAACACAACTCTAAAACATAAATAAGTCATACAAGCATCATAATACAAGCCAGGGACCTCGAGGGCTCGAATACAAGTGCTCGATCAGAGACGAGTCAGCGGAAGCAACAATATCTGAGTACAGACATAAGTTAAACAAGTTTGCCTTAAGAAGGCTAGCACAAACTGAGATACAGATCGAACGAGGCGCAGGCCTCTTGCCTGGGATCCTCCTAACTACTCCTGGTCGTCGTCAGCGGGCTGCACGTAGTAGTAGGCACCTCCAGTGTCGTAGGTGTCGTTGTCGACGGTGGCGTCTGACTCCTGTACTCCAGCATCTGGTTGTGACAACCAGATAGAAAATAAAAGGGGGAAAAGAGGGAGAGAAGCAACCGTGAGTACTCATCCAAAGTACTCGCAAGCAAGGAGCTACACTACATATGCATGGGTATATGTGTAAAGGGGCATATCAGTGGACTGAACTGCAGAATGCCAGAATAAAAGCGGGATAGCTAGTCCTGTCGAAGACTACGCTTCTGGCCATCTCCATCTTGCAGCATGTAGAAGAGAGTAGATTGAAGTCCTCCAAGTAGTATCGCATAGCATAATCCTACCCGGCGATCCCCTCCTCGTCGCCCTATTAGAGAGCGATCACCGGGTTGTATCTGGCACTTGGAAGGGTGTATTTTATTCAGTATCTGGTTCTAGTTGTCATAAGGTCAAGGTACAACTCCGGGTCGTAATTTTACCGAGGGACACGGCTATTCGAATAGATAAACTTCCCTGCAGGGGTGCACCACATAACCCAACACGCTCGATCCCATTTGGCCGGACACACTTTTCTGGGTCATGCCCGGCCTCGTAAGATCAACGCGTCGCAGCCCCACCTAAGCACAACAGAGAGGTCAGCACGCCGGTCTAACCCTATGCGCGCAGGGGTCTGGGCCCATCGCCCTATGCACACCTGCACGTTGCGTACGCGGCCGGAAGCAGACCTAGCCTAGTGGCGTTCCAGTCCAATCCGGCGCGCGCCACTCAGTCGCTGACGTCAAGAAGGCTTCGGCTGATACCACGACGCCGGGATACCCATAACTACTCCCGCGTAGATGGCTAGTGCGTATAGACCAAATGGCCAGACTCAGATCAAATACCAAGATCTCGTTAAGCGTGTTAAGTATCCGCGAACGCCGACCAGGGCTAGGCCCACCTCTCACCTAGGCGGTCTCAACCTGCCCTGTCGCTCCGCCACAAAGATCCACTTGCGGGTACTCCTACGAGCCGACCCGACTTTAGTCATCATATGTGTTATGTATTTAGTGTATATAGTATATACCCGTGATCACCGCCCAGGTGATCACGGCCCGATAGTATAGCACAGCAGACGGACAAGAATGTAGGGCCACTGATGGAAAACTAGCATCCTATACTAAGCATGTAGGATTGCAGGTAAAGGTATCAACAGTAGTAGCAAGGATAGGCTATGCATCAGGATAGGATATCGAAAAGCAGTAACATGCTACACTACTCTAATGCAAGCAGTATAGAGAAGAATAGGCGATATCTGGTGATCAAGGGGGGGGCTTGCGTGGTTGCTCTGGCAAGTAGGAGGGGTCGTCGACTCCGTAGTCGAACTGGGCAGCAGCAGTGTCGGTCTCGTAGTCTACCGGAGAGAAGAGGGGGGAAGAAACAGTAAATACAATGCAAACATAAACATGACGATGCGTGACATGACAATGAGCGGTGCTAGGTGTGTCCTAACGCGACAGTAGGTGGTACCGGCGAAGGGGGGGAACATCCGGGAAGTATTCCCGATGTTTCGCGTTTTCGGACAGACGGACCGGAGGGGGAAAGTTGCTAGTTCGATAGGTTAGGGAGGTGTGGTGGACGAACGGACTGCGTATTCGGATTCGTCTCGTCGTTCTGAGCAACTTTCATGTAGAAAACATTTTCATCCGAGTTATGGTTTAAAAGATATGAATTTTCAAAGATTATTTGAATTTCTGGAATTATTTGAATTAAGCAAAAATGAATTATCACGTCAGCATGAGGTAATGCTGACGTCAGCAGGTCAACAGGTCGGCTGACCAGTCAAACCAGACAGGTGGGTCCAGTGGGACCCACATGTCATTGACAGGGCACTAACAGCGTTTTATAATTAACTTAAACAAGGTTATTAGCAGGTAGGCCCCACCTGTCAGTGCCTATTTAGATTAATTAATTAGTTTTATTTATAAAAACATTTTTTTTGTTAATTATGCGGTGGAGCCCGCATGTCAGTGGCTGGGGCCTGCCCAGTCAGCAGTTGACTGGGGTCAACCCAGTCAATTGGGCCACCAGGACCCACTGGCAGCGACCCAGGGGGGGCACTTAGCCACGTCGGCGGACGGCGCCGGAACAGCTCCGGCGAGCCAAATCGCAGCGGCGCGCGGCGGGCTCGGCTCGGGTTTAGCGCACAGGGGGTCTCAGGGGCCGCGGTTGCTTGCGTTCGACGCGGCTCGACGCCGCGCGTCGAACGGTGGCGGTGCGGGGTGCTGGGGAGGTCGGAGCGGAGCGCCAGGAACTCGCCGGCGGCGGGGTGGTTCGGGCGTGTGGCAGAGGCGGGGCTACGGTGCGAACCAGGGCAAACCGAAGAGCGGGGCGAGGCCTACTCGATGCGGCCAAGGCAACGGAGGCACAAACGGGACCAAAAGTCGCCGTGGCCACGCCGGCGACGAGGCCAGGCGGCGGAGGGTGCGGCCTAACGCGGCGCGGTGGCTACGACAAGCTAGCGAGCTAATGGAGAGGGGGAGGAGGTAGAGGAGCTCACCGCGCGGCACACGGATGCCGGTGAGAGGCTTAGTAGCAGCAGCAGTCGCCGGAGTCGAAGAAGACGGCGGCGACCCGAGGAAGAAGGCGACGGCGTTGGGGGGTGATGTAGGGGGTCCCGGCTCGAGCAGGTGGTCGGGGAGGACGGGCTCGACGCGGCGGAGCACGTGGACACGTCGGGGAGGAGAACGGGGCTCGGTGGCCGCGGCTAGGCCGGAGGCATGGCGGCGGTGGCGTTCGGGCGAGGTGAGGAAGGGGATCGGAGAGGGAGGAGAAGTGGATCTGGGGGAGGGGAGGCGCAGTGGCGAGCGAGAGGGGCAAGTGGGAGGGATGGGCGGAGGCCGAGGCGTCGGGGCGGCCTTATCCTCCCCCGTCGCCGGCGAGGGGGTGCGGTGGGGACCTGCCCCTGTTCCGACCCCGGTCGGGGGAACAGGGAAGGGGAGGGCGACCCGGGGAGGTGGGCTAGGCCGGCTGGGCCTGGGGTCGGCCCAGTTGGGCCAGGGTCCAGTGGGGGGGCTTCTCCTTCTCTTTTTTTTTCTTTGTTTGTTCTGTTTTCTCTTGTATTTTCTTTTTATTTATTTATTTTCTTTTCTGTTTTATTTCAATTTAATTTATTTAGGCATTTTATAAAAATATGTTTTCTTTAGTATAATTACCCTTGTAATATTTGGCATGGCCCGAACATTTTTGTTTAAATTTTTGAAAACTTTTATTTTCCACTTTAAATTTAATTGAAGTTTGAATTAGGAGTTTGAAAAGAAATGTGATTCCAATGTGATCAAGCCCTGTTTAGCAACATGATTAGCTTAATCACAGAGAGTTACTGTAGCATGATTCTCGGGGTGTCACAAATCTCCTCCACTACAAGAAATCTCGTCCCGAGATTTAGGAGGTAGAAGGAAATAGTGCGGGGTATTCTTCGCGCAGACGATCCTCTCGTTCCCAAGTGGCCTCATCTTCAGAATGGTGCGACCACTGGACTTTGAGGAACTTGATCGCCTTCTGACGTGTGCGGCGTTCAGCTTGGTCGAGAATGCGGACCGGATGCTCCTTATAGGAGAGGTCTTGCTGCAATTCGAGCACTTCATGATCCACGGCTCGGATTGGGTCCTTGAAGCAACGGCGGAGCTGCGACACATGGAACACATCGTGAACCTGAGAAAGGTTCGGTGGTAGCTCCAGTTGGTATGCCACTTTTCCACGCCTTTCGAGAATAGTGAATGTGCCAATATAGCGAGGAGCTAGTTTGCCCTTGATCCCGAAGCTGTGAGCACCCTTCATAGGTGTGACTCGAAGATAAGCCTTTTCGCCAGGTTGATAGACCATGTCTTTATGATGACGGTCATACTGACTCTTCTGACGTGACTGAGCAGTCTTGAGATTCTCACGAATAATGCGGACTTGTTCTTCGGCATGTTGGATAATATCCGGACCGAAGAGTGGACGTTCCCCAGTTTCTGACCAGTTCAGAGGGGTTCGGCACTTTCGTCCATATAACACTTCGAAGGGGGCCATCTTCAGACTAGCTTGATAGCTATTATTATAAGAGAACTCAGCATACGGGGGAGATTCCTCCCATTTCTTGCCGAAGGAAATAACACAAGCTCGAAGCATGTCTTCGAGAACTTGGTTGACGCGTTCAACTTGCCCTTGCGACTGAGGATGAAACGCAATACTGAATGACAGATGAGTTCCCATGGCTTCTTGAAAACTTGCCCAGAATCTTGAAGTGAGTAAGCTGCCACGGTCTGAGCTGATAACCAATGGAATACCGTGGAGTGAAACAATCCTGGACATATAGAGCGTTGCCAACTGGCTAGCAGTGATCGTTTCTTTGACTGCCAGAAAATGTGCAACTTTGGAAAGACGGTCAATGACGACAAGAATAGCATCATTACCTTTCTGTGATTTGGGAAATCCAGTGACGAAGTCCATCTCAACATGGTCCCATTTCCATTCAGGAATAGAGATAGGTTGCAGAGTTCCAGCAGGCCTTTGATGTTCTGCTTTGATACGACGGCAAACGTCACACTCAGCAACATAACGAGCAATGTCTTGCTTCATATTAGACCACCAGAATCTCTGACGGATGTCTTGGTACATCTTTGTACTACCAGGATGGATACATAGAGGCGTATCATGAGCTTCTTTCATAACTTCCTGTGTCATATCCAGGTTTTTCTCTGCACATGGCACCACTAGGCGGCCCTTGAAGTATAGGGTGCCATATTCAGCAATGGTGAAGAATGAGGGCTTTCCTTCTGCGAGGTAGCGCTTAATCTTTTGGGCTTCAGAGTCATACTTCTGTAGCCTTTTGATGCCGTCCTCGAGATCTGGTTTAGCAACTAGGGTATTGAGGGAACCCTGGGTAACAACGTGGAGGTTCACCTTGCCAAACTCCTTAGGAGGGGGAGCGAGTGCACCCAGAGGAACAATATGGAGGTTCAGCTTCCTGAATTCTTCAACAAGCGAGGGCTGAACTTTATGAACCCGGAGGTGGTTGCAGTAAGACTTGCGGCTCAAGGCATCAGCCATTACATTAGCCTTGCCTGGCGTATAGGAAATACCCAAGTCAAAGTCTGCAACAAGCTCCATCCATCTCTGTTGACGGAGGTTCAGATCTGGCTGAGTAAACAGATACTTCAGACTTTGGTGGTCAGTGAAGATCTCGCAACGATTACCGAGAAGGTAATGTCGCCACTGCTTCAGCGCATGAATGACAGCAGCAAGTTCGAGGTCGTGAACTGGGTAGTTCTCTTCGTGAGGGCGCAATTGCCGAGAGGCATAAGCAATCACTTTGCGGTCTTGCATTAGGACACAGCCTAATCCTTGACGGGAAGCGTCGCAGTAAATGACGAAGTCCTTCTTAGTATCAGGTGGAGCTAGAACTGGGGCAGAAGTCAACTTGTCTTTGAGTGCCTGGAAACTTTCCTGACATTTGTCTGTCCATTGGAACTTGACGCCCTTATGCAACAGGTTAGTCAGAGGCCTGGCGATCTTGGAGAAGTTCTCGATGAATCGACGGCAATAGCTGGCGAGACCGAGAAAACTTCTGACTTGCTTAACGTTCTTGGGAGGAGTCCAATCAAGAATAGCCTGAACTCGCTCGGGGTTGACGGCAATACCATCCTTAGAGATGACATGCCCAAGATAGGTTACTTCCGGTAGCCAGAATTCACATTTGGAGAATTTGGCATATAGTTGATGCTCTCGTAGCTTTTCCAGCACAAGTCGAAGATGTTCAGCATGTTCTTCTTCGTTCTTGGAAAATACCAGGATATCATCCAGATAAACCACGACGAACTTGTCGAGGTAATCCATGAATATATAGTTCATCAGACGAGAGAAGGTGGCTGGAGCATTGGTTAAACCGAAAGACATGACGGTGTACTCGTATGAACCATAGCGAGTCACGAAGGCGGTCTTTGGGATATCCTCTTCGCGAACACGGATCTGGTGGTAGCCCAACCTCAAGTCGAGCTTAGAGAACACTGACGAACCCGCCAGTTGATCATACAGATCATTGATCCGAGGAAGGGGGTATTTATTCTGCATGGTAGCTTGGTTTATAGGACGGTAGTCTTGAACTAACCGGTTTGTCCCATCCTTCTTCTTGACAAAGAGAGAAGGTGCTCCCCAAGGAGAGCAACTTGGGCGAATGAATCCTTTGCGAAGAGATTTGTCGATTTCCTCCTTAAGCTCAAGGAGTTCATGCGGCGGCATTTTGTAGGGTCGCTTGGCTATAGGAGTGGTGCCTGGTTTCAAGTCGATGATGAATTCGACAGCTCTAGCAGGGGGAATCCCTGGAAGTTCTTCAGGGAAGACGTCGAGGAATTCACGCACGACGGGAATGTTTTCAATGCCCTCGAGTGGTGCAGCATTCAATGCATAGAGCCTTGCCTCGGCATTTTGCACCAGATGGGCTTGGTAAGTAACTATCTCATCTGAAGGGTGTAGCAGATGGACGGTCTTAGTGGCGCAAACTATAGAAGCAGTATGCGCTTTCAACCAATCCATACCCAAAATAAGGTCGATGTTAGACGACTTCAGGATAATGGGAGAGGCATAGTATTCCAGCCCTTCGATTTCCACGGGGACATCGATGCCAACCAAGGAGGTTTGACACTGTCCCACGGGGGTTTTGACCAGTACCGAGGTGTTCATCTCCTCACATTTAACGTCATGCTTGTATGCAAAATCTTCTGACATGAATGAATGCGATGCACCTGTATCAAATAAAACGGATGCTGGTACTGAATTTACGAGGAGTGTACCCATCACAGTAGCAGGCTGGTCTTGAGCTTCATTGAGATCAACGTGGTTGGCATGAGCACGACCATAAGACTTAGCATTGTTGTTGCGGGGCTGATTGTTACCACGGCCAGTTGCTGGAAGGGCCAGTTGATTCTGGTTCTGGTTGCATTCTCTAGCACGGTGTCCTGGTTGACCACACCTGAAGCACAAGCCATTATTCGGAGTGGGAACATGAGCTTGGGATGGTGGAGCTGGAAGTCTTGACTGCCTAGATGGTGGTGGAGGCAGACGAGGTGCAGCATAGGTCTGCCTTGGGGTAGATGCATTTGGACGGTACATGCTGTTCGGGATCCATATCTTACGCTTCTGTGCGGGCGAGCCCGAAGATGAGCTCGTGTCACGGTTGCGCCTGTGAGAGCTCTGGTATTCCTGCAGACCAGCTTCGACATTGATGGCCTTGTTCACCAAGGTGGCGAAATCAGCAAAGCCATGCACTAGAAGTGCGAGCTTGATGTCAGCTTGAAGGCCATCACGGAACTTCTCCTGTCTGCGTGCATCAGTTGCAATGTCCTCTTCAGCATAGCGAGACAAGTCCAGAAACTCCCGCTGATAAGCTTCAACAGTTTTGTTGCCTTGGGTGAGGTTGCGGAACTCACGCTTCTTCCGGTCCATGACTCCCTGAGGAATGAAGCGGGCACGGAAAGCTGCTTGGAAGTCTGGCCATGTGATGATTGTTCCAGCTGGAAGAGTACGCCTGTGGCTATCCCACCATTGAGCTGCGGGTCCCTTCAAGAAGAAGGAAGCAAAGGTGACATAGCTGGCAGGGGCTACATCAGCAGACTCCATCTCATAGGTGATGTCACGGAGCCAGTCATCAGCATCCAGAGGCTGAGTTGAGCTGCGGTAGATGGTTGGGTTGAGGCGTATGAAATCTTGAAGAGTCACTTGGGCTGGCTGCTGGTTCATATTGGGGTGAGGAAACCGAGCCATCATATTTTCCATGAATTGGCGGTTCATTTCAAACTGTTGGATCATACCAGCCATGTACTCAGGTGGTGGTGGGGCATCGCCACCACGACCACCTGGTCTAACCATCCTGCTAATATATAACAGGGGTAGTTCAGCATTGAGAAATATTTGCAAAGACAAGAATCATTCATGATGAAACATGCATAACGGAAGGAGCACGATAGCTACTACATAGTAGTCGGCATAACTTACAAAAGGGGTCATGCATAGAGTTCAGTACATAGGGTTCAGTACATAGACTAAAACAACATAGGCGGCACACAGGCTCGCGGCGAATGCATCTAACACTACAAGCAAGCCTACATCAGTCCCAAGAGGTACTGTGGAGGTAATCGTAGCCCGACAGCTGGTAGTGAGGCAACGGATAGCCCTCCACGTCAGCAGACTGGGGGCCGCGGATACTCAGGTGTAGAGCCCGACGCTCAGGTGGCAGAAGAGGACCAAGTGCAGGGGAGTAGCCTCCCACCTCTGGCCAACCGACACCGTGGGGCATCACGGTCCTGGCTGGGTAGATCGCAGTACGCGGTACCTGTCCAGATCGAACAAAGGGGTGCAGCAGCGTCAGAGCACGGTAAAGGTGCTGACGGGTGGTGTACATCTCGTGGCGAAGAGCTCGGTTAGCTCGATCCAGCCCATCAGCATGCAGAACCAGGTTCTGATGGAAGAAGGGCTCTCGGGTGACAGTGGAGTAGGCAGCAGTATAGTATCCCTCCGCACCAACATCGGATGCGATAGCAATGTGCCTGAAAGGGGAGGTGTCCAACTCCCGATACTCTCCACAAAGACGTGTCAGAGCAGCATAGGCAACATCGTGGACAGCCATATCGATGGTCACACCAACACCATGTGCGGTGTGCATCACAGTAGTGGAGTCATACTCCCGAGAGTAGAGGTGGACGATGGCACGGTACTGCTCCTGGTTAAAGTCCTGGTACTCCTCGTAGACGGTGTACTCAGGGTGCCAGCGATAACCCAGATAGGTCATCATCTCAGCTAGCACCGCAGGTGATCCCGAGGCACCAATGGCCGTCGTGTGGCGAACGACCTGCCTCGTGGGTTCCATCTGAAAGCAAAGACGTTTCAAAGGAGTCAAATGACAGTGTGTGAATTGTTCAAAATACTACTCTAAGAAACAACTATGGCTTATCCAACTTTGGGGTGAATGCGGTCACGGGATCCTAGTGTTAGAGTTAGTAAATTCGTTTAACCCGAGTAGAAGAGAGTTCAGAGTCCCAGAGTAAAGGTCGAGGAGTAAAAGATCCTACTACCACCCAATGGCGACGTGGGCCCGTAAGACACACAACGATGTTAGTAAGAGTTTTGTAATGTCTAGACTCGACTTCGGCCAAGGAGTGTGGAAAGGGGGATTCCTACAGGCAGTCGGCTCTGATACCAACTTGTGACGCCCCTGATTTGACCGTACACTAATCATGCACGCAAATGTGTACGACCAAGATCAGGGACTCACGGGAAGATATCACAACACAACTCTAAAACATAAATAAGTCATACAAGCATCATAATACAAGCCAGGGACCTCGAGGGCTCGAATACAAGTGCTCGATCAGAGACGAGTCAGCGGAAGCAACAATATCTGAGTACAGACATAAGTTAAACAAGTTTGCCTTAAGAAGGCTAGCACAAACTGAGATACAGATCGAACGAGGCGCAGGCCTCCTGCCTGGGATCCTCCTAACTACTCCTGGTCGTCGTCAGCGGGATGCACGTAGTAGTAGGCACCTCCAGTGTCGTAGGTGTCGTCGTCGATGGTGGCGTCTGACTTCTGGACTCCAGCATCTGGTTGTGACAACCAGATAGAAAAGAAAAGGGGGAAAAGAGGGAGAGAAGCAACCGTGAGTACTCATCCAAAGTACTCGCAAGCAAGGAGCTACACTACATATGCATGGGTATATGTGTAAAGGGGCATATCAGTGGACTGAACTGCAGAATGCCAGAATAAAAGGGGGATAGCTAGTCCTGTCGAAGACTACGCTTCTGGCCATCTCCATCTTGCAGCATGTAGAAGAGAGTAGATTGAAGTCCTCCAAGTAGTATCGCATAGCATAATCCTACCCGGCGATCCCCTCCTCGTCGCCCTGTTAGAGAGCGATCACCGGGTTGTATCTGGCACTTGGAAGGGTGTATTTTATTCAGTATCCGGTTCTAGTTATCATAAGGTCAAGGTACAACTCCGGGTCGTCCTTTTACCGAGGGACACGGCTATTCGAATAGATAAACTTCCCTGCAGGGGTGCACCACATAACCCAACACGCTCGATCCCATTTGGCCGGACACACTTTTCTGGGTCATGCCCGGCCTCGTAAGATCAACGCGTCGCAGCCCCACCTAAGCACAACAGAGAGGTCAGCACGCCGGTCTAACCCTATGCGCGCAGGGGTCTGGGCCCATCGCCCTATGCACACCTGCACGTTGCGTACGCGGCCGGAAGCAGACCTAGCCTAGTGGCGTTCCAGTCCAATCCGGCGCGCGCCACTCAGTCGCTGACGTCAAGAAGGCTTCGGCTGATACCACGACGCCGGGATACCCATAACTACTCCCGCGTAGATGGCTAGTGCGTATAGACCAAATGGCCAGACTCAGATCAAATACCAAGATCTCGTTAAGCGTGTTAAGTATCCGCGAACGCCGACCAGGGCCAGGCCCACCTCTCACCTAGGCGGTCTCAACCTGCCCTGTCGCTCCGCCACAAAGATCCACTTGCGGGTACTCCTACGAGCCGACCCGACTTTAGTCATCACATGTGTCATGTATTTAGTGTATATAGTATATACCCGTGATCACCGCCCAGGTGATCACGGCCCGATAGTATAGCACAGCAGACGGACAAGAATGTAGGGCCACTGATGGAAAACTAGCATCCTATACTAAGCATGTAGGATTGCAGGTAAAGGTATCAACAGTAGTAGCAAGGATAGGCTATGCATCAGGATAGGATATCGAAAAGCAGTAACATGCTACACTACTCTAATGCAAGCAGTATAGAGAAGAATAGGCGATATCTGGTGATCAAGGGGGGGGGGCTTGCCTGGTTGCTCTGGCAAGTAGGAGGGTCGTCGACTCCGTAGTCGAACTGGGCAGCAGCAGTGTCGGTCTCGTAGTCCACCGGAGAGAAGAGGGGGGAAGAAACAGTAAATACAATGCAAACATAAACATGACGATGCGTGACATGACAATGAGCGGTGCTAGGTGTGTCCTAACGCGACAGTAGGTGGTACCGGCGAAGGGGGGGAACATCCGGGAAGTATTCCCGATGTTTCGCGTTTTCGGACAGACGGACCAGAGGGGGAAAGTTGCTAGTTCGATAGGTTAGGGAGGTGTGGTGGACGAACGGACTGCGTATTCGGATTCGTCTCGTCGTTCTGAGCAACTTTCATGTAGAAAACATTTTCATCCGAGTTATGGTTTAAAAGATATGAATTTTCAAAGATTATTTGAATTTCTGGAATTATTTGAATTAAGCAAAAATGAATTATCACGTCAGCATGAGGTAATGCTGACGTCAGCAGGTCAACAGGTCGGCTGACCAGTCAAACCAGACAGGTGGGTCCAGTGGGACCCACATGTCATTGACAGGGCACTAACAGCGTTTTATAATTAACTTAAACAAGGTTATTAGCAGGTAGGCCCCACCTGTCAGTGCCTATTTAGATTAATTAATTAGTTTTATTTATAAAAACATTTTTTTTGTTAATTATGCGGTGGAGCCCGCATGTCAGTGGCTGGGGCCTGCCCAGTCAGCAGTTGACTGGGGTCAACCCAGTCAATTGGGCCACCAGGACCCACTGGCAGCGACCCAGGGGGGGCACTTAGCCACGTCGGCGGACGGCGCCGGAACAGCTCCGGCGAGCCAAATCGCAGCGGCGCGCGGCGGGCTCGGCTCGGGTTTAGCGCACAGGGGGTCTCAGGGGCCGCGGTTGCTTGCGTTCGACGCGGCTCGACGCCGCGCGTCGAACGGTGGCGGTGCGGGGTGCTGGGGAGGTCGGAGCGGAGCGCCAGGAACTCGCCGGCGGCGGGGTGGTTCGGGCGTGTGGCAGAGGCGGGGCTACGG
>NC_057802.1:390379384-390584059 GCF_018294505.1 Triticum aestivum
GGAGAGGGGGAGGAGGTAGAGGAGCTCACCGCGCGGCACACGGATGCCGGTGAGAGGCTTAGTAGCAGCAGCAGTCGCCGGAGTCGAAGAAGACGGCGGCGACCCGAGGAAGAAGGCGACGGCGTTGGGGGGTGATGTAGGGGGTCCCGGCTCGAGCAGGTGGTCGGGGAGGACGGGCTCGACGCGGCGGAGCACGTGGACACGTCGGGGAGGAGAACGGGGCTCGGTGGCCGCGGCTAGGCCGGAGGCATGGCGGCGGTGGCGTTCGGGCGAGGTGAGGAAGGGGATCGGAGAGGGAGGAGAAGTGGATCTGGGGGAGGGGAGGCGCAGTGGCGAGCGAGAGGGGCAAGTGGGAGGGATGGGCGGAGGCCGAGGCGTCGGGGCGGCCTTATCCTCCCCCGTCGCCGGCGAGGGGGTGCGGCGGGGACCTGCCCCTGTTCCGACCCCGGTCGGGGGAACAGGGAAGGGGAGGGCGACCCGGGGAGGTGGGCTAGGCCGGCTGGGCCTGGGGTCGGCCCAGTTGGGCCAGGGTCCAGTGGGGGGGCTTCTCCTTCTCTTTTTTTTTCTTTGTTTGTTCTGTTTTCTCTTGTATTTTCTTTTTATTTATTTATTTTCTTTTCTGTTTTATTTCAATTTAATTTATTTAGGCATTTTATAAAATATGTTTTCTTTAGTATAATTACCCTTGTAATATTTGGCATGGCCCGAACATTTTTGTTTAAATTTTTGAAAACTTTTATTTTCCACTTTAAATTTAATTGAAGTTTGAATTAGGAGTTTGAAAAGAAATGTGATTCCAATGTGATCAAGCCCTGTTTAGCAACATGATTAGCTTAATCACAGAGAGTTACTGTAGAATGATTCTCGGGGTGTTACACATTTACTCCGACAGTAGTCCCCGAAGCTGATTGGGCTTCGAGGTGGAGTAGGGGTTGAGAAGCTCGATCAGCTTCCCTTCTTAGCAAGCCGGCAGCTGGGAGCCGGCCTTGGTCAGGCGCGCCGCCTGAGTCAAAATCTTCCGGAGTCGGAGGGCGGGAGCCGCTAGTGCGTGCATCGGACCGCGGGCCGGAAAGCCTGCCAGCCCACGCGCGTGACGGGACGTCGCCGCAGGGAGGGGGCCCGCCACGTTCGCGTCCCGGCCCAGGCGCGGATCGTCTACATCCCGAAACCGCCCGCACGTCCCGCGCGGCAGTTTCGGCTCGCATTTATGCGCAATAATCGCGGGGCGTGGGGGGAATGGGTGCAGTTAATCCCACGTCTCCCCCCCACGTCCGGCCTCTTCGGCCTCTTCGGCCTCGCTTCGCGAGGCTATAAGTAGGGGGAGGTGGAGGGCGGCAGGCCCTCGCACGCTCCTCCTACTTCCACCATCTTCCTTGCTCTCCCGTTCTTGCGACCGCGCCTCGCCGCCGCGCTCTCCACTGCGCGTTCCTCCGCCGCTGCGCTAGTTTTCGCCATGCCTCCCGCCGTAGAGCAGCATGGCGGGGATTGGGACGGCTTCAATGTGCACGAAGACCATGTCGAGTTCCTCCGCAACACGCGGCGGCTGCCCGGCGCGGACAAGGTGGAGTTCCGCCTCGCGCCGGCGAAGGAAATCAGGCCGGAGCCGCAGGAGGGCGAGCGGGTGGTCTTCCGCTCGCACTTCTTGCGCGGCATCGGCCTTCTAGTGAGCGCCTTCTTCCGCTCCTGGCTCGAATTCTATCAGCTCCAGCCGCACCATCTCACCCCCAACGCGGTGGTGCTGTTGTCCGCCTTCGTCACCCTGTGCGAGGGCTACCTCGGCGTCCTCCCCACCCTTGAGCTCTGGGGGGAGTTCTTTCAGTCGAAGCTGGGCACGCGCATGCGGGGCGTGCCGGCTCAGACTGGCGCCTTCATCGCGTCGCGGAGATCGGCCGCCGACAACCCCTTCCCCGTCATCCCGCTAATCCAATCGGTGAAGAAGTGGCAGAAGTCGTACTTCTACGTGCGGAACATCGCCCCACGGGGCGACTACATGAACCTGCCGGCTTACGTAGCCGGCCCACCGGCGGGCAGGCTGCCCCAGTGGTCCTTCCGGGCTGTGACGCTGACGCAGGCTGGAAACGCCGCCATCGCCCGACTGCGGGTGATGGTTCAGTCGGAGGGCCTGACGGGGTCCGACCTTCTGGCCGCGTTCATCACGCGCCGGGTTCTTCCGCTCCAGAGCCGGCCTCATCTGATCTGTCAGATGAGCGGCCAGCTCGATCCGAGCCGAATGTGCACCAAGGAGATGCCGCGCGAGGAGGTCGCCTACATGGTGAACTACCTTGCGAATTGCAAGCTCTGCGAAGAGTGGCAATTCGGCAAGGAGCCATACAGCCGAGGCAATCCACCGCCCACGGTATGCTCTCCCTGTGTCTTCTTTTTCTCTCAACTTCGTTGCCGAGTTCCTCTTAGCCGACTCTAACTTAGTCGGTTTGCTTTTCGACAGAGCCCTCTGCTTCGGCCGGCCGGCGGGTCAGACGCGGAGCGCCGATTCGTCCCCGACCGGGCCGAACACGATCTGGAGGACCCCGACCTGGCGGCGGCCGGTATGGACGACGACGTCGAGCCGGGTGGTGGCCAAGCCGGCGGCGAAGCAGGCGGCTCCGGGCTCGGAGTCACCTTTGACGACTGGCCGGACGACGACGAGGCCGAAGTCGTCCCGCGCCGCCAGCCAGCATCTGGACGCGGCGCGGGTTCCTCCGCTGCGCCGCCTGCTCGGGGCGGAGGTCAAAAGCGTCGCGCCGCCCAGGGTCTGTTCGGCAGCCGAACGAAGAAGCCCAGAGGCGGGGCGGCAGCCACCAGGCGGGAGGAGGCGGCCGCAAAGGCGGCTCGCTTCCGGAAGGCGGTGAAGCAACCGCAGACTGTGTCGGCGTAAGTCCGAATTTTTCTTTGTGTACTCTCTTTCTTTCTTTTTCTTGGTGGTTCCTGAAACCTTGTCTTTTTTCTCCAAATGATCAGAGCTCCGTTGTCGCTTGAGCGGGCGGCTGCCGGCTCCGTCGTCGAGTCTCCGGGAGGCTCTGGGAGCACCACCCGCCGCGTGGACCCCCGTGCCGACCTTCAGGAGGCGACAGAAAGGAACGCGCGGGAGGCGCAGGCGGAGCGAGAGGCGCGGGAGGCGGAGGCGCGGAAGGCGGCCGCCGCCTAGGCGGCACGGGAGGAGGAGGCTGCGAAGGCACTCGCCGATGCTGCAGCCAGGGCCCAAGCAGAGGCTGCAGCAGCAGAAGCAGCGGGGGAGGTCTTGATGGTCACCCCTCTGCGCGTTGCGCCGCCGGGGCCCATGGAGCCCTCGCCAGGGGGAGCCAGCGGCGACCAGCCAGGGCTGGGGGGAAGCGGCGACGACGTCATTATCTTGGAGAAGGCGCCGGAGCCGACCCCGCCAACTGGGGCGGCCCAAGGCGGCCGGCCTGATCCGCCGCCTACACAGTCGGCGGAGGGCGAGCCGGCCGTGAGGGCTGAGACGGCGGTCCGGATTCCGTCGAGCCGGCGTGCGGGGAAGTCCGCGTCGGAGCCGCAGAAGGCCGCGTCGGAGCCACAGCCGGCCGTGGGTTCCAGCTCGTCGGCCAGAGATGCGGAGGCGGCCAGCGCTACCTCGGGGTGGACGCCAGGCGGAGGGACGGCCGTGGTGAACGTGGCTGCACAAGACGTCCGGACCCGGCTCCAAAGCCAAGCCGCGGCGCTGAGGCAGTTCACCGACGAGTTCCTCGCGACGCGGGCAGCCATCCGGGTTAGTATTCCCATCTTGCTTCTTCTTGATCTTGATTTCTTCTTGATCTTGATTTCTTCCGTGGGGGCGCGTCAGCGCACCCACTGGGTGTAGTCCCCGAGTTCCGAGTCGGCTGCTGAGCAGGCGGCTTGGAACTTCTTGGTGGATTTGTCTTTGCTATCTTTGTTCTTACTTCGGTCTTCTGTCCATCTTGCAGGACTACCACAACCTTCGAGCGGCCGCCTTCAACTCCCAGGCTCGGGAGCTGACTCAGAAGACCGCCAACCTTACTTAGAGCCGAGGTACGTGGTTTGTTCTTTATCTCATGTGGGGGCGCGTCAGCGCACCCACTAGGTGTAGTCCCCGAGATTCGGGCCGACTGCTGAGCAGTCGGGTCGGATCTTCCTTGACGACTTCTTATTGTTCTTTCTTTTTCTCCGTCTCTGTAGCGGCTAACGCCAGTCTGAGGGCACAGCTGGGGGAGTCCCAGACTGCCCTTCGTGCTAAGGACGCCGAGCTCGCCGCCTTGGTGCAGGAACGCGACCGCCTGGCCAAGAAGCTGGCTGACCAGGAGGAAAGCCACAAGGCGGCACTGAAGGCTGCGCAGGACCGCGAAGCCACTCTCCAGGCCGAGTTCGAGACGGAGGCGGCTGGCTGGGCTGAGGCCAGGCAGACTCTGATCTCTGGCTACGGCCAGATCGAAGATCTGGTTGACGGTAAGCCGCCTACCTCTTCGTCCTTTCTTGCCATCTGCCACTTTGGCTTGTTTTCTGATTTTAGTGTTCCTTTCTTCCTTTCTTCTTCTTTCTTGCGCAGAGTATTTCCCTGGCTATTCTACTGCCGCCAACCAGACCATCGAGGCCCGTCGTCAAGCGCGGAGGCAAGCTGGCTTTGAAATCTCGCCAACCGCCGGCCGCTCGCTGGAGGAACAGCTCCTGGCGATCCAGGCTCGCATCCAGCTGGCTCACCGGCTGCTCCGCCGGCTTCAGCGTGCCGGGGCGCAGGTCTTGGCCGCCCTCTAGCCCGGCCAAGTGGTCCCTCGCACCCCCAGTCGGACCGCCGACTGGCTGGAGGTGGCAGTCGGCCGCTTCGAGGCTTGGAAGGCCTCGGCGGCTCGCTCCGGCGCCAGGCGGGCGCTGGAGTTCGTTAAGGCCTGGTATCCCGGCCTGAGCCTGGATCAGCTGGCTACCTGGCGGCAGCAAGCCGACACAGAGCTGGAGCCGGCGCGGCCGGCCATCATCCGGCGGGCTTCGGCGATCGCCGACTACACCGACACCAGCGTCTTCGCCCCCGAGGTGGACGACAACGGTGTCGCCCAGCCGGAGGAGTGGTTTGGGCTGGACCCGTCGTACGGTGAGGACTCGGCGAAGGAGATCGACTCCAGCGACGAGGGTGAAGAAGAGGAGGAGGAGGGTGAGGATGCCGAGCCGGCTGGTGGAGCAGCCGGCCAGCCTCAGCCTGACCGCACCTCCAGCACCACGTCACGCGCGAGTGCGTCGCCTGCCGTAGGTGGTGGTCAAGCCGAGACCCGCTAGGCGGCCACTCCTTCAGCCGGCGAGGCCGCCTTCACCGACCAGCTCGGCCTCCGCAGCGCGCCTTAGTCTGCCGTCTTTTGTTTTCCTGTCTTGTTACTTTAGGAACAATGTTTGGTTAAGTCTGCACAATTCCACCCACTGGGTGTATTCGAACTTATGTCTGATTCCAGCCTGTTGTGGGCTTTATGTATATATAGCTTATGCATGCATTTGGCCTTTCCTTGTACTTTTGCTTTTTGTCCTTCTGCTTTTTCCTTTGCCGCCCTCCCTTGGTTGCCGCCTCCCCAGTCAAACAGTTGCTCTGCAATCTGTAGCCGGGGGAGTGCCTGGCCGATTGGGGGGGGAGTACTCTAGCTCTGCTGGACTAAAGCTAAGTTTTTTAGGAAGCCGGCCAGCCGGCTGTTCTGGCAGCCGGCAGGCATGTTTGGAGGCCATCTCTTTGCTATATAGGTTCGTTGTTCCTTAGCCATTTTTCGTGTGGGCGTCCTTTCTATCTTGCCTCTTGCTAGTCGGACAGTCAGTTCTTTGAGCTGCGACTTTCAATAAGAGGGGACTCGGGAGCCGGCGCACTACTTTTCTGACTTTAGGGAAAACTTTCAATATAGCTCGAGGCGGCCAGTCCCCGGGCCGACTAGTCGAACCCGATGCCAGACAAGAATTCAAAATGTAATAATACATTCATGGATATGACACTTGTCATTCATAGATAAACAAAGGCAGTCCCCGAGTACTGTTCGGGGGGCCTGTTGGTTTGTACTTAATACAAAAGGGGAGCATGATACATACTGCTTTTCAGCTATAAAATCGTTTTAGGAGGTTTGCGTTCCATGGTAGCTCCGACTCCTTGCCCGAGTCGTCTCTCTTGCGTGCTCTTGGTTTTTGTGCGTCGATCAAGTAGTAGGAGTCGTTGCCGAGTGCCTTGCTGACGACGAAGGGCCTTCCCAAGGGGCCGAGAGCTTGTGCTGGCCGGCTGTTCGCTGGATCAGCCGGAGCACAAGGTCGCCCTCTTGGAAGGATCTTGGCTTGACCTTGCGGTTGTAGTAGCGGCGCAGCCCTTGCTGGTAGATGGCGGACCGGCTGAGTGGTAACAGCCGGCCTTCTTCCAGGAGGTCGACGCCGTCTTCTCTTGCTTCTTTGGCCTCCTCCTCCGTGTACATGGTGATCCGAGGCGAGTCGAACTCGATGTCTGTTGGGATGACAGCCTCGGCACCGTACACGAGGAAGAATGGAGTGAAGCCGGTTGACTTGTTGGGTGTAGTGCGCAGACTCCAAAGGACAGCCGGCAGCTCTTCGAGCCAGCAGCCGGCCGATCGCTCCAGTGGTACAACCAGTCGGGGCTTGATGCCGGAGAGGATGAGTCCATTTGCTCGCTCGACCTGGCCGTTTGACTGCGGGTGGGCAACAGACGCTAAGTCCAGTCGGATGCCCTGCGTCGCGCAGAAACGTGCCAGTGCTCCTTTGGCGAAGTTCGTGCCGTTGTCGGTGATGATGCTGTGTGGCACGCCGTACCGAGTAGTGATGTCAGTGATGAATGTTACGGCAGTCGGCCGATTGAGCTTCTTGATTGGCTTTGCTTCAATCCACTTTGTGAACTTGTCCACGGCAACAAGTAGATGTGTCAGGCCGCCGCGGGCTGTCTTGAAGGGGCCCACCATGTCCAGTCCCCAGACGGCAAAAGGCCAGGTGAGGGGAATGGTCTTGAGTGCAGAAGCCGGCAGGTGTTGTTTGGAGCTAAAAACTTGGCATCCTTTGCAGCTCTTGACTATTTCTTTAGCATCCTCCAAGGCAGTCGGCCAGAAGAAACCATGGCGGAAAGCCTTGGCCACAAGGGATCTTGAGGCTGCGTGGTGGCCGCATTCGCCTTGGTGGATGTCTTTGAGGATTGCCACTCCTTTTTCTGGCTCGACACAACGCTGGAAGACTTCAGTGACGCTGCGCTTCACAAGCTCTCTGTTGATTATTGTGTATGCTGCGGCTCGTCGTTGCACTACTCTTGCTGAGATCTCATCAGCCGGCAGCTCTCTGCTGACTAGGAACTTGAGGATGGGCTGGGCCCATGAGGGAGCTGTGACTTCTTCTTCTGTTAATGTGGCCACCATGACTCGGGTGGGTGGGTTGGGTGAGTCGGTCATCGCTTCTTGTGTCGTTGTAGTCCCCGGGCCGACTGCAGCAGTCCCCGGGCCGGGTTCTGGAGTCCCCGGGCCGGGTGCGACTATGGCAGTCCCCGGGCCAGTTATCGAAGTCCCCGTGCCGCCTGCGGGGTTTCTCCAGTCGGATCCGGCTGTATCTGGCGCAGGCGGTACGAAAATGGAATCCGACTCTGGAGACGGCTTGATGGACGACTTGAGGAGGCGCTGGAGGGAGACGCCAGTCGGTATGGCTTGTCGGGTGGAGCCGATCCGTGCTAGGGCATCTGCTTGGTCGTTGTCGACCCTTGGCACGTGAAGGAACTCGCACCCTTCGAAGTATCCGCTGATCTGCTGGACGAGGAATCGATAGCTCGCCATGTTCGCGTCCTTGGCATCCCAGTCGCTAGACGATTGCTGGACCACCAAGTCTGAGTCGCCGTAGCACAGGATCCGGCGTATGCCAAGTTCTTTGGCTAGCCAGAGCCCGTGTACGAGCGCCTCGTACTCGGCCACGTTGTTGGAGGCGGCGAAGTGGATCTGCAACGTGTACTTGAGCTTGTCGCCTTTGGGAGAGGTGAGGACGATGCCGGCTCCCAAGCCGGTGCGCATCTTGGACCCGTCAAAGTGCATCCGCCAATGGGTAGAGTCGGGAGCCGGCGGTAAGTACTGGGTCTCGGCCCAGTCGACGAGGAAGTCGGCCAATGCTTGCGACTTGATGGCGGTGCGGGGTTGATAGAAGATCGTGTAGGGCGCCAATGCAATGGCCCATTTGGCCACCCGGCCGGATGCATCCCGGCTGCCTATGATCTCGGCAAGCGGGGCGGTGCATACGACCGTGATGGGGTGCTCTTGGAAGTAGGGCTTCAGTTTCTTGGCAGCGAAGTACACCCCATAGCACATCTTCTGGTAGTGCGGGTAGTTTTGCTTTGAGCTGGACAGCACTTCGCTGAGATAGTACACCGGCCTCTGGACTAACTGGGCTCGGCCTTCCTCCGGGCGCTGGACCACAACAACAGTGCTGACGACTCGGCTAGTCGCGGCGATGTAGAGGAGCATGGGCTCCTTCTCAGTCGGCGCTGCCAGGACAGGCGGAGTGGTCAGCATTTTCTTCAACTCATGGAAGGCTTGGTCGGCTTGATCATTCCACTCGAAGTGAGTGGACTTCTTCATGAGTCGGTACAAGGGGAGAGCCTTTTCTCCTAGTCGGCTGATAAAACGATTCAGGGAGGCTAAGCAGCCAGTGAACTTCTGCACATCTCGCAGCTTGGTGGGAATCTCCATCCTCTCGATGGCCTTGATCTTGACAGGGTTACACTCAATGCCGCGTTCGGAGACCAGGAAGCCTAGCAGCTGGCCGGCTGGCACTCCGAACACGCACTTCTCGGGGTTGAGCTTGATTTGGAATCGGCGCAAGTTGGCGAATGTTTCTTTCAGGTCTTCCAGCAAGGTACCGCGCTTCTCTGTCTTCACCACAATGTTGTCTACATAGACGTGGGCATTTCTGCCGAGTTGTTTCAAGAGGCATTTCTGCATGCAACGCTGAAAAGTGGCACCGGCATTTCTCAAGCCGAATGTCATTGTCAGGTAGCAGAAAGCTCCAAAGGGTGTGATGAAGGCAGTCTTCAGGCGGTCAGCCGGGTCCAACTTGAACTGATGGTACCCTGAGTACGCATCCAAAAAACTTAACAGCTCGCATCCGGCTGTGGAGTCTATCACTTGGTCAATCCGCGGCAGAGCAAACGGATCCTTTGGGCAGGCCTTGTTCAGACTAGTGTAGTCTATACACATACGCCACTTGTTATTCTTCTTCAAAACCAAAACGGGGTTGGCAAGCCATTCGGGAAAGAACACTTCCATGATAAAGCCGGCGGCAAGGAGTCGGGCTATCTCTTCTCCCACGATTCTTCGCTTCTCTTCTGACAGTCGGCGGAGGGGTTGCTTGACCGGCTTCGCGTCAGCTCGGACATGTAATTTATGCTCGGCGAAATCCTTCGGGACACCCGGCATGTCCTTTGGGGACCATGCAAAGATGTCTCGATTCTCACGGAGGAAGTCGACGAGCTCGCCTTTCTATTTACTGTCCAAGTTCGCCCCAATGATAGCGAACCTCTCCGGGTCCAGAGGTATCTTCTTCGTCTCTTTGGCAGGCTAGAAGGAGCCATGCGCATCACAATCCTTGGGGTTGGGGGACAAGGCCGGCTGCTTGCCGGCCATGGCCACAACCCATTCCAACATCTTCTTCTCTTCTGCCACCACGAGGGACTCGGCCAGCCGGCTACTGGCCATGGCGCACTCGATGGACTTCTTGTAGTCGCCGGCTACCGTGATGATCCCCTTCGAGCTCGGCATCTTCATCTTCAGGTAGGCATAGTGGGGCATAGCCATGAACTTGGCCAGAGCAGGTCGGCCAAGCAGTGCATGATAGGGGCTCTCCAAATCCACTACCTAGAACCATATTGCTTCTCGGCGAAAATGATCTTTGTCTCCGAAGAGAACATCCATTTTGATCTTGCCGATTGGGGAGCAAGACAGGCCGGGGACGATACCATGGAAGACGGTGCGGCTCGGCATGAGCTGCTTTGCTTTGATGTTCAGCTTCTCCATGGTATCGCGGTACAGTATGTTGATACTGCTTCCGCCGTCTATCAGGACGCGGGAAAATCTGGCAGCTCGCCTCTCCGTCGCGAGGGTGACATCCAAGACCATTGCATAGGAGCCAGGCGAAGGCATCACCTCTGGGTGATCGGCCTGGCTCCAGCTGATTGGCTTTTCCGACCAGTGCATGAACTCGGGAGCGCTAGTGGTGACTGCATTTACTTCTTGGTGCTGTCGGCGTCGGCTGCGCTTGTCGTTGGCTTGACTAGTGAAGACGACGTAGGCGGCGTGCTCTTCGGGGAATTCGTCTTGGATGGCGCCGACTGCTGGCCGGGCCGCCGACTGCTGAGGGGCTGGAGGCGGCGGGCCGGGGGGCGGAGGCGGCAGCATTCCCTCGCCCTTGGTGATGCGGGTGAGCCAGTGGCATTTCCGGGTTGTGTGGTTGGACGGCTTCACGCCGCTGTGGAACTTGCAGGGAGCGTCGAGAGCTTGTTTGTAGGAGAAAGACGGCTGCCAAGCCGGCCTTCCACTCTTCTTCTTGGGAGCGGGCCGTTCTTCTGGCTGCTCGTCTTCAACTGTGGCCACCTGCCGACTGGAGGAAGTTGGCATGGGGCCCTTGCGCTTGTGGTCGTTCTGGTAGGGGCGCCGATTAGGGTCGCCAGCCGGCGTCTTGGGAGCCGGAGCAATCACCTTCCCCGAGGCGTCTACTCGCAGCTCGGTCTTCATTGAGGAGTCGGCCGTGGCGTACTTGTCAGCGATGACCAGCAACTCATCGAGGGTAGCCGACTCGTCGCAGAGGAGTCGGTTCTTGAGGAGGGTGCCCTCTCGGCACCCGGCGGTGAAGTACTCGATGGCCTGGACCTCGTGCACCCCCTCGCAGGAGTTGCGGAGCTCGGCCCACCGCGTGAGGTAGTCGCGGGTCGACTCGCTGGGTCCTTGGACGCAGAGGGAGAGCTGGCGAGGCTTGGGAGGCCGCTTGTAGGTGCTGGTGAAGTTGCGGACGAAGACTTCGGTGAAGTCCAGCCAATTGTTGATGCTGTAGGGCTTGAGGCTGTTGAGCCATGTGCGCGCAGTGCCTTGCAGCATGAGGGGGACGTACTTCACGGCGACGCGCCGATTGCCGTTGGCGATGCTGACGGCCGTGGAGTAGTCGATGAGCCAATCTTTCGGCTTCACTGAGCCGTTGTATTTGGGCGTGTCTCTGGGGAGCGAGAACCCTTTGGGGAAGGGCTCGTCGCGGATGCGGGGGCCAAAGCATGGCGGGCCGACATCGTCTTCTTCTTCTAACGCCAAGGATCGAGCAAGGCGGTTGATCCTGTGGCGGGCGTCGTTCTCGCCGACTCCTTCTCGGCGGCCGAGTCGGTCGCCAAGAGTCGGGTGTGTGATAGGCGGCGGAGTGAGGCGTCTTTCTCTTCGAGGCGGTGGAGGAGGCAGACTTCCTTGGTGTTCAACCGCTCGAGGGCGGTCCTCCGCGTCGCGCTCGATGGTGATGCGAGTCCGGCTGCGGCTGGCAGCCGGCTCCTTGTCCTTCTTCTGGCGCGCCCCGCTCGCAGTCGGTGAGCGGGATGTCGCGGCGTGCTCCCAGCGCGGGGGATGACTATCAGCACGGGCGCCGGCTTCGTGCCGTTCTGCAGCCGCGTCGAGCAGCTGCTGGATCCGTCTCGTCATGTAGGGGAGCTCATCGGCTCCCAGCCCATTGAGCTCTTCTGCAGCCGCCTGAGCAGCTCGCAGATTCTCGAGCGGGGTGGCGTAGACGAGGCGATCTGCGCCCAGCATGCTGGCAATGGCCGCGCCGCGCTTCTGGACGAAGCCGGCTCGGCTCGGGCCGCTAGGCGGCGGCGTGCCGAAGGCGGCGCGGTCGACTTCGCGCTGGTGGGCCTCGATGAGGCGTCTCATCGAGGCTATCTTCTGGCCCTCCGCGATGAGGGCAAGGCGGCGTGCCTCCAGGGTCTCGGCGTCGGCGTCGGCCGGGATGGGGACGGAGAGGTCGTGCATTGCCGCTTGCAGGGCGTCGTGGGCATTCTCTCCCGAGTTGGCAACGTGGCTGATGACCAGCACTTCGGTGACAGCGCTGCTGCCGCTGTCAGCTCGAGGGAGGGGGTCGTCGAAGACCACCACGTCGGAGGGGTAGGCGACAAGCGATGCTGTGTCGGAGTCGATGAGCCTCGGGTCGGTGGAGCCGACCGACTCCTTGTCTGCAGCAGGCTCGCTGGAGACGTGAAGCTGGTCGAGGAGGCTGACGAGGCGGTTCTCGGGGTAGTCGGTGCCTGCGTCGGACGCAGGCTCGTCGGAGATGCGAGTCTCGCCGAGCAGATCGGCGAGGCGGCTCGCTGCGCAGGCGTCGTCGACGCCTTGCAGCGCGTCGAGGCAAGCGCCATCGGGCGCAGCAGGCTGGCTGCGCTCGCGGGGGAGGAAGAGGGTTCCCGTCCAGAACAGGTCTCCGGACGACGGTGCACCTGGCCCCACGGTGGGCGCCAAATGTCGGGTGGTTGGTGCGACATATGCCAATGGATGGCTTATCATTGTGGGAGCCAATAAGACGTCGCCGGTGCCTGGAAACGGGATGAGGCGAAGACATGCACGCCAGCGGATCTTACCCAGGTTCGGGGCTCGCCGAGGAGATAACACCCCTAGTCCTGCTCTGCGGGGTCTCCGCATGATCACTAGATCGAGAATGAGTAGCTACAATCGCTCCTAGAGCTGTTGGGATCAAGGGAGAAGAAGAACAAGGCTAGCTCTTTCTTCTCTCTATCTATGGTGTGTGTGTGCTATGCTTAGAAGCCAACCCTTTGCATGGGTGCTCCGGGGGGTTTATATAGGCCTACCCCCGGGGGTACAATGGTAATCCGGCTGGGTTCTGGTCCCAGCCGTCAGTGTCTTCACTCGCCGGCTTCTCCGCCGGCTGTTGGGTCCCGCCGGCTGCCGGCTTCTCGGTCGACAGGCCGGCCCCACCGCCTAGGGTCTTGTCGGCGGCTGCTTACTGTAGTCTCGCCTCTGATGACGAGGGCTTTGTCGAGGTAAGCGTGGCTACAGTGGACCGCCTCGGGGGCTCTCACTATAGCCTTACCTCGTCTTGTCTCCTTAATGGGGCTCCTGCTTCGAGGAAGGGGGGTAGCTGGCTTCCGGGGGCCGGCTACGCCCTTGGCCGACTGGGGGAGGCCGGGCCGCCTCCGTGCCTCTCTCTGGCGGAAGGGGCCCGGCGCCTGCGCGCCGTACAGGAGTCGGTCGTGGATGACGTCGAGGCTGGCATGGCTACAGTGCCGAGCCGCACGGGAGACGGCCGTCCCGTACGGCCTCCTGTAGCCACGCCCGCCTCGGGCTTCGGGGGTAGTGGGCTGCACTGTGGCCACACCCCGTCTTGTCGCCATTATGTGGGAGTAGCTTTGGTGGTTGTGGTCTCGGCCGGCTTATTGGAGTCGGCGTCCTTCTTGGCCGGCTTCTTGGAGTCGGCCACCCCGTAGTCGTCCTGGGGAGGGGTTGCTGAGGCTGGGTCGCCTTCCGGGAGTCGGCTTCAGAGGTAGCCGGCCAGGGAAGGCGGCCCGATGCTTGGAGTGCTTGGAGGCCCGAAGGCCTGATAATTTTTTCAGAAGAACCAGGAGCAGTCGGTTAGGCTACTTGTGGCCATTTACTCCGACACAAGCACACTGTGCGGAACTCTTTCCCTCTCTCATGCAATCATCAAGACAGCATAGATGCCTTTGCATCAAGTAGTGATGCCTGAGATAATGCAGTTTTGGATTTCACGAGCACCCTGAGTTCTTCTCTTGGCTTCTCATATGGAGGTCATTGTCTGTATCTCTGAAAACTTTCTCCAGCGAGTACTGATGCCTATTCAGGGGAGCTGGGTAGAATACTTTAATTTTCTGTCTTTATTTTGCCTTTAGCCTTTGTTGAACTATGTTGAACCTTGTCGTATGGTTTCATTTCTACGAAATGGAACCGGGGCGAGACCCCTGTTGATCGAAAAATACAGAGGTCATTATGGTCCCACATGCTAGAATTTGTGGTATGGTCGTCCTGCTACAGTGCTACTGATTCCAATTTATATGATCTCTGAAATGTTCTTCAAACAGCCATTCTATCTCACACAAACATGAGGAATTAGATATGTATGTACCACTGCAAAATTCTCAGTTTTGAGATCTACTGATATTCCACTATGGAGTGGTTGAAAATTGGAAGAAAGAATTGCCTCTTCGTTTCTCATACGGAAAAATTGATAAAATACCAAATTTTGTTAACACTTGATCATATAACACCTTGTACATTGTAACTGCTAAAATAACACTTATTAGTCTACCACTTTGCTCCCTGCAAAAAAAAAGTCTACCACTTTACTGAAATACCATGAAATGTTCTTCGTTTCACATTTTAGCAGCTTTAAGAGTGATGACCAAACTAATCATGAAATGA
Source organism: Triticum aestivum (assembly GCF_018294505.1). Classification (NCBI taxonomy): domain Eukaryota; kingdom Viridiplantae; phylum Streptophyta; class Magnoliopsida; order Poales; family Poaceae; genus Triticum; species Triticum aestivum. The sequence continues at coordinate 390,393,760 of NC_057802.1, forward strand.
CCATATTACCATTGCGACATTCATCAAAGGTACGCATCGAAGTGTTGCCCTGACCACACCGGCGATAAAATAGCTCGCCCCGTGTTCCCTCACTCCCCACTCTCCGTCTTGCTTCACTGCCTTGCAGCCTGCTCCGTGGTCCACTCCACTCAATAACCCTTGAGCAAGAAGGGGTGTCGTGAAGGTGAGAGCTCAGCGGCGTCGTGGAGAGCGAGCCCGGTGGTGGCAAGGCGGGCTGCTCTATGGCGATGCAGTAGGTATGGCGGCCTGGAGGGCGAGCTCGTCACTCGCCAGCAGCGCAGGCGGCTGCTCTCATTATCCATGGGCTCCGGTGGGTACTTTCGCGTGCGCGTCATGGCAACATGTGTTGAAATATATTGCCCTCTTTTTTGCATTAGTTTGGACTTTTGAATGAATTAGCTGAAGCATAAATTCAATATGATCCGAGCCAAAAGATCTTGAGTTTAAGACTCTGCCATGCAGTATTCAAAAAAAGATTATGTTGCCTGCATGGGTCCCATGTTTAGCAAAGACTAAATAAGACTAAATGTGAGGGAGTCCAAAGAGTTGTTTTTTCAGAAGACCGGTAGGTCTAGCATGACACAACTCAAGTTGAGATGCGTTCTTACCATGCATGTTTTTTTTGGGGGAAGGCCTTCATGGCTGCTTTATTAACTCATAATAAACTTGTATCGTTTGCTAGGGCATTCAGAATAAAAAGGGGGGAGTATCCGACCACACCGTCGGTGGATTACCCCTCCCAAAGCTAGCTAGCTCATGAGCAACCATGTTCGACTCTCTACTGCAATGTTCGATAATGATCTTCCCCAAATCTTTAAGCAAATTACGGCATTCCTCAAGAATTGGTGCAGCCACTAACGCATACCCTTCATTCAGCCTCAATGCATCCACGACGATCAAGCTATCAGATTGAATCACAATGCTATCACACCCAAGGCCGCGTATGAACATGATTCCCTGGTGCATAGCCTCGGCCTCAGCTGCCACTGTATTCGCAACATGAGCCATCTGAGTTACTGCAGCTGCTATAAAGCCGTCGTTATGGTCTCTCACCACCATTCCGCAGGATCCCGAGTGATCATCTTCCATGAACGAAGCATCTACGTTGAGTACCTGCATCCCTGACAGTGGCTTATTCCAAGCATTCTGACGAGGCAATGGGTTAGGTTTCCCGGCCGCTCGAACGAAGTTCAGAGATAGGGCCTGGATGGCCATAGCTGTGCGGACCAGGTTTTGAACTTGTTCACCTCTTACAAGCTCCCTTCGCTGCCACCAAAGGTGAAGGAAATATGCCCTAGAGGCAATAATAAAGTTATTATTTATTTCCTTATATCATGATAAATGTTTATTATTCATGCTAGAATTGTATTAACCGGAAACTTAGTACATGTGTGAATACATAGACAAACATAGTGTCACTAGTATGCCTCTACTTGACTAGCTCGTTAATCGAAGATGGTTGAGTTTCCTAGCCATGGACATGAGTTGTCATTTGATTAACGGGATCACATCATTAGGAGAATGATGTGATTGACTTGACCCATTCCATTATCTTAGCACTTGATCGTTTAGTATGTTGCTATTGCTTTCTTCATGACTTATACATGTTCCTGTGACTATGAGATTATGCAACTCCCGTTTACCGGAGGAACACTTTGTGTGCTACCAAACGTCACAACGTAACTGGGTGATTATAAAGGTGCTCTACAGGTGTCTCCAAAGGTATTGTTGGGTTGGCGTATTTCGAGATTAGGATTTGTCACTCCGATTGTCGGAGAGGTATCTCTGGGCCCACTCGGTAATGCACATCACTATAAGCCTTGCAAGCATTGCAACTAATGAGTTAGTTGCGGAATGATGTATTACAGAACGAGTAAAGAGACTTGCCGGTAACGAGATTGAACTAGGTATTGAGATACCGACGATCGAATCTCGGGCAAGTAACATTACGATGACAAAGGGAACAACGTATGTTGTTATCGGTCTGACCGATAAAGATCTTCGTAGAATATGTGGGAGCCAATATGAGCATCCAGGTTCCGCTATTGGTTATTGACCGGAGATGTGTCTCGGTCATGTCTACATAGTTCTCGAACCCGTAGGGTCCGCACGCTTAAAGTTTGATGACGGTTATATTATGAGTTTATGTGATTTGATGTACCGAAGGTAGTTCGGAGTCCCGGATGAGATCGGGGACATGACGAGGAGTCTTGAAATGGTCGAGACGTAAAGATCGATATATTGGACGACTATATTCGGACATCGGAAAGGTTCCGAGTGATTCGGGTATTTTCGGGGGTACCGGGGAGTTACGGGAATACGAGGAAGAAGCAATGGGCCTCATGGGCCAAGTGGTGGAAGAGAGGAGGCAGGGCGCGCGGCCCCCTAGCCCAAACTGAATTGGACTAGGGGGGCGGCCCCCTTTCCTCCTTTTCCTCCCTCTCCTTCCTTCTCCTTCTCCTTCCCTTCCTTCCCCTCTCCTACTTGGACTAGGAAAGAGGGGGGAATCCTACTTGGAGTAGGATTGCCCCCCTTGGGCGCGCCTCCTCCCCTTGGCCGGCCCTCTCCTCCTCCCCCCTTTATATACGGAGGAGGGGGGCACCCCATAGACACAACAATTGATCTCTTGATCTCTTAGCCGTGTGCGGTGCCCCCCTCCACCATAGTCCACCTCGATAATATCGTAGCGGTGCTTAGGCGAAGCCCTGCGTCGGTAGAACATCATCATCGTCACCACGCCGTCATGCTGACGGAACTCTCCCTCAAAGCTCGGCTGGATCGGAGTTCGAGGTACGTCATCGAGCTGAACGTGTGCTGAACTCGGAGGTGTCGTACGTTCGGTACTTGGATCGGTTGGATCGTGAAGACGTACGACTACATCTACCGCGTTGTGCTAACGCTTCCGCTTTCGGTCTACGAGGGTACGTGGACATACTCTCCCCTCTCGTTGCTATGCATCACCATGATCTTGCGTGTGCGTAGGAATTTTTTTGAAATTACTATGTTCCCCAACAAAAGGTACCAGCTAGTAGAGGCTATGACTTCAGGTATATCAATAACCTACATATACTTTCATTGAAACCTGTCATCGCACAAGAGAGACTCCATTACTCTCGCACTTGATCTGTCAATTGGGATCACTTCATCTATAACAGTTTTCAAGCCCAGCTCAGACCATATCGACCTAGCACGGGGGCATGTGAAGAGCGCATGTTTAATGTCTTTTGCCCCCTGCTGGCAAATTGGACACTGCCCACTTATAGGGATGTGTCTGTTGGCTAATGTACACTTGAAGGGGATGGTGTTGTGCAAGCATCGCCAGACGAAGATTTTTACTTTCCCTGGTAGCTTTAATTTCCATAGCCTTTTCCAAATGGGGTGATCAGGTGTACTCGACTGTCCAGCCTCACCACCAACTTTCATACCATATTGGTCTTCCCATTCTTTGTAATAGCCAGAGCGAACGCTGTAAACTCCATTCTTTGTGAAGTTCCATGCAACAACGTCCTCCAATATATGATGGGATAGGGGAATTTGCAATATACGATCCGCATCTATTCTCCAAAAATTGTCCCTGATAATCTACTCATCCCAATCACCTGATATAGGGTCTATCAGGTCGCTCACATGTGTTAATAGACAGTTACCTCGTCGTGATAAGACCTTTCTTGTTGGGCTGTTTGGTATCCAACTATCCTCCCAAATGTCTATCTTTGTGCCGTCCCCGACTCTCCAGATGCTTCCTTTCTTGAAAGTTTGTATGCCTTCAAATATGCTCTGCCAAACAAAGGAAGAACCCTTCTTTAACGTGCAGTTAAGGATATCGCCCGTGGGATAATATCATGCACGCAACACTCTTGCACACAGCGAGTCATAATTCTCAATCAACCTCCAGCATTGTTTTGCTAAAAGTGCAAGATTGAAAGCATGGATATCTCTAAACCCCATTCCACCTTTTTCTTTCGGGATGCACATCTTCCACCAAGCGACCCAATGCATTTTGCGCTGATCGTCCTCATCACCCCACCAGTAGCGCGACATTGCATCAGTGATCCCATTGCAAATTTTCTTCGGGAATTTGAAAACACTCATCGCATACGTTGGGATGACTTGGGCCACCGCTTTAATTAGCGCATCCTTGCCTCCAAAAGATAGGGTACGCTCCTTCCATCCATTTATCAGTTTCTGAATTCTCTCAATAAGGTGCAGAAAGCAGTTAGTTCGGTCTACACCAATCATAGATGGCAGTCCCAAATATTTCTCCGATAACAATTCAGTCATAATATCTAGTACTTGACATACCTCGGCTTTGACATCCACATCCGTATTGGGACTGAAAAAGATTGAGGATTTAGCCACACTCACCATTTGTCCTGAAGCTGAACAATAATCATCCAATATACTCTTAAGTGTGTGTGCATTTGCAGAATCAGCTCTCATCAAGATTAATGAGTCGTCCGCAAATAACAAGTGTGATATTTTAGGGGAGTCTCTACAGACCTGGACCCCCAAGAGCCTGCCTTGTTCTTCTTCGTGCTCAATTAACGCTGACAGGCCCTCTACGCATAACGAAAAGAGGTAGGGGGATAGGGGATCCCCCTGCCTGAGTCCTCTGGTTGGTTTGAAGGGATTAGTTTCATTTGAATTAAACCTCACCGTATACTCAACAGAAGTCGCACAAGCCATGATCAAATCAATCCATTTTTCTGCAAACCCAAGTTTGCCCAAGATAGCTTTAAGAAACACCCATTCTACTCGATCATAGGCCTTGTGCATATCTAGTTTGACAGTGCACATGCCATTTTTTCCTTGTTTCCGCTTCTTCATTGTGTGTAAGCATTCATACGCCACAATTAAATTGTCAGTGATAATTCTCCCAGGCACAAATGCACTCTGTGTCTCGCTGATAATATTAGGTAAGAAAACTTTTAATCTAGCAGCCAATAGTTTAGAGATCACCTTATATACAACGTTGCAGAGACTTATGGGCCTGTATTGCAAGATCTTCTATGCATTTTCCACTTTGGGTATGAGCACAATAGTAGTTGAATTCCAACCTTTCGGTATAACTCCACTATTTACTGCATTTAAAACTTCAGTCACTAGATCATCTCCCAACAGAGGCCAGAACATCTTGTAGAAGATTGCATGCAATCCATCTGGACCAGGCGCTTTAAGATTGCCGATACTAAACAGTGCCTTTTTCACCTCTTCGGCCGTATACGGTGCAAGCAAAGCTTCATTCATATAATCCGAAACTCTAGTTTTCACTTTATTCAAAACGTCCATGTTTGGGTGTACAACTTCAGAAGTAAACAGCGACTTAAAGTAATCAGAGATTAGGTTTCCCATAGATACTACATCTTCCTTCCATGCACCATCATCTCCAAGAAGTTTCCGGATCTGATTCCTTCTTCTTCTGGCCATCGCAAAGTTGTTGAAAAAGTTTGTGTTTCGATCACCATGCTTTAGCTAGTTGGCACGGCTCCGTTGCACCCAGTATATTTCCTCCTTCTCTAAGGTTTCTTCAATGAGGATCAGAATTTCTCGTTGCTGATCTGCCGCCTCGTTAGTAAGGGGCCCCGACCGCAAACTTTCAAGCTCCGCCTTGAGTTTCTTCAGATGGCGTTGCGGTGCACACAGCACCGTCCGATCCCATGAATGCAACTCCTTGTGCACTGCTGTTGTTCGCGCCACGAACGAGTCATGTTCATTCGTGTTCTCCCAGGCATCAGTAACCCGCTGCGTAACATCATTTTCCTGCAGCCATCTTGCCTCAAACCGACGGGTTTTCGTCAGGAGGACGTTGGACAACACTACTATCACCTTCTAAGTCGAGGACCAAAGGGCGATGGTCTGATTTAGAGTGTTCAACGTTGGTGATAGTTGCATTTGGAAATAGTGCATGGAACGCTCCATTACATACACCTCTGTCTAGTCTTTCCCTCAGTCTCCTCCTTCTCCATGTAAATATTTCGCCCTTATATCCCATGTCATCTAGCTGGCAATCCACCAGTGCATCTCTGAAGTTTTGCATCATTTGACTTGGGCGTGGAGCCCCTCCTTCTTTCTCATGGGAGTATAAGATTTCATTAAAGTCCCCAAGGACCACCCATGGGCCATTCATCTGCGGCCTTAGAGATCTCAAGTACTCCCAAGATAGATGTTTGTCATCCCACTTGGGCTCACCATAGAACCCTGTCAATCTCCACATAGCTTCTCCAGGACCATCTATAGCTACATCAATGTAGTTTTTCTCTACACTCAGGGCTTGTATCACAACCGGGCTGCGCCAAGTTAACAGTAGCCCCCCACTAGCACCGTCACTCTCATAAACTTCAATTCTATCCATCCGCAGTTTCCTCATCAATTTTTCTGCCTTCGCTTTATTCAGATGTGTCTCAGACAGGAAGATCACATCCGGGCCCCATTGCTTCTGGATGTTCAGAAGCGCTCTAACTGCCGTGGTACTGGCCATCCCACGACAGTTCCAACAGAGGGTTTTCATTGTGCCCGGGGATCCCCTTCGCGAGGGGTCGCCAATCATATTTCAGTATCGTTGTTTCCTTCTGTTGAGGTCATAATTTCCCCTTCCTCAGTTCTCTGTCTCTTTGGATCATGCACCTTCTGTGGTGTATTTATCAAGCTCTTGTCCACCGGTACATTGGGCACTCCTTCTAGCTGCAAAACTCGCTCAGCCACGACACCTGTTGAGGAAGATGGCCCCTCGTTATGTTTTATGAAAGTGCCATCCGACCCAACAAGTCTTTTCCTTGCTGTTGGCATTGGCACGCTCTGTCCCCTACCTCTGCCCAGATTCATCTCTCTTCCTTCTTCTGGGTTTGGGTCACCGGGTTTCCTCTTCCCCTCCCCACTCCCCCTCCTCTCCATGCTGTACCGCCTCGGCCAAAACCACCTCGGCCTCCACCACCAGACTGAGCCTCAAACTTTACCAGGAACCATTCCCCCCACTCACAATCTTCCTCCGCATGTATTCCATCTCCGCATTCAGTTACCACATGTCCCATCATGCCACAAAAATAACAGAAGTCAGGTAACTTTTCGTACTCAACTGGGTATTTCTTCAGTTCCTTAAGCGTCAGGGGCACAAAGCGGACCAATGGTGTATTGAGCATTACAAACACCCTCGCCCGCAAGTACTTTGTGGGGTTTAATCGGCCTTCATTAACTACCACTTTGATCGGTGGGACTCCGACCTTTTTAGCTATCTTTTCAGCTACTTCTCTCTTCTTCATCAGCCCATTTGGGATCCCGATAATCCTTGACCAGACCGGAATCCTATCCAGTTTATAATCGTTGACGTTCGTGATACCGTCATACTCCTCAATTGCATGTTTTAATTGTGGTAACATAAGCGAGGTTGGCCTGCGTGAAACACACACGTTAGCATCATCCAGAAAGTGGTTTGTTGGAATTATTAGGCTTTAGCCTATTTGTTTTATCCATTAATTTCTAGGAAATCTCAGAGGCCCGTGTAAGATAAAAGGGTCTGATGTATGATGTATGAGACAAACTTATAAGGTAAGTTGTTCTACATAGCACTAAGAGCATCTACAGTCGGATGCCTTATATCCGTCTCATAAATCCGGGCAGACTGTCCGGTCACAAAAAACCGACCCAATCGAAGCTCTCAAACGGCCCTCAAACGTCCGGACTGACCGGCACCCCTCATATCCGTCCCAAATATAGGACGGATATGAGGCGGCCTGGGCACGCCAGGGCACGTCCGCCATGTCAGCCCGACCCATCGCTGGCCCACCCCGACCCCACAAAAACTCATGTCCGGCAAAAACTGTAGCTCGCTCCGCTCCCCTCCCCGACGCTCCCATTTCATGAATCCGTGAAATCCCTAGCGCCGGCGAGCATGTTTAGCACCGGCAGAAGGATTTAGCATGACCGCTCGTCCAGCGCTTGCAAGGCTACATCGTCATCTTCGATTCCTACGACGACGACTCCAACGTGGACCCACCTCCTGCCGCGGACTCCTACAGCTGTGCCGGCGACCGGAAGGGCAAAGGGCCGGCGAGGAAGTGGCCAAGCTTGCCCTCTCCTGTTTATAATCTAGTTGTAGTATGTAGTTACAATGTGTCGGATCGTTGAACTGTGTGACTAGCCTTTGGTGATCTTTTGGGTGATGTTTATGAATTATGCCCGTTTGGTACCAGTTTATATGTCCGTTTCATGTCGATTTTGATCGTTTCATGATCTACGTACTAGTTGCATGAATTTGTATGAATATAGGGTTCGGAATATAAAATATACAAGTGTGGAGGCCCGAATTTAGGAAGTGCCCGGTCAGTGTCCGCGGGCGCGCCCAGAGGCGTCCGCGGACGTATATGGAGCCGGATTTGCCAACTCCGGCTATTGATGCTCTAAGAGCTTGAGAAGAGATCACAAACACACGTGCTCCTCCTTAGCCACCCCCACGCCTCGCCCGTACGTTCACGATCAAGCCGAGCCGGGCCACACCACACTAGGACCTAAGAAACTAGCTGCTGTGCAGCTGTGATTTAGTAGTTGTATTTGTCTGAAAGAACGTAAACTGTATATTTAGACACTGCGATAAATGCTTCTGGGATAGCAGGTGCAGGTTTACAGTGCGATAAAGTTATGTGCCGCATAATCCTATTATTGTATCAGTTTGTTCATTGAGGGGACAAAATTAGCACAAAATGCTGATTTCTTCAACTACAATTTGATAGGGAGGTGCTAGGTCAAAAGATTATCTGAGAAAATCAAAAACCTGATCCCAGTGCGTACGTGGTGCAAGAAGATTACAAGTGTGTGAATTTTATCTGATACCAGTGTTAGACGTATACCATAAGCAAGCTGACATTTGAAAACCACGGGATTTTGTACAGAAAACAAATTAATAAGTAACCATTTGATCCCAGCACCTTTTGTTCGCACACTTTTGCAGGATCTTTCAGCCGGTAGGGGTGATGAAAATTGGATAAAAATGTTTTGATTCCCTCAACTGCTACCTGAGTTTAGATTTGGTCACTCAGCCTTGTCCTTAACATTCTGAAACCATCCAGGGTTAAGTGGTTTCACAGATGACAGTGGCCTTGTTTCTGACAGACGGGGCTAAGTCGATTCATAGTTACTGGGTTGGTGCCGTTCATCCAGAGTTATGGGTATAATCAGTCCTATTCCTACAAATACTGCATGTGGTATATATCTCAACATAACCAGAAAGAATATCATAGAATTTTTTTTATGTCAGGATAATATCAAAAACTTCGCAGATTTACAAGAAGAAAGCTAACCAAAGTGCATAAATTGGTACTTCTAGACAGTCGAAAAATAAGTGGAAAGCAGGAACCGATATTTTTTGAAACAAAAACCTCCGATGAAGACGACTATCAGATATTATATCATTTAACACGACATTGCTACTTGTTACAGTAAAAGTAGGGTTATAGCTGTATGGAACAAATACAAACATTAAGTATTTAGCAAGGACTGATATAAAGAGGCATTTAGTTTGGGCAGCTACAACAGTTTAATCAAGAGCACACGTGTGCAGCACGAAAAGATGCTCAAAATCAGCATATGTGTCACAACATAAGCATTTGGAAAGAGCAGAAATAGTTTATGAAGCTGTACCAAGAAGAAACTGACATTGATCCAGACCCAGGGTTGACTATTTTGCTGCGGAGACTGGAAATAATAAATTAATCCAGATAGCAAAAACAGCAAAAATGAGTTATTACAGTCATGTGCACTTTCCAGCACGCAAGTGAAATGCTCCTAGGATAGCAGGCTTACAGTGAGAAAATGATTATCAGATAAAATTATCATATAATTTGCTATCATAGAATTCAATTCCCGAGCTTGAAGAATTGTTATTCTCCATAGCTGAAAAACATAGGAGAAAGGCTACATCCCATGTATTAAATTAAACACTTTCGCTTCGGTAGACCCCCTCCAACACAAGGATGGTCAGGATTGTCCGATACCCCTTTAAAACGAAGGGCACGATGGGCATTATTTGAAAAAGAGAACGCCCGCCCATCCGCCCGCCCGCGTCGTGTACGTATAGAAATACACATAGTGTTGTTCCATTTTTTTTCGTCTGGTCATCCCGCCTGCCCACGCGTAGATATTTATTAGTCCAACTGACCCGGCCGGCCACTGCGCACACGCCTACCATCGTGGTCTATCCACTCGCCCACGATCAACGCGGCAGCTCGCGGTCAACGCGGCTGCATGGGATCTCGTCTTCCGCGCGCCGCCCCGTCCCATCTCGCGCCGCTGCCGGCCGATAGCACCTCGCCTGCCACCAGACCGCGCCGCTGCCGCACGGCAGCACTGCCGCGCCCGCGCCTGCTGCACGCCACCGCTGCCGCGGCCCGGCGCCTCCCTGCCGCAGTTTAATGCCCCGCTCCGCCCCGCCACGGCGCCTCACCTGCCGCGCATTAATTCCCGGCGCTATAAAACCCGCCCTGCGCGGCGAGTTTGGTCACACCGCCCGTCCATCCCTCCTCTCCCTCTTCACACGCGCGTTCTCTTCACCGATCTGCGCGGGATGGCGTCCAGCGACTCGGACTCCGACGGCGCGGCACCGGGCGGCGTCTGGCCTTCGAGCCTGACACAAGGGCAGACGGAAGATCTCTTCCGGTTCGGGCTGTTCGTGCCGCCGGCGGCGAAGGTGCCGCGGCCGTGGAGGATCTCCGCCGACGGCTACCCCACGCAGGGCCCGCCGGCGACGAACGCCGAGCTGAGCGCGCACCCCGGTGGGCGGTTCAACCGTAAGAACCGCCGCCGATTTTGGAAGGGCAAGCGGTTCAACGACGTTATCGGCGCCTTCAAGCGCGCCGCCCGTGGGCTCCCCGTCGGCGACATCACAGGTGAAGCCGGGCCCTCCCGCCTGCGCGGGCGCGGGCACGCCCCGCCTCCTGGCCCCGCCCCACCAGCCCCGGCCGAGGCCGTGATCCCGCCGGAGGTGGCGGCGCTCCGACAGGACGGCGACCCGGAGGACACGCCCGGACTGCTCGCGGCCCTAGCGTGGTCATCGGAAGAAGCCGCCGCGGCGGCGGCGCGGGAGGCCGAAGAAGCCTCCGAGATTGCGGCCGCAATCCAGGCGTCCGAGGCGATGGCTGCGCCGCAGGCGGTGATGGCGCCGCCGGAGTGGCAGCAGGCGCCGGCGGCGGAGGAGGAAGAGGATTCGGACGACGTCCTGGTGGACTGGGACGCGTCGCGAACCGGTCCAGCAGCGACGATGACGGCGGCAACGGCCCGGGCGTGATTGACCTCGTTGATAGCAACGCCGAGTAGTTTTTTTAGTGTGTTGTTTAGGTAATTTGGTTATGTCGTTCTAAGCCTAAGTACTAGACTTTATGTACGAACTAGACTTTATGTATGAACTTATCATCATCGAGTTCGCTCGAGTATGTAAAATCTCTTATCTATGTTGAATGAAATTTGAGTGAAATTTGTTTTGTCCATTTCATTTGAGAGTATTGATTTGATGATGCATTTGTACACAAATATATGGTAAAACATAAGAAATTAGTAACGATGCTCAATGTAAAGTTACGTGATTGAATGCATGTAATGAAACGAAATTTTGCGAGTGTGTGCGCATCCCGAATTTAGTCCTGCACGCATGATATGAACGAAATCACACAAGAAACACACGTCACGGCACGTCCGGACAGCGGTTTAGGGTACTTTCGCCTAAAAAACCCTAGAAAATGCATCGGACGTAAAACAATACCGAAAATTGCCGTGCGTTCTGTGGATGGTCAAGCCAACGTGTGGAAAAAGTTACGTGACGTTTGACGGAGTAGAAAAAAAACCGCAGTTGGGAACCCCCTCTCCGGCAGACCGAAAAGTAGCTGGTTGCACTGGTGCTACGTGATCGCATGCATGCAAGTGGACCAAAGTGTGCGTACACGTGGGCACGGCCAACGTAGGCCCCCACGCAAGGTTGTAACGAAAACGGATACAAAACGAACGTTGCGTCACGTCCGGCCAGTGTTTTATTGATTTTTGACCGGGAAAACCATAGAAAATGCATCGAGCGTCGGAAAAATATGCAAATTGGCGTGGGCGCTGTGGATGGTGATGCCAACGTGTGGAAAAAGTTACGTGACGTTTGACGGAGTAGAAAAAAAACCGTAGTTGGGATCCCCCTCTCCGGCAGACCGAAAAGTAGCTGGTTGCACTGGGGCTACGTGATCACATGCATGCAAGTGGACCAAAGTGTGCGTACACGTGGGCACGGCCAACGTAGGCCCCCACGCAAGGTTGTAACGAAAACGGATACAAAACGAACGTTGCGTCACGTCCGGCCAGTGTTTTATTGATTTTTGACCGGGAAAACCATAGAAAATGCATCGAGCATCGGAAAAATATGCAAATTGGCGTGGGCGCTGTGGATGGTGATGCCAACGTGTGGAAAAAGTTACGTGACGTTTGACGGAGTAGAAAAAAACCGTAGTTGGGAACCCCCTCTCCGGCAGACCGAAAAGTAGCTGGTTGCATTGGGGCTACGTGATCGCATGCATGCAAGTGGACCAAAGTGTGCGTACACGTGGGCACGGCCAACGTAGGCCCCACGCAAGGTTGTAACGAAAACGGATACAAAACGAACGTTGGGTCACGTCCGGCTAGTGTTTTATTGATTTTTGACCGGGAAAACCATAGAAAATGCATCGACCGTCGGAAAAATATGCAAATTGGCGTGGGCGCTGTGGATGGTGATGCCAACGTGTGGAAAAAGTTACGTGACGTTTGACGGAGTAGAAAAAAACCGTAGTTGGGAACCCCCTCTCCGGCAGACCGAAAAGTAGCTGGTTGCACTGGGGCTACGTGATCGCATGCATGCAAGTGGACCAAAGTGTGCGTACACGTAGGCACGGCCAACGTAGGCCCCCACGCAAGGTTGTAACGAAAACGGATACAAAACGAACGTTGCGTCACGTCCGGCCAGTGTTTTATTGATTTTTGACCGGGAAAACCATAGAAAATGCATCGAGCGTCGGAAAAATATGCAAATTGGCGTGGGCGCTGTGGATGGTGATGCCAACGTGTGGAAAAAGTTACGTGACGTTTGACGGAGTAGAAAAAAAACCGTAGTTGGGAACCCCCTCTCCGGCAGACCGAAAAGTAGCTGGTTGCACTGGGGCTACGTGATCGCATGCATGCAAGTGGACCAAAGTGTGCGTACACGTGGGCACGGCCAACGTAGGCCCCCACGCAAGGTTGTAACGAAAACGGATACAAAACGAACGTTGCGTCACGTCCGGCCAGTGTTTTATTGATTTTTGACCGCGAAAACCATAGAAAATGCATCGAGCGTCGAAAAAATATGCAAATTGGCATGGGCGATGTGGATGGTGATGCCAACGTGTGCAAAAAATTACGTGACGTTTGACGGAGTGAAAAAAATACGTATCAATCAATGTATTTTCGATATTGGATGTTTTAAAAAACGAACGCAAGTAATGATTGGGAAAAAACTAATGAATGGGTTGTTAGAAAAAAATTTAATAGATAGGCCCCGCGTATACATGCATATCCATCGGGGGTCAAAGCCCTAGTGGACGCCGCCTCCACGCCTCCACGATTGCCAGTCCACGCCGCCTCAACGCCTCCATGCCACCTCCACGATCGCCTCCCCCGACGCCATCTGCGGCCGACGCTGCCCCCGACGCCACCTCACGCCGCCTCCACGATCGCCTCCCCCGACGCCGTCAGCGGCCGACGCCACCTCACGCAGACGCCACGATCGCCTCCCCCAACGCCATCTGCGGCCGACGCCGCCCCCGACGCCACCTCACGCCGACGCCATCTGCCACCGACGCCAGCTCACGCCGACGCACCAGACAGCGACTGCCCCGACGCCATCTGCGGCCGACGCCGTCGCCCCCGTCGCCACGTAACGCCGACGCCCCCAACTTGGTAAACACATATTCGGACCTACTTGCATGTTTCATGTGCTTTATCATAGATCATAGATCATGTGCCGACGCCCACAACATGATGAATTTTATTTGCAGGTTGCGACCGACGCCATCTGCCACCAACGCCACCGTGTCGTCGTCCCCCAGGGCCGGCCCTGATCCCATGGCACGAGGTACTATGCATTCATCATGTTTATCATGTACCCATATATAGTAGCTAACATTATTTTTGCTCCTATTCCTAGCGACGGTGGAGTACGGAGATATTTTTTGTTCGGTTGAGAAGTGGTGTCTCTTGGTCAGCAAACTAAACTCTAGGCAGAAAAAGCGTTTTGCAAGCACTAGTCTGGAAAAAATGCTGATGATTCCTAGTGTGCTCATGCGAAAATGTTTGCTCAAGTTCATTATTAAATCATATGCGTTGGACAGAAAAAGGTTCATCATGCCATCAAAAAATGGTGCGATATCATTGCGCACCGAAGATGTGTTTGACATTTTCGGGCTACAGAACAAGGGCAAAGATGCCATGAAAGCGCTAGGAAAAGGGGGGTTAAAGGCGAAGGTGAAGGTGCCTAGTCGCTTTCTAGATTCCAATACGGGGGAAATGATGATAGACTCGCTGATTGAGAACATCGTTGCCAGTGGCACGTACGATGATGATTTTCTCCGTAGAATTGTTCTGGTTCTTCTAGGCACGGTTCTTGCACCGCAGTCCACGAAAGAAGTTCCTAATGCTTATTACAAGTTAGTGCACGATGTGGAGGCCATCAAAGCATTTAATTGGAACGCGTTTACTTTACGCGTTTGCGTTGAAGGCTTCACAAAGACCTTATCAGATCTTACAAAATTTACTTGGCCGATCGGAAACCTTGCCCTCCTACAGGTAAATCTTATGTTATATTTGTTTCTTTCGAACTATAGTTTGTGAAAAAAATTGCTAATATACTTCATGTTCATGCAGTACTTGTTTTGGGAGAAAGTGCAGCCACTGGATGATGAGGCATTTGATCCATTGGCTCATGAATATCCGTTGATGCTTAATTGGTCAGAAGATGAGGCTAAGAAGCGTGACGCGTACGACACATCATACAGCCGTGGTAATGGGACGGTAAGTTACTATTAATATGTTACTATTTCGTACTGCATGCACTTATGTTACTATTTATATGTTGAGAAATTTATATTGATTTTACCTGTCACAGATTGATGACGTGATAAGTGAGAAGTACAGGCATATATTAATTGCTCAGCAAGGAAGAAAGGTGGAGGAAGAATTAGAGCAAGAAGATCGTGCCCAAAAAAAGAAAGATAATAGAGATGAGGCTTCATCGAGCAGGGATAGTACATTAGATCAAGTGATGAAATGCATCAAAGATATGCAAAAAGAAATTAGACTTCTCCCTCAAAAATGTGCGGAGGTAATATCAGTGATGTTCAGTTTACATTGGATTATTCATAATTTATGCATGTAGTTAATGCTTTCGATGTGTCATTGCAGATAGTAGTGGAGAAGCTGGAGAAGAAAGGTCTTGTATTCAAGCCAAACAAGGGGTCTGATGATGACATTGAGTTTGTGGAGCATAGTGAAGACTGGGTGGGGAAGTATGGTCCAACAAAATACAAATCATCAAAATATTGGACAGCTGTAAAATCAACTCCTGCAAAAGAAGATATAGACAACAGGGTGGACGCATCCTTCACCACTGGGAACGGGAATAAATTGGCGCGTGAGAAAGGTGTGCATCACAACACACCTGGTACAGGAGATGAAGGAGACCCCTTTGTTATTGAGGACAATGGTAATTCACCCAACCCATCTCTTGCGACGGTAGACATGAATGACTTTCCGGCTATTACTTCAACCCCCAAGAATATGAATGAAGTGTCAGACGGGTCTAGCGCCGATAAATCTGAGGAGATTAGTATGGATAGTCTGAACACCCGTATTAAAAATGCGAAAGAAAATGGCACTCCGGAGAATGATGGGAAGGAGAATGATGGGAAACGCAAGAGGAAACAGTCAAAATATTGTCTTTCACCTTACCAGCAGAACGGTGGACGTAAACGTGCAAAGAAAAGTAAGTGCTAGGTAATTTATTCTTGCAACATACTTCTGTACTTGCATTCACACTTTATTAACTCATTGTTTCTTACTATTTTAGGTCTGTTTGGTATAAGAGCTGCTATGATTAATACTGATTACATTAATGAGGATCACATAGAGGCCGCGAAGGTTTATATCCGGACACTGGCAGACTCAGAGAAGCTTTGCAGCAAAACTGTCGTGCACATGACGGGAATTGGTGGGGAAACATGTACACCTGAAATGCTTGAAGCCATCATTTCGAAAAAGTGGTTGCATGGCGGTGTAAGTATTGTCAATAATTTATTAAGTTGTACATGTCATTTACATAAATTATCTAATAGGCGTATTGATGTTATGTTATTTTGTAGGTCATCAATAGTTATTGCAACCATATGCAGACCCATAATCCTCGTGCTGACCGTCACATATTATCATCTTGGGTGTCCCACTGGCTTATTCTTCGTGCTGATGGAAAGGTTAACAACTCTAAGAGGCATTTTATGGATCACTTCACAAACCAAACTAAAATGGTGTCTAGAGTTAGTGAAGAGTATTTCATCAAAGATAAGGTACTTCAGTTTAGTATGATCATTCGTAGTACATCTGTGTGTACACCAACATGAATAAACTTTGTTGTAGGCATACTTTCCTTTTCATGTGGAACAAAATCATTGGATAACAGTTCTTATGCACAACAAGAAAAAAGAGTTTCAAGTTTTAAACTCTACTGGTAAATGCAGCAAAAGAGTTCTTGCAAAGATTGCTAAGCTGGTAAGCTTGCAACGTTACATAAAACAATATATAGTTATTCGAAACGTACTTCATATGAATTTGTCATTTTTATTTCAGAGGGCAGAAATAGCAAATGATACAAAGGAGGTGAATGCTCTTATTGAAACGGAACATCCTGACGTATCATCCTGGCCAATAAGGGAGTACGATATGCCGTCACAAACAGACGGGTATGTTCCAAATGTTTAATTAGTATGTACTTGTCTGATCCATCAATAATTGACTTGTGGTTTCTTGCAGAGTCTCTTGTGGTCTTTTCGTGGTGAAATGCGTTCAAAACTGGGACGGAGATGATTGGACATTTGAGTTCGATCAAGATGAGGTTAATGCTTCAAGGGGACGCATTCTAGCTGAAATACTTTTTTCAGAATGCAACACGAAGGAAGTAGTGAAAGAGAAGATCCTCAAGATCATGGAGAAGAAATGAGTCGGAGGATGGGGTGTTGGCTATTATCTCCACTAAATAAACGTGCCGTTGTCGGTACTTGATACAATTTACATATTAAGACATCTCATTATTTGCAGTGGTCGGTATTTGCTACAATATCACTCATATCTGCGGCATGGTTTAGCATGTTTCGCAACTAAATAAATGTGATGTGGTCTGCTACAATATCACTCTTATTTGCAGCATTGTGGGTGATGATTTTTGAACATGTTATATTCGCACTTTGTATTATGCACTGTTTGCCATTTTCAATGTGGGCTAATATTATCCACTGTTTCCCATTTTAACTTTGTATGTACTGCCATTTCTTTGTCATACTTCCTGTATTCCAATGATCCTTTGTATGTCAGCTTTGTAATCCCACATAAAAAGTGGTGGTCAGTGCGGGCAGTCCCACAAACGTCCAGCGGACTGACCATTTGCATCCTGACCGGCCGGCAGCTCCTTTCTGTGCAAGTAGTTGAGTTACAAAAAATGTCCAAAAGAAAAGTTATAAAAAAAATGCCCAACCACCGCTGCTGGGCCCATAGTAGCTTACAGAACATACCCAAATCAAGCCCAAAGGCGACTCAGGCGGCTGATCGAGCCCACTAGCGGGCCCAGCAACGGGGTCCAACGGGGCACAGGAGAGTAGTAACAGAGGAGTTCGAAACAGGGGGCGGAGGCAGCTATTTAAGCCGCTCCTCGCACCCCCCCCTTCCGAGGTGGTACTAAAGATGGCGCCCCCATTGCGCCCAACGCTGCACGCGGTCGCCGCAAGGCTCAGGAGGCCTAATTTCCGTTGTCTCGGGCCGGCCCAGTTTGGCCCAATGAAGGCACGCCGCCACTGGCCCCCTCCCCCGGCCCACGCCCCCTCCCGTCGCCTGCGCGGGGCACCATCGCCGTTTTTAGTCCCACCTCGGAAGCGGGAGGTCGCGAGGAGCGGCTTAAATAGCTGCCTCCGCCCCCTGTTTCGAACTCCTCTGTTACTACTCTCCTGTGCCCCGTTGGACCCCGTTGCTAGGCCCGCTAGTGGGCTCGATCAGCCGCCCGAGTCGCCTTTGGGCTTGATTTGGGTACGTTCTATAAGCTACTATGGGCCCAGCAGCGGTGGTTGGGCTATTTTTTTGTAACTTCACTTTTTGAAAAAAAATTGACAGAAAGGAGCGGCCGGAAACAGCAGCAAACAACAAACAAAATCATCATCATGGCCAGGTAGTACAACATATATGCCCAGATAGCAAACAGCAAACAAAATCATCATCATGCCCAGGTAGTATAACATATGCAATGTCATCTCCAAATTTATTACATAAATCTTTTGACAAAACATAAACAAATAACTTATCAAGTTTTCTTGCACACACGTACGAATAAAAAACAACATAGGTTCATGCGACCACTTTTATTCTTCCTACAAACCTAGCCGCATCTCTACGCCTAGTTCCTGAACAAAACATAAAGAAATGGGTGAGCAAATATAGTTGGTAAAATCAAAGTAGCAACATAACAAAAATAAGAAGATAACATCTTACTTCTCGTTCAAATGACATGTAGCCTTATTATGACCTGGGAGACTACACAGACTGCACAAAGGACCACTTTTCTTCTCTGTAAAATCTTTTGGCCTACCATTCTTTGTAACGTCGGGGACCCCCCTTTGACCGCCCCTTCTTAGGTGCACCCTTTGTCGAAACTTTCTGAGGATCACCAATACCAGGCTCAACTTGTTGTGCCTGACTTGCCTCCTTCTTAAGCATAGCATACCTTCTACTTCCTATAAGTTCCTCCTCTGAAATCTTTTTCTGCGCTATTATGTTGTCCAGACACTTCATCAACTCGTCGAACAAGAAGGGATCATTTGCTGCAACATGAGCAGCTTCTGCGGTTTTAATGGTTATTGCACTATACCGTTCTCTCTCCAATGGCCCTGACCAACCCCATCCAAACATATCACTCTTCTGCTGCACAGGCAACCCATCTCTCGCATGTTTGGACAACCGATGCAGGACACAACACTTTGGTATTTCAGTTAAGTTCAGATGATGGAGAACAAACAGAATGTGTTTGCATGGCAGCCCTTTCCGAACCATCCTAAGACAACTGCATGTAATAGTTTCTTCTGAGTTACCTGGTTCATAAACAACATTGTACCTGAACTTGTGGTTATCCTTCCATGTCACCATGAATGTCTGACGCCCAATTCCCACGAGCGTCTCAAATATCTCCAGCTGACCCATCTTATGCAAATCATCTTGCAGGATGTAGAAATTAGCAGGTGTGAATACTTTGGCGGCATGCTCCTCAAGGGCCTTATATTCAGTAACCGACGGTGGTTCCTTCTGGAATGCCTCGCAGTCATCGTACGCCTCGTTCTCACGCAGGCGAACTATACAGTTCTCATAATGCACCACCAAATCAACAATTGTCATACCGTAGTCCAGGTGAAGGTGAAGGCAGGAGTTGAGGCTTTCACTCCTCTGGTTACTTCGCATACCAAGGAAAAACCCATCGGAAAGATATGAAGCTGCCCAAAGTCTCCTCTTCCTGTACATCCTGTCAAGCCACTCTTCAGTTCTATCCGTCTTCCACTTATCATAGAAAGCTTTCCATCTCTGCTCAAAGTTCGCTTGAGAGGTGGCATAGTACAGGAGCGATCTGAACTCATCCAGTGACTTGTAATGCAGGTGCCTCTGCATATTTTTCTCGATATGCCAGGAGCAAAGACGATGGAAAACATCTGTAAGGACAGTCCGAATAGCCCGGATCATTGCAGCGTCACCGTCTGTGATTATTGACTTTGGCTTCACCTGACAGTTTGCCTTCATAAATGTCTGCAGCAGCCACACGTATGTCCCTTCCGTCTCGTCAGCAATGATGGCACAACCAAACACTGTGGTGCAACGGTGGTTGTTAACTCCGACAAAGGGGACGAACGGCATACCGTATCTGTTCATCTTATACGTGCTATCAAACACGACCACATCTCCGTAATCCTGATAGTCCCTCCGCGACTGTGCATCGCACCAGAACATACTCTTCAGTCGCCCTTCCTTGTCACGCACATACTCAAAAAAAACTCAGGGTCCTTCTCCTTCCTGCTCCTCATAATGCCAACTGCCGTCTCTGCATCACCCTTTGCAATGAGCTTCATTTTTTCTCTGCAACAAAGATTGTAAATGTCCCTCCTGATAAGCCCGCACTTATCGTACGAACCGTATCTGCTGATGAAGTTGTCCATTATAATATGCTTTCTTATCCCGGCCGCTTCCATCGCCAATATCTCGGCCCTCTGGCCATCTCCAATCCGTCTGTGTGACCACAAAAAAAACCTCGTCGGGCCGAGCCATCGTGTGGTTGTGATCATCCACGAATGATGCGACGAACCAAACGCCACGTTCTCTGTCCAGCTTCACCACCATATGTGCACCGCAGTCGCAACGAGTCTCCGGTCGAAGCCTGCGCTTGCGGCCCTCCATGGTTATGAACTTGCTCTGCCTTCTCCCTGCCCTGGAGCAAAGAAACCGCCGGTACCGTATCATTCCCGAAGCACCTCGTTTCACCTTCTGTTTCCTGATGCTAAACCCGTGCTCTCTGGCGTGATTGTTGTAGAATATGTATGCATCCCCTTGCGACCGAAAGGTCATAGCCATGACCTTCCAATGTGTCTCAAGCATCTTCTGCTGCCTTTGAGCCTCCTCAATATCGATCTCTCCCTCATCGTGATCAACGCTAGGACCATCTGACTCCTCCTACAACATTCATTTGAAAATATATATGTCAATTACTATCATTTAAATCATAGTATTGATCGATGTACAACATCTATCAACTAACCTGGCTCAAGTTATCTGCAAATGATTCCTGCCAACTATGTTGCACATTGTCAACATCCACATCTTCCATGCAAATTTGTACACAAAGATATATAGTTAGCCATGCCATACTTTGCAAATTCAAAAATAAAATCAAAATATACGCCACTTACGTTTTCACTATTTGTGCCATGTTCATTATTATGAAAATCATCCAGAGGTAAGATATCATATGACGAGACTGAATCATTGTCGTTGCTGTCATCATCTTCGTTCAAATTTTCGTTATCGGTCTTAGTCACCTTATCAGTATCATTCTCGTCCCTCCGAATGCGGATTCTTCTCCATGTCAACACGCCTAACTCACAGAACTGCAAAACATTTGAAGTGTTGATTACAACAAGGACAAAAACTCATGTTGGTTTGCAAAAAAAGAGAAAGACGTGTAATCCATGAACCCAACAGCTACCATGAATTTTTTCTTAATGCAATGGTTCAAACAACACTTTTTAGTGTTGTGTGAAACAACTAGTTGAGGTTGCCCAGCGGTGTGTGCATATTGTGTGATGTCGTCATGAAAAAAATATAGCGTTCGTTAAATTAAGCCTGCCCTCCACTTACATCCTAGATTCGCCACTTAACTAGCCCTAACTTCCATCCATCATGCCCGCTAGGTTTAGATGACAAACCTTGCCCTGCGGTGTAGGCGTCGCCGGCGTTGGACGGGGTCGGAGGGCGGCGATCCGCGGCGGCGGCGATCGCATGGGGCGGGCGAGTAGACGGAGTGGGCGGGCGAGTAGACGGGCCTTCACGTCCGGGCGGTGGACGATGACGGTGAGATGCGGCGACGCACGCCGTTGGGACGGTGACGGCGGCGTCGGACGGGCTCGGACGGCGGCGGCGGACGGGGTCGGAGGGCGGCGATCCGCGGCGGCGGCGATCGGATGGGCCGGGCGAGTAGACGGGGTGGGCGGGTGAGTAGATCGTGCTGACAGTTTGTTTGTGTTTTTTTTTGCATGCACGCAGTCTACGTACGCCATTCACAATTGTATAAGACGAGGTGGGCATACCCTTTTTTCGTATGACCATTCTGCCCTTCTACGTTTTGTTGGAGGGGGGGGGGGGGCTACCGAAGCAAGGCCCTAAATTAAATCGAATTACTAGTGGCAGCGTCAAGGTATATATTCTTCTGGTGATGTTTTCTGATGGACTGACACACTTGTTGAACTAAATTCATATATAGTCTGACGAAACTGAAAATCCAAAACTGTATGTGCTTCAAACTGTTTCACCTAAATATTGTTTCAACAACCGGCAAGAAAGCTGCCTAAACATCGAAAGATGCAAAGTGGCGACCATCGGCCAGAGATAGTCTGAACTTCCACCGATACATCAAACTGGTGCAGCAGGGCTGCAGGAGTCAGTCAGACAAAACAAGCACCAGAGAGAAGAACTTGAGTACTTAAAATCGAGCATAGGACTACTAACTTCTCAAACACAACATGCATGTAGCAAGTGAACATTACTACGTACATTAAGACATCCGAATATAGGACTAATTATCGAATATAAGCACTTTAGCATAGAGGGTGCGCGCAAGGCAAGTATCTGAAACTAGAGGTCCTCTAGTCACCACACTCATAAGATTCATTACAGCTCCACCGGTAACTTAACCTAGTATCCAGAAATTGTCTTAACACCATCTGAACTTCCGAAGTGCCTCGCAGTTTTCCATCTTTGAATCCTGCATCATAGAGCCATTGTTTGGTCGCATCAATTGCAGGGGCACATTAAGAAAGCGGCTCACTGGAATGTTGGATTCATGAATGGTAAAGTTTTCAATTTTGAAGATTTGACTCCACACTTGTAGTATTACCTATAACAAAGCCATGAGGATTTCAGCTATTAATTAAAGACTGATCAGATAATAATGAGATAAAATCAAGAGAAGCAAGAGCAAGGCTATACCAGCAGGTGCAAGCCAGTCCTGAATACAGACAAGACTCTCAACCCGGTTTTTATTACCCGACTCTGACATTACTAGCTTCGCAGTTCTTGTTGCAGCCTTGCAGTCAGTACGGCATGGTAGTGCCAATATATCGCGTGCCATCCGACCAATCGAAGGATAGGTCAGGCTATGTTCCTTCCACCATTGGAGCACACTGGACTCACCCGCTGGAAGCAGTTGCGCCTCTTGCAAGTAATCATCAAGTTCAGTTAGTGGTCGCTGACGATACGGATATTCAGAACATAGATATAACTCATGCAGAATATCTCTACCTATGAACTCTCCCATCCAAATTTTAGACCAAGAAGTGCAGTCAGGTTCTTGGGCCTGGTCTGAATATTCACCATAGAGGTTAAGCAGTGTGTCATGCACCTCGCAAATAAAATCATCTATGTCGCCGTCCACGGTATAGGCACTTTGCACAGTGAAGGCTTGTATGCGTGACTTGATGTGTTCCAGATGGTATTTAGGATCCATGACCATAGGCATGCAAAATTGCAAGAAGCAGACTTTCCAGCGTTTCTTAAACTTCTTTTCCATATTCCGCCGCATAACGGAAATTCCCTCTTCCTCCTTGTCACGTAAAAAGACCTCGGCGAGTGTCTTGAACCTATCAATGCCAGTGTTGCGAAGCACCTTCTCCTTCACATTCCACACCTTATCAAACACTTTATCTGGGATAGGCGATTTGTGGACCGAGTCCTTGTATCTATTGAAGTCCTGCAAGTATTTACAAATTTTCTGTGCTTTTTTCCAATCATCCGCTGATGCGTATCTGCGCTTGTGATAATGTGCTAGTGAAGGGGTTGGATGCATCCTGGAACACTTGCTGGTGTTCTCGATGATTGTGTCAAGTTCGTCCAGCCCCACCTGAATAACCTCATCAAGTAAATGAGTTGCGTAACGTGCCACAAACAAGCTCCGGTTTGCAGCAACTTTGTTCCTTTTCTGAAGACTGGTTTTGACATTTGAAGCCACTGAATCATCAATGAATGCGTCATCCAGTATGGTGCTGAAAACCTTGTCATCAAGACCCCATTCTCCAATAGCTCGCAATATGATATGACTTAGTTCTTCTTGACTGCAAGAGGGATCAACGGGGCTAAATTTGATGATCTTCTTCTGCTTCTCCCATTCGTCATCGATATAGTGAACAGTCAAGCACAAGAATGCCTGCAGTGGACTGTAGTGCCACACATATGCACTCAGGCAAACACGGCATGGTAAAGCTGTTAACTTCTCCCTCAGCTTGGCCTTTTCTTGATCAAACAAGTCAAAGGTCTCATTCTTCAGGTCGAAGCGGGATGGAATCTTGACCGCAGGATTCAGGTCAGTAAGAAGCTTCCAAAAGTCACCTTGTTCCACCATCCTACTTGCGTGTCCGTGCATGGCAAATATCCTGACGAGTTCTTCACGAGAAATGTTCTGATCGGTCCCTTGATTCTTCTTATTCTGATCAGTTGAAAGAACTGGCAAAGCTAGATTCTTCTGTTCAGGTGCTGCAGGTTCCTCATGAGACCCATTCTGAATAGCCTCCTGATTCTTTTGCCTCTTCTGAGTCTGAATCCCAGGGCTGCACTTGGAAGTCAGTCTTTTCTTTGGCTTTGCGCCCAAGAGCAGTGGACTAGGGGCACTGTCAGTGCTCTCATCTTGTTCGTTGTTGGCATTGCCAGCTGCATGTTCCACACCTAGGCATAACAAAATATAAGTATTTCTTTCATAAAAATATTAGTATTTCAATATGAAACAAGTTGAGGTCAGTATTTCAATAAAAACAACCCTGCTTGGAGAGGTTAACTGAACATGCCTTTTGTTTTTCATATACAATAAGAAGGTTAACTGAGTTTCAGGTTTCAGCTAAGAAGTAAACTTAAAAGGCACAGTGGCTGGACATGAGGCGACTTGAGGAAAGATCTATTGCGAACCAAACATTGTCCTAGTGCAATTGAAGAATCAAACAGTGGCTGGACACTGAGATTAACCAATCAACTTTTTCTTGCAGTAACAGGAATAATAGTAACAGGACTAATCAACATGTCAGCAGTGCTGTATATGTAAAACACTATTGAACAACCAAGCAAAGAAGCCTAATAGCAACATTTGAGGGGCAACATGACTGTCAGATTAATGCTAATGAAATGAATTGTCCATTTCTCCTTTCCCTGTATGCAGTCGCTGAGAGCCCGAGACTGTCAGATTAATTTCCGTGTGTAATCAATGGAAAGGGGAAAAGTATAAAAAAATCCAGAGAGGAAACATGAGATTACGGATCCATCGCCTCGAATAGCCTCAAAAGGAACTCACCATTCACCATCCTCTCGTCTTCGTCGGTGCCGCAGCAGTCGGGATTGGGACCGCCACACTCTTGATCCGCGCCTACTGTTGCCACGCGCGCGCTAGAGAAGGATCGATCGGACGGGATGGCCGACCGGAGTTGGGGCCCCTGCGGACTGGGGAGCTCTCGGGCCTCGGCCGGAATCGGGGGAGATGGAGCGGCAGACTGTGGGTGGCGGCGCCCTTGACTCCCCGCGGCGGAATAAACGAGACGCCGACAAACAATTGGAGGGAAGAGGAGCCGGGCTTTCCCGCGGTTTTTCCCCCTCCTCCCGCCAAGGCCTTGGAGGTATTTCGTCGTCATGGGTCGGTTCCGTTTGCACATAGCCCAGTAGCCCAATACTTTGAGGCCACTAGGCAACCACTATCATTTTTCATTCACTTGAAAAAAAAACACTAGTATCATTTTCATCCTCGCGGGCGTCATACAGGGGAGGGGGTCTCCCCTCTCTCCCGCTGCCCTGTAGTCAGCACCCTCTCCACTGCGGGCTCACCCCCACCCTACGGCGACACATGCCCAACGCCGAATCTACTACTGGGGGGCTTTAACAGGGCAAATCCCAAACGGTGCTTAAGGGCCAAACAGGGCGCGCACTCCCTTGTATTGTAGGTCTTTTAGCGGCTCG
Organism: Triticum aestivum; assembly: GCF_018294505.1. Lineage (NCBI taxonomy): Eukaryota > Viridiplantae > Streptophyta > Magnoliopsida > Poales > Poaceae > Triticum > Triticum aestivum. Next base: position 390,419,803 of record NC_057802.1, read on the forward strand.
GACCATTTCTGTTCTCTGCTCATTTCTTTTGCATTTTCACCTATGTTTTCCAAGGTTATTTTTTCCTTCTTTTGTGTTTCCTGTTCCTTTTTTCAGTTCTAAAATTCGTGAATTTATTTTAAATCATATTTTTTCTAAATTGATGAACTTTTTCCAAATTTGATAAAATCAAAATCAATGATTTTTTCCTCTTATTCAATGAAATTTTCCCAAATTCGATTTTTTTTTTAAATTTGATGAGTTTTTTAAAATTTTCTAAACCTTTTCGGTTTCATGATTTTTTTTTAAGTTAGTGAACATTTTTTAATTCATGAACTTTTTTAATCAATTTATTTATTTTTACTTTTTGTATGTTGTTTTAAAAGTCAATAGTTGACCTGTCAATTAGTCAACCGCGACCGTTTAGAAATGTAATCAAGGAGAAATCAGTCAAATGGCGATCGAGCATTCGCCTTTACATGGGCCGGCCAACGACCTGGGGCGCGTAAGCGCCGGTTTCTCCATGTGGTGCTTAAGGCGCCACAAAGGAGCTCCCCCTTTAACATGCTCGAGCCCCCCACTCCCCAGCGATGCGAAAAGAATTTGCTACTACTCTCGAGGGCCCAACCCAACATCACATGTTTGCTCGCACGAGGTTGCTCGTTCGATCATTCCATCCATCGTTTCAGAGAGAGACACAAGCAAAGACCACCTCTGGAATCCATCTCATTACATCCCATATTTGCTTGAATGCAAATGTTTTAACTATTATGTGTATATAAATGAGAGACGCATCTCATTACCTCCATATTTGTTGGCAGGTCAATGTTTCTGGATAGGGTGCTGTTCAATTCTAACTGATTTAACATAAACATTTTGGCTAATAAAAAAGGTTAAACAATTGACAATATTGCAACATATGCATGAGGATAATATGTGTGCCCCGTTGAAATGCACGAGCAATTATCTAGGATGATGGAACTTAACAAATTGTTAAACTAGATGATACCCCGCGCGTTGCTGCGGGTTCTCTTTGCTAACAATAGAAGTAGCATAGAAAACTTAATAGAACCGCAAATCAGCACTTTAAATTCTAAGGTGAACAATGTAACAACAAAGAGAATGGTTTCTCCACTGGTACTAGACTGTGTCTTATGGATGTATGGCCAGAGTATAGATATCAACATTTGATCCTATTGTATGACCAATGCTTGAGTATCAACAGGAATATTTGTGAATTTCACTAAAGTAGTGTATCACAGTGCCTTGATACTAAGAGAGACTTATTATACTTTTTTTCCTTTGAGTTATGGGAGTAGATTTTCAATTCCCATTGATTAAGAATAACAACATGTTTGGCTTCATAACTTCTCACAATATAAACTCAAGCAAAAGTGGACTTTGTCCGAATCGATTAGCAAAATATGTACCAATGACTGGTGACCTAATAAATAGCAGACTGGGATTAAACGTGCTTACAATTCTGAAGATATTTGGCACACACGAACAGGAGGATGCCAGCCTACGTCCATTGTTGTCCATCCAACACAATTATTATTTTTTCATGGTAAAGTGTGTTAGTTTTTGGAATAGAGACTGTTCGAGGATACATTGGTTGGTTGAAAACACAACTAAGAAAACATGTGTTAAATATTGTAATTTTCACAACCGATGAAGAAACCTCTTTGTTGAAAAATATCAGGTTTTGTCAAATCTCCCGTTTGGATCATAATGCATAGCCTGCAAAGGTGTATTTGAGAATAATTTAGGAATACATAATCTCATTACTAATCGTAGGTAAATGCACCAAATATACAAAGGGCATACAGCCACAAGTCATCATTCAACGGTGTATGTATTGTAAATAAAAAAGACATCACTCCAGCTATGCCCATAGAAAGTTTCTATCTTCGAAAATGTGGAGAACATACCTCATACTTCCATCAACCATATCTGCAGCTTATGCTTGTGTACAAAGAACTACATGTGCCATAAACATACATATGATCAAACAGTTAGGAAATAAATAAAAATTCCAAGCCATGTACAACGAAAAGCCATTTCATAGGGAACATGTGTAGAACAAAAATGGCAGTAGTTTATTTTTTGATGGATCTCTAACCATGTCTGCCTGAAACAACATGTGAGAAGTATATATAGGTCCACAAAAGCGTAGTTATCCTGTCTGGGTATGTAACAATGCTAGCCTTCAAATTCGTCATGCAGGTTGGTGGAAGATGAATGTGCGTCCTACAGTTACAAATTCTTGCAAAAAACAAATTCAATTTGAAATTGTAGTCAAATAAGTGTGTACGTGAAAAACTGACCGCTTCCTCGTAGCCAGGGCGATGTACACCAGCCTTGGTGGCTCCTTCTCGTGGCTCAATTTAAAGAGATAATGAACCTGAAGCTAAAACAATGGACCTATAGAGCAGTTTCAATAGAGGGATTTACTTGTGGTGTAGAACTGTTTCCGATCAAGGTAGAAGGGAGACGAAGGGAAAAGATTTGTAACTTGTTAATAATTGTCGTTGCTATTTACTTGGATTCCTAGATGCACTTGTGTTTATTAAAAGCCATAATGAAAAGCTAAGTGGGGGAGATGAAAAACTGGTGTAGGACGCATGCACTGCAGTAGGATTATTTTTGGCTCATCAGTCAATGGGTTACGGCTGGAACGGAAGGCAAGCGAGGGCTGATTCGATCGGTTATGTACAGTTAGTATGACCTTTTTCATGAGAACAAAATACTTAAGACGGAAAAATCCCAAAGAACACAGTACATAACCTGTCGACGTATTCAGGAAGTTCGCGACCCTTGACGCAAGCCCATGCAGGATACACAGGAACATGACTTCTTACTAATACTAGTACAATGCCCATGCGTTGCCACGGGCCTTTTGTTGTATATAAAACTTGATGAATTTTTAGTTCTTTCAACGCCTCAACACCTTTGTTGGTGTATTCTTTTTTAGCGTCGACATAATACATCTCCATCTCTCTCATACTCTACAAAAAAATACAGAAACACACATTGTTTTAACATGGGCAAAAAATATATAAAGAATAATTATTTGTATGCATCTCTTCTGTTTGCTAAAACTCAATGATTTTCGGTCCAATCTATCATACAATTAAATGACTTGTTAGGGACCTTAGGGTGTATATTTTTCAATATATAAAAGTATGAGATATTTCTCTCATAGCAAACAACCCTTTCTCTGAAAAGAGGGTCGATCCTTTTCCTTTTATAGTTAACTGCTCGTGCAAAGACCATGAGGAGCACCCCATTCAAGGTGGAAATTGTATTTTCCTTTTGAGCAGTAAAGGGCTCGGTACTTGCATACTATTGTAACACATAGCGATTAAAGGACATTCAAATGTGTGCCTACTATACACATGTACAGTGCCGTCTGCATCTTCTTTACGATCGCATTATCAAACCCAACTTAGCTCAGCAATTTTACATATTGCATCTCTGCCAAACCATCATGACCGAAGGTAGCCTGGCAGATCCAGTTTCAAGAAAGAGATAGGGCAACACAGCAGGCCCAAAACTACACACTAAACCAAAATACTTCCTAGACGAACTGTATTACTTACTGGATGGAATTAACTACAGGACGGTCAAGAATCCATTGAATAAACAAAACATTATAGCCTTAATATACAATGGACTCAAGGCAATGGGTGGCATGCAAGACACACTGATCAAGATAACGCCTCATACGGCGCTCCAGCACCGATAACATGGCAGAAGCACAGCTTGCGATCAGGGTTCCTGGATTGTATGGTTGCTATCCTCCCCTGCACCACCACTGCCACCATTAGTTACACGGTTTGTCGCCTCTACCGTGTTACGATCATGGGGAACAAGAAGCTGCATGACCATTGTTGTTTCTGTTCCGTTCATCTGTGCTACTCCTCATGGTCTTTGCATGAGCTTTGCGGTGCTGAAAGCACAAGTGGATAAAGAAGTTAAAGGTGAATCACACCCTTTTGAGGTACCATCTTATAGTGTACTATTTATTTTGTCTAAATCACAATCATAGAAATTCGTTTTCATCATGCAATAAATATATGGTCCAGCCAACAACTAAGTGGAAAAGGCACATACTGATAGACCGCAAATGTGACAGAAGTACAGCTTATCCATGAACCTCGCCAACTAATCAACAATACCTTCAACATAAAGGTGGGGAAGAAACTGAAAAGCAGACTAACACACATCACTTGCATCTAGTTAGTGTAAAGAACAAAACAAATACCACATAATCACCTCTATCATGCTCCTGGGACAGAAACATATAAAGGGCCTCTCAATAACCAACCAGTTTACAGTACGATGTTTCATAAGCTTCTTCGGCCAAAAGATTTCCAAAATCACAAGTTCAATTAGCCTATTGTTTTAGTTTAGCATTTTATTTAGATTCACATGGAGCCCATTTTAGTGAAATTGAGATTTGTACACATGGTGCAAACAAAGTTCAGTCTTCAGAATTTAAACCACTCGAACAGAGCTGGCATCATTTGGCAATTTATATGGACAAGACTAAAAGGACGCTTAATGATTCCAGATTTCAGAAACAACTCGCCAAATATGAGAGGTGATTTGTCATGCAAGTGAATCATTTTGCACAATGTCATGATGTAAAAATTCTAGATTTCCATATTGGAAACAACATGAAACATGAAAGTATGGAGAATAGTAAATTTTGGATCAACAAAACATAATGATGCCAAGGAACTACCGTGAAGAATATCTGAGTGCAAAACATGAAGTTCCAAAGCTAACATGAATAACAACATTCAGAAAAAGCTAACATGAATAATAGTTGTGGCTGAGTTGACATCACATGTATATTTGCGAATGACTGAATACATACACATGGTCCAATAAACAAACATCAGTAATAAAAATTCTAGATAATCATAAAAAATTGCTCTTATTCCGAATACTTATAGGGATATTATTATTGCAATATAAATAAGTAGAGAAGGTATAAAATACAACTAAAAGGAGATTCCCCTTCTCTTTGCATGAGGGGGGCTTGGGATTTTTTACCTCTGCAATCCGTACCCATGGTTGTACCCAACAATATAGAATCTACCGAAATAGAAAAATGCTAGATATATGGCAGAAAATAGTGATTCTCCTCACATATTTCCTTGTGCGATGAGCAATTCCTGAAGAATATCTGAGTGCAAAACCTGAAGTTCCAAAGCTAACATGAATAACAACATTCAAAAAAAGCTAACATGAATAATAGCTGTGGCTGAGTTTTGCGAAAGACTGAATACATACACATAGTCCAATAAACAAACATCAGTAATGAAAATTCTAGATAATCATAAAAACATTGCTCTTATTCCGAATACTTGTAGGATATTATTATTGCAATATAAATAAGTAGAGAAGGCATACAGTACGCAAAAAAGGAGATTACCCTTCTCTTTGCATGAGGGGTGCTTGGGATTTTTACCTCTGCAAGCTGTACCCATGGTTGTACCCAACAATATAGAATCTACCGAAATATAAAAATGCTAGATGTATGGTAGAAAATAGTGATTCTCCTCACATATTTCCTTGTGCGATGAGAAATTCCTAACATCCTGGAAAAACATTGATTTTTGAATGGTGTGCTCCTTGAGAACGAGTGAAATCCACCTCGAATTGACTAATTTTTGGGCCGCATTGATGTGCAATTGTTGTAGACACTATCCAGTCTTCAATGAAGGAAATAATGAAATAGTCTTAGTAATTCTGTTAATGCCCGTAAATACAAATAAGCATAATATCCAGCAGCACTTCAATGATGACATGCCTGGACACTTAATTCTTGAATTTGCATCACTAAGTATATACACAATTGAAGTTTTAACACTTAATATTATGCTTAGTGAAGCATATATCACAATCAATACAACGATGGACTCGTCGCACATACTCTTACGCACAAGACCCCAGCTCATATCTACTTTATCACATTAAATTTCACACGAGGTTGAAGCAATTTGATGACGTAAGTCTTCATCCATCGAACCATGCGCATCATTAAATTTTGTCCAACATAGTATAGAACCCTCTATAATGTTTTCATAGGATTTAATATACAAAACGAAATACAACAAATGACATGTGTTTCAGTATCAACAGAACAACCTCTAAAACTTTCATGTTTTAGCTTCATTTCAATTCAATCTCTAACAGGGCCTAATCTGCCATATGAAAACTACTGCACCCAAGAAAATAACTTTGTAGAAAACAAACTAAGTTGGTGGTTGCTCTCAAACCGTGCATCCAAACGACACAAAAAGTACTTTAGAGAAACCTTGGAACTTGTTCTACAACTTATATATAGAGGCCAACTCGAAATTTTAGGCATAACTAACTCATTTTTTAGCTAGAAGCTTGCTGCCCAAACTGACAGCTAGTGCAGTTTTAACTGAACCAATTTCAGTGATGTGCAGCAAGGGATATCCAATGGTACAGAAGCAGTTGCAATCCTCATGTGTAAGCAACTACAGGAATATTCTTTACAGAACTAACCTCTCTCCCACGTTCAATTGCTTGGACACATATAGACATGTTCATTTTCTAAAAGCACTACCAAAAGAATCCCCTCTAACTGAATCTATCTAGCACGTTCAGACCAGCCTGTCCAGCAGCACTAAAAGCTATAGGACTGCACTTCTACTTAACAGCAACGAAGGTTACCATGTCCCTAGTTAATTAACAACTAAACTTGGCATCCATGAAGAACCTAGCTTAGCCAACAATTGAATTAGGCCCATACCCACAGATTGGTACAGGAGAACAACAATTACAAGAACGGATTAAGTACTTCCTAGCAGAGCAGACATTCAGATTAAGTTCTCCTATGACACCAAAAACGGATACATCTTCGCTTCAATATTTCTTGCTAAATATCACAGCAACCACTGCCAAGAAATCATCCTCACGTCTCCCCAGATTTTACACTTGCAAAAAAATGCTATCAGACTAAATAGAAGAATCAATTAGCACAAGCCTGTACACCTAAAGTTTGAACAATTTTGAATAATCACTTCAAGATCCTCTCTTCTCTCTATATTTCATACCGGACCGCAAGAAATGCAAGTAAAAATCAGGAAATACCTCATATAGGCATTACAGGAAGTTGGATTGTTCAATGTCAACGAAAAATATCTCAGCAGTGCCATTAAAGTTTTGCATACTACATTTCCGATTCGACAATTCAATATCAACGAAAAATATCTCAGCAGAATAAGTTTCTAGGTTGCTTAAGGAGAATAGTTCCTAGGCAGACAATATCGGGGACTCAGATATTCAGAATCAAAATTCAAGCTGCTGCAACCAAAATTTTGGAATGTGTCAACATGATATTGTCTAGCGAAAATGCTGAATAAAACAGTAGTTTCCCTAAGTTACAGAGAAGAACTAAACAAATGAACGTAATTTAATTGTCAAGGCCCTATCAAAAACCAGCAAAGAGAAGACCCATTATCACAATGTCCTGTTTGGGATTCAATTATGAACAAATGAAAAGAATCTACTTCAATACATCTCGGGAACTTCCTTATAGGGGATCATCCTCAGAACGAATCATAATGTGCTGCAAAACAAGAAAAATGGTTGTGTATTTTCGCCTATAAAACTCGTGTCAATTTATGTAGCTTGATCTCACACAAAATGATAGACAAAAATCCATGCACTAAATGCTGGTGGTTATTGAGTTATCACAAAATGATATGCTTCTTTGACAACACCTACTGCCACATTTGAACACTTCTTGACAGTAGTAATAAAGAAAGAAATCAACAGAAGATATCTGTGGAAAATGACCAGAATGGAAAATTTAAATATAGATGAATCAAAGCTGCTACCTGAAAGTGTGTCATGCAAGTAGATATTGTTCCAACAGCTACTGTCTGGTTTGAACAATTCTTGACAATAGTCTGATGAAAACATATTTCAATATTATAAGTGAACACTTCTTGAAAATTATCTCATGTAGCTCTGTTTCTGTTTCCTGCGAGCATCAAGGCATATCGCTGTTTTGCATCAATGTCTGAACTTTGCCATGTTAATAAAATGAACAACTTTGCCCGAAAAATATAAGCTAATCCAAAATAGTGTCCTGCAGGTAGATAATACAGTTGAGAACTAACCATCGTAAAGTAGCAATGACAGAAGAGGTGGACTTCAATTTCTTTTTTTTTTTGCGGGGGGGACTTCAATTTCAATGACTTCGTCACACAGAGAGCAGGTAGCTTTAAGTCTGTCAGCAGTTGGCCGTCAGTTTTGGGAAAGAAGCCATATGAAAAAACTGTATTTCCCCTCAGTTTTGATGCGCCATATTGAGTTCAGGTCTGGCCGCTCGTTGGATCCAATGAAGCGGTAGAGTATGTTTTCGTCGCATTCCAATTAAAGTGATTTCATCTCATTTCTTTGTGGAGCAAAATTTGGTAGATGTACATTCATTTGAAATCGACTTCAAACTCCATGTGGTCTTTGATGTAAGAAGGTCACAAAGAAACACACGTTCATCTTAAAATTTGATATGGTGAACAACCGATTCATTTATTACACCCAACACTTGCAAAATGCAATGACAACAGAATTATATACTCCCAATGAGAGCAGAAATTGTTTGAGATTGCAGTACAATACTCCCTTTGTTGGAAAGAAAAATGTATAATAAGTGACCAAATGAAAGCACCATTTGTGAAAAGAGAACATATACAGTAGCACGTCGCAAAAATAGAATCTTTATTATTCATTTGTTTGTTTGTTATTTTTGTACAGTAAAATATTTTTGCTTCGGGGTAATTACAAAATCATAACAATGCACTGCCGATTTTGAGTACAGTCGGATTGTATCAATGGTATGTCCTACAGTCCACATATTATGAATATAAGTTCGTACTTAGTATTAAAATTTGAACTGGATCACTAAAAAAAGGTTAATTATCAGAATGGATTGTAATACTAAGACGGTGTATGTGCATGTCAGCTACAAAAGGAAGCAACTAATGCATATCATATAGTCTAATTTATAATAGTATAAACAGAAACTGGGATGGGGATGAGGATGGGACCCCTCACCTGCGCTTGCCTTATGCACAACGTTGTTAATCGCTAGCATCCGTAGCTCCTCCTCGCCCCTTCAAGTGGCAGAGTCCCGGAGAGCGCACCGCCGGGTGCCGGTGCCTGGCGGAAGTAGGCGAGGGACGCAGCGCAGCACACAGTGGCAGCAAGCACATGAAACACACACACACACACACACTACATCAGCAAGCAAGCATACATAACTATAGTACTGAAACTAAAATTTCCATAGTTCAGCAGGAGCTTAGAGAGGATGGATGGATTGCGTTGCCTATCAGAATGAAGACGTTTCCTCTCAGAGCATGTCAGAATGTACAAAGTTAATACATAAATATGTCATAACATAACACTTTGTTTTCTACTCCGTCAGTTGACAAATATAAGATGTTTTGGATATTTCAATGAACAAACACACTAAAACTTGTCTATATGCATCTGATTCACAAAATAGCATGACGGTTGTAAATTGCTGGTCAACATACAGTTTCCTATAGCCCAATTATGAACGCAAGCCATATAGGAGTACAGTTCAGACACATTTACAGTTTAGAGGCAAATTAAACGGTAGAGGCACGCACCTCCATCGTCGACGGTGTCCACATCGACCCCTAGCTCCTCGACCAGGTACCTGCACACCCGTGGCCTTCCCTTCCCGGTAGCGAAGTGCAGCGCCACGAGACCTTGGTCCTTGGCCGCCTCCACCACCTCCCTGGGACGGCCCCTGCCCTGATCCAGATCTCTCACCAGCCCTGCGACGCGACGAACGGGAGAGTCAGTGCCTCCCAGATCCAAACAAAACCCGCCCGGAATCACCCACGTACTCTTGAAGAGGCGGAGGTCGCCGCGGCTCGTCGCGTGGAGGAGCGGAAGCGATCCGTCGGCGGGCGGAGCGGGCGGGCTAGGGTTTGGAGGGGCGGCGCGACGCTTGGCTGAGGTGGCGGCGGGGTGACGCCACGCCATGGCGACCAGCGGTGGCGAGGTGGCGGGCGTGGGATCCGCAGCGGCGGCGTCCGTGGAATCCGCAGCGGCGGCGGCGGGCGTGGAATCCGCGACGGCGGCGGCGGCGGCGTCCGTGGGATCCGCGGCGACGGCGGCAGCGTCCCTGGCGATCCCAGATCGAGGCCGCTGGTGGGATCCGCTGCGGCGCGTCACAGGGATGGATCCGCCGCGGTCTGGGCGTAGGGGTGGTTCGGGCGTGCGATCGGGCGGCGGCGGAAGAAAACGTCGATGACGAAAAAAACGGCGGTAGGAGTATGACGAAAATAAACCAGCGAAAATTAACCGCGCGGACTATTCACCAAGTCGTCCATTAGGAGTAGAGATGCAGGAGCTCAGCTGGAGAATGGCTACCATTACGGCAGGTGCAGGTGGCTGAGTATTCGCAGATACAGAGTATTTAACAAAAAACTACCATATTTTACGGAACCGTGTCTATAAACTACCACTTTACAAATTTGTGCTGAAAACTACCATTTTTTGACTAATCTTTGACTAAAAACTACCATGTCGGAAAAGTGCCTGATTCGCGTCTTCTAAACGCCTTTCTGACAGGATGGGCCCACCTGTCAGCATTAATCTTCTTCCTCCTCCTCTCTCTCTGGCATTTCCTCGAACACATCGTGTGCACTCCGCGCTCTTCCCCATGGCAAGGCCCCGGCGAAGCACCTCTCTGACGCTGGTCGGGACTGGAGACGGCGGCGCAACCATGCCGGCTGGAGTCGCCTCGGTCGTGCTCGCGTGCCGCGGCCTTGCGTGCGTGTGCAGCAGCCGCCGCCACCACGTGCTGGACGTAGTCGCCGTGAGCGTGCGTGCAGCTGCCGCCGCTTGCTGGCCGGCTGGAACCGCCTCGGCCGTGCTGGCGTGCCGCGGCCTTGCGTGCGCAGCAGCCCCCGCCGCCGCGTGCTGGCCGCCGTCGCCGCGAGCGTGCGTGCAGCGCCGCCGCTTGCTGGCCGGCTGGCTTGCGTGCGTGCTGGCTGGCCACTGTTCACCACTCACGGCTGCCTCCGCCACGAGCGGCCATGGCTGGCCACAGCAACGGCTTGGCCGCTGCCATGGCCAGGGGCCGGCCACAGCCACGACGCGCTACATGACTGGATTGCTTTTTTGAAAAAAAAACTAGGGGCCGATTGCTTTTTTAGCCCGCTTACGTGTGGGTCCAATTAGTCAGAAAGACGTTTAAAAGAGCCAAATCGGGCTCTTTTCAGACTTGGTAGTTTTTAGTCAAGAATTAGTGAGAAAATGGTAGTTTTCAGCACAAATTTGTAAAGTGGTAGTTTGTAGGCACGGTTCCACGAATTGTAGTAGTTTTTTGTTAAATACTCCAGATACATCAGCTCCGCCTGTTCGACCAAACCAAAAATCAACCAGTCATCACAGATCAATGAATCAACCAACAATCTATGGTTGATGACTGGACTCTCAATGGCACCGAATAACGGCGACGTACTTGCAACTGGTGGTGCCACTGGATGTCGTTGTTGTCGAAGCCGACGCGATCTGCTGCTGGCGAGGCCAGGGCAGAGGCCGCCGTCGATGGATACCATGTCGATGGGGCCGAAGCCGACCTCACCGAGGAAGTTGGAGGTGGATTTGTGACGGACATGAGCTCGTCCAGGTGATGGCTTGCAGCCTTGTCATCGCCAGCATATGTGAAAGGTCCTCCAAAGAAGGCAACCGCAGGTTCTTCCCTGAGCGCCGCTGCCGCACTGGCCCCGGCCGAGGCCGCACCTCTTGCTCCATCATAGCGGCGGTCGCTGCCCTGTTTGAAGCACGCGAGGAGGCCCATGAATACGGACCGGCAGCTCAGGAGGACCTTCAAGCCACGGACTCGGGAACCACACCGAGAGGGGGAACATACCCTGAGCGAACCCCGGGGAATTGCAGAGGGGAGCCAAGTCGGCGGTCCTACCAGAGGGGAGTGAGATGGGATCTCGACCGTCACGTTGGACTGTACATAGGGGAAAGGAGGTGGATGGGCTCAGCTAAACCGAGGGAGCAAGACAGCCATTCTGTACTCTAGATTTATACGCTGGCAACCTTTGATGGGTCTCTCCCTTGATTGACCCGTCAGTTACGGGGCGCAGAAGAGGAAGGGGCCGCTCTTTTCGGTGACCATGGGATCAGCCGCGTGCAGCGGAAGGGAGGAAATACAAGGATGAGAAGAGATCAGATGGGTGCAGTTGGCTAGGCTAGATTGAATAAACGCCTAAAACAATTATGATGACCCACTCAGATTGGAAACGATTTGTTGATTATTTTTTGCTGAGGTGGAGGCTGCATGTTGAGAGAATGCTGATGTGGCATCATGTTGATGTGGATAGTGTGCATGTAGAGAGAATTGCTCCTAGTGGGGATCAACTTCTTAAGAATGTAAGATGCGTTGCACGTTGCCTTAGATGAGACACATTTCATTTCCCACCTTCTGGTTCAAATCTTGTGCCGCCTACCTTTTTTCCGTCTCGCTTCTCCATGTGCGTCGAGGAGTGAACACTATGCCTGCGAAACACCGCCTCTTATGATCCGGTACAGGAGAGGGGTGATTGAGTTTTTTTAGGAGCGTGACTGCTGTTTTCCTCCATCGTGGCTGAGCACGATGACTTCTTCCCCGACGTTGACCACCTTCTCGGCAGCGTGACAAACGACACATATGCATCTTCTTCCACTACACTGTATGTCTCCTATTCCCTTTTGTTTGGGGTTGCATCCGGTCTAATACATGTATCTATCCATATAAATATGTTGTTTGAATGTTATATACCCAATTGCATGACTGCTTACATCATTTTGTTATTTGATGCGATTTTATCATCAATACTATGATGATCATGTTTTATCCACTGTTTTTCTAGATTGAACTTGATGAAAAATTGCTCATTATTCAACAATTTAATGGCTAAAATCTACTCCCTCCGTTCCTAAATATAATTCTTTTTAGAGGTTTCAAATGGACTACAACATACGGATTAATATAGACATATTTAGAAACATTATAACCGCACAACTTTCCAGCCCTCCCAGACCATTAGCATCCGTAGCCGTCTGATCATAACTCGAGGCGTTTTATTGGCCGTCCGATTGTCCAGCAGTCCCACATTCGCTCCCTTGGATCGCTACCAACGAGCGCTCACCTTTTGCTGGGCCGCTGCTCTGGTGACATTTTTGGGCCTCTGGTATTAAACTGGGCCTAATGACATGTAGAAGTCCTTTCTCTGTGCAGCTCGATAGGTACCGGATCCTCAAAAAATAAAAAACAAAGCTCGATAGCTACCGAGTATGTTTCACGGTAGAGAGCCCATTACCCGGTTGCTGTGCAAGACCAGAACGACTCGCCGGTCGATGTCATAGCCTGTCGCTAGGTTACGTGCGGGCCGAAGAGGGCGATGTGGGCGCACAACGCCATCGTGCAGCTCGGGCCTCCCGGACCGCACGACGATCCAGAGAAAGGCGAAGCGACCGTGCGTTCGGTGAAGCAGACATGGGGATGAAATTCAGTCGCGATTGAAGGAAGCAAATCAATCGTCAGTTTCTGCAAGCATTCATCACGGCTGAATTGCGCCACTCGCTGGCGGCCATTAATACAGGTGTGTGTTTCTGTTTTTCCAATCTGCATACAAGCGCATGTATATAATTCGTCACCGGAACCCTTCTTCCTCCTGCAGCAGAAGTTAAGCAGGCATAGTTCTCAGACGCGTTGCCCACCGCTGGCGTCTCCCTCCTGCTTGCCTCCTCCTGACCCAGCCGACTGTCACTCTCCTTCGCCTACTCGATCCCGATGGTATCCGGGGCAGTGAGATATGTGCGGCGGCGATGATTAGGGAAGTAGAAGGGGCAAGAACTAGACCACCATCCTCGCCCTGCGCCTGCGGCCAAGCACCGCGAAAACCGTCAGTCAGGAACAACAAGGTACTCCCTCTGTAAACTAATATAAGAGCGTTTAGATCAGTAAAATAATAATCTAAACGCTTTTATATTAGTTTACGAAGGAAGTACATGGTTATCTGCTACCTTTTCTTCACTGTGGTCTCTACTCTGTTGCCCAATACCTTGGTCACAATTGCTCAGTACACCCTTTAATTTCCTAGCTTAATTATTTAATTTCAGTTCGAGGTTGAGGCGTTGACGACGAGAAATAAGTGGACATGTTCTCTAACCTTCTCATGCAATATCTAGCAATTGCCACTTCAAACTTTGCCATGTAGAGTACCTTTTCCATCACGATGCATTTTTTGAGTACTCTCTCAAATTACAGTTCCCTAGGTGCACTTCGGCCATACACTCCGGCCACTAGAAGTCTCCATGATTGATGCTTCCTGATATCTGCATGCCATGGTGCAGAATATGCAATGTTTTGGAATCAGTATATGAAATTGGTTGAACTTTTGATTTGATTTGACTATCCATGCATATATAGGGCTATAGTTGAGTAATTGGTATCCAACTATTCCATGTTCCAGTCGACCTAATACTAATTTTTTGTGTTGTCTGTAATCCTGAATTCTGATTCGAGATTATAAGAATACAACTTATGGAAGATTATGTGTCTTTTGTAATTTCTCACCACTATGAGGCTCCCTTAGGTTAGAGATATTATTAAATAATAACGTTGCTCCATAATGTGAGGTAAGTCAAAGAAAAGTATTTTTCATGTATGTTTTGGAAAGTGCTGCGTCATTTCTTTAGCATCATGACATACATGAAAAATACTTTTAAAGCTCGTCTTCAGGTTCACTACATGTACCAGATCTCCACTTGGAAATACAGTTGGTGTGTTTCTGGTTTGGAAAACGGATGCTATCTTTCTCTATGCTTTTACACTTGAGACATTGTAATTTGAATTGTTCAGATTATATTAAATGGATGCAATCAGATTCCATATTTGTGCTAGAGATGGATTTCTGGGCATGAACGAATGCTTATCTTCCTGGAAGAAAAAATTGCACCTGTTAGGAATATCAAGGTTCTTCCTGCTCTTCATGAGGTAGATGCTTCCCACGTTTTGAAAACCTAAATGTACTATCACTAGCTGGATGTATGATGCTCTTGCACAAATTGGTTTGAATATTTTTCTGGGTATTTAATTTTCATGTTTTGTATCATAATTTATGTACAAAATTTAATATCGATTTATTGTTAAAAAATAGACGGGCACGGCAACGCGCACCTTCATTGATCTAGTTTTAGAGTGTAAATCCACTCATTTTGCTTCGTATGTAGTTACTTGTTGAAATCTCTAAAAGGACTTATATTTGGGAACGGAGGGAGTAGACATCTAAGGGCATCTCCAACACAGAGCCCTTGATATTTGTCCCATGAGCCAAGTAGGTTCAGATGCCACCATGGACTGAATGTAGCTTGCGGGGGAGCCAGTCGCTTGAGTGAAAAAAGCAAGAAAAGAGAGAGAAGAGATGTAGCCTAGACGCATAGGCCATACAGCTCACCAATCCATCGCGGCTCACTTCATGAGGGCTACGTGTGCGTTGGATGAAAGTGAATTAGATGGTTCTTCAACTCTACGTGTTGATGCCATCTGTTAGAACCGCTTCGTTCGCTCTCTGGAAACCGCTCAAGAGAGGCTACCGGAGGCGACCTTCTGCCTTCCCTGTCGATAACAGCATCGCCATGGGTCCTCATCCTCTCTGTCTGCCGCTTCAACGGTGGGAGCGGACAGGGACCCTGGCAGTTTCTCTTCAGAAGGGGATAGGATAGGCATAGTTTTCAGTAAGATACATCGATGGTGGAGACGGTGCCGCGCCAGAATTATCTGCTTCTGCTCTTCCTCCATCTTGGTGACATTCTAATGGGCGGCATCGAGGAGTAGGTGGCTTGGTCTTCTTGCCTGTCTCCAGATCCGGTGAGATTTGTGTCCAATGGTCGACGCACGACACCCTCCCGGGTGGCGTTGGCGTCGATCAACTATTGCAATTGTGTTTGCTGTCTTACAATGGGGCGTGTGGGTAGTGGCAAGTAGCGACGTTCCTCTTCTTCGACCAAGTCAGATGAAGTTGACGGCGTTGAGATTTAGCGGACACGGGGAAGAACCCTAGCCGACGTGCCACAATGCCTCGGTCTCGTCGCTTGTGGCGGTCCGATTCATCAGCTCGAAAAGCATCCTTGTATGTGAAGGTGCTCCTTCACATCTGGATATGACGACAACTCTCCTATTTCTTTCGTGTTGCCTCGGCGACTGCGGAAGACGATGGTGGACGACGGTTCAGCGTGGCACAAGATTCTCCCGGAGTGAAATTCTAGTCTTACTTCTTATGAAGTCTTTGATGTAATATTGCAAGACATCTATGTATGTCTCTTATGGTGACATAGTGTGTACTCTTTGTAATCCATTTTTTAATGAAACTAGAACAATGCCCGTGATATAAGTATTATAGTACGTTAGTTTGTGATTTACCTGCTTATAATATGTGATTGTGTAAATAAATGTTCATCAAATTATGCCCGTGCTATACCTTATATTTTTCATCAGAAGTGATTTACCTGCACATAGTATGCGATTGTGTAAATAAATGCTCATCAAATTCTACCCATGATTTATCTTATATTTTGATCAGAAGTTTGGTAAGTATATTAAAATAGAATTGGTTCAGAAGGTAAGTTAATTAAGATGATTGCTTATTGTACGGGAAAGGTTGAACGAAGGCGTGGTAGGAAGAAAGATGAAAGGAGACCTTACGTTCATTTTAAGTAGTAGAGATAGAGATATGTGTGATTACTTAAAAGAAAAACTCTATGTGCTGATGTGGCTGGCTGGAGGCGCTGCCAGAATAGTTCATGCCCTTATATGCGTGGATGGCTGGATGCCTGGATGGTTCATGACTTGTGCCGATCAGACTAGTCACAGTGGGGAGTAACTTGGAGTAGTAACATGCATATGTTACTACCTCTATAGTGGGGAGTAACATATGTGTTGTGTCATGCATCATTTCATTTATTAGGTTGTAGACTCATTTTTTGATATGTATGATGTTACAGTAACTAGTTATGTGGTTATGTTACCACATGTCTCTTTTTCTTCGTTAATTACATGCTTCATCATCTATTTTGCCTAGATAAATATGAGGTTATCATCTATGTTACTCCCACCGCGAGTAGTAGTCTTAAGCATCAGCACTCGTGAGTCCTGACCACGTCGGCAACACAGCCGCCGCAGGTTGTCCAGCCGGATCGACGGACGCTGTCGTATCATACGGAGCTGTTGCCGCCCTGGTGCTTGTACGGGCATAGCGTGCCGAGCCGGCAGATAGGCCGTGATGAGTGGTGAGCTGATGACCTCGCGTCGTGTGCAGGCCGGCTCGACCCAACTCCCTCCGCGTCCATAGCGACCCACCCAAACCGTCCCGCCGCACGCACCCCGTATTATCATACCGCCTCCTGTTCCCGCCGCAGCCCCCGCGACCGACAGGTTCACCCCGAGAGCGATGCGGCGAGACGCGGCCGTCGCCCCCGCGGCGGTCGTGACCTCGCCGCAGATCGCGGCCGGCGGGACAGAAATGGGGAATGCCGAGGCGGTGGCCATCGAAGTCGACTCGGCGCCAGCGCCAGCGTCGGCGGCCATCGACATCGACCTCGAAGCGGGGGGCGCGTCCCACGGCGTGGCGTGCCGGATCTGCCACCTCAGCCCCGAGGGCGGCGACGGGCCTGGGTCGGAGGTGATCCGGCTCGCCTGCTGCTGCAAGGAGGAGCTCGGCCACGCGCACCGACAATGCGCCGAGGCGTGGTTCCGGATCAAGGGCGATAGGTAAGACCTCCCTCCCTGGCTCGCTCTATCCTCTGCTGCATCGTGCTGCTCGCTTCTTTCCAACGCGGTATGAGTTGTCGCCGAAGTGTATGCTAGCTGCTTGTTGTAATTCCTCGCAGAATGCCGTACAAGCGCACTGGGCGTGTGGCTTCTCCCTCCTAGGCCAGGAGTTGCCGTTTTATAAATGTGAATGATCTTGACGTTAGCAGACTAGAAGTCAGGAATACAGTGCTCGTTCTGAAATCTGAACGGCTATAGGGTCAAAGTCTATATTATATAGGGGAAAGCTTCAGAGTTCATAGGGCAACACGAACAGTTATCCTGTTAGCCACTTAGCCAAAGTTGCTACAAAATGGAGAATGTCGCGATCTTGCGTCTTTGATACGGCAAAGTTTTAGCGTCTTAGGTTTGGCCAAGCTTCACTTGCTGTTGCTTTTTGAAATGACGATTTAGGTTGGAATGGACCTTCGGAAAATGTATGGAGTGTTGCTTGGTGGCCACCTTAATATAGAATCTCTTGTTTTTTTTTGGAAGGGTTATTGTCCTGAATGAAGCAAAGTACTAAATTCGTTCCTTCTGGATCCTGGCTGGGATTATGCTTTTCACCCTCTTGTATGTCGTGACTATCTAAGCCTTTATGTCACTCTCGAGATGTGAGTGGCTTCCCTTTGGCATTGGCGATATGAGATATTTTTATCAGATAAACCCAATCGTTCTTTTGCTCTTGGCTGGGTCAAATCAACCAAAATATCCATAGGCGAACCAAACTATCTTCGTTAATTCAGTTAGCATTTTCTTAGCAACTAACCAACTACCAGGGTCTCTGCAGTTATTCAAATTCTCATGCTTTAACAATCTTGTATCAATTTGTCCTGTGATCTCTCTGAAACTTGCATCAAGTGGCTAAGAAATGCAAAACTTTAATTACTACACAGGCGCTGTGAAATTTGTGGTTCAGAGGCCAAAAACATTACTGGCCTGGAAGTGAAAAAATTCATGGAGGAATGGCATGGGCGAAGAATGGCAACTACCGGGGCTATGGTAGAGAGGGAAAGCACTTGCTAGCTTCTTGCTTCTTGCTAGCTTGCTTACTGATTGCTTTCATGCTTCCCTGGTTTTTCCGTGTAAATATATTGTGAGTTATGCTGCTGGAACTGGGTCATGTGGAATCACACGAATTGTACAGAATTTATAGGCAGAATCACAACACAGTTCCTCAAGTTTTTTTTTCTCAAAATTGTCCATCTGGGTATTTGTCCTCTTACACTCATTACTTAAAATCCAAATACCCCTGTTTGGTAATAAATGTTGATTTGAGATTCTAAAATATACATCTGAATCAAAGAGGCCTAAGTGGCTGATTTTCTAACCTTGTATGTTTCGGTCATGATCAACTGACCAATAACGCATCTTTCTTGACGATGGTATGCTCCTTACGACTTTTCTTCCTTATTTTATAACCACTGCTGACATGGGCAGCAAGATTATTCCACACGCGAAAGTGAGGTATTTGTAGTAGACGTTATCCAAATGTCATACCTTCTTGCTTGCCAAAGATTTGGACTCCGGTAAATATTTTTATGAGACGATGTGCAACATTCTGGTAAGCCTTTCATTAGCTTGTTGACTCTGTTTAACATCATCGCAGCTTCCAACTTTTTGTTGTAAACCAGGAAAACTTACGGGTTCTATAAAGTTTAAGAGTCTGGGAGGTGTGCCTAGTGAAAAGTTCAGAAGTCTTGTTCTCCTCCTGGCATTTGATGTGTAAAACCATTTTTGAAGTCCTTGCATCAGAAAATATGTTTACAAAGTCATACTTATTCCCACACCTCCTAGGTACTACTCTGGACGTAAGTATATTACTCCCCCCGTTTTTAAATATAAGCCCTTTTAGAGATTTCGACACGGACTATATGCGGATGTATATAGACATATTTTAAAGTGTAGATTCACTCATTTTGCTTCGTATGTAGTCCGTACTGGAATCTCTTAAAGGACTTACATTTAGTAACGGAGGGAGTACCTTTTAAGAGTGAAATAAAATAGATCTCCAGTTCCAAAGGAGACGAAGTGAACTTATAAGATCTTTCCAACAAGACATGGATGCTTCGAAATGCTTGAGTCTGCAACAACAGAGGCATGCACCGCTTGATCCCCGCCCTTGTAGATCACATCTTAGATGAGTTGAAGGCATGAAAGGAGGCAGGTGCGGTGTACATAGCTTTTCCTGAGTAGTTAGTTTAAATTAAATCATCCTTTGGTGTGGTGTAGTCAGTGTGATTGCATGGCATTGTCGAGGACTCACTTGTAAATCTATTTGTTGTCTTCTATATTAAATATGATACTACATCATTGGCGTACTCTGAAAAAAAAAATAGATCTTCCCCACGAGACGAACTAAACTTATACTAGTTAAACACACTTCCCCTGACCCCCGTGTCGCCCGAGCCGGGCGACTCGGGGGAAACCTAGCCGCCGGCGACCCGGCACTCACTCTCCGCCCGTCCCCGCGTCACCGCCGCCGGAGGGCCGGTCGACGAAGCCGCGCCGGGCCCTAGGATGGTGGCGGCGGGGCCGTTCTTCCATCTCCCGCCCTCCGCCCCCCTCCTGCGCCAGATCTGGGTCAACAGTGGCGGCGGCCTCCACCGGCGGTGACGTCGGCCTCCCCTGGCTTCCCCTGCTTGCTGGTGGCGCGGGTGGTCTGCCCCGGCCGCAGTCCCCCATGGTGGCTCCCTGTCCGCCCCGATGCGATTTGGGCGTCTTCTCCGGCTACCTGCGGTGCTCCGGCCGGCCGGACGCTGCTGGGCCCTGCTAGCTGCGGCTACATCCCTCCCGACCCCCATCCTCCACCCCCTCTGCTTGAGCTTCAGGTCCGCCTCTTCGGGAGGCAACCATGGAGGCTCCTGGTTGAGGTTGTGCCTTGTAAGTGCATCTAGTGCCCCTTAGTGATTTTGGTGTATTGAAGACTTATAGGTTAAGGGACTGATGCGTTTGTGAGTGTACACAGGTCTATAAGTCTACGAGGAGTTTGATATTTACAGAGAAAGTCGACCCCTAAAAATAAATGTCTTCAACTGAAGACTTTGAATTTCTGAAGACTTTCTGAAGACTTTGAAAGTGAAGAAATTGGTGTGACCGTGAAGACTTGGATTTCCTGCGA
The DNA here is from genome assembly GCF_018294505.1 of Triticum aestivum. NCBI lineage: Eukaryota > Viridiplantae > Streptophyta > Magnoliopsida > Poales > Poaceae > Triticum > Triticum aestivum. The sequence goes on from NC_057802.1 coordinate 390,440,802, forward strand.
GGAACATGAAGCGTGAAGACTTTTGTTTCCATAGTTTCATTTTCTCTTTCTTGAGTCATAGGAAACACCGTACTGTTAAAGGGGGTCGAGGAAAAACGAAGGAAAAGTTTCCAAGTGATGCTCATCTCAAAATCCTACACCTACCAATCCTTTCGAGTGAAGCCATTGGAAATCTCATGCAGTTCAGTCAATTTCTTCAGTGACAGAGACGAAGTTCTTCTAGTCTCTAAGGAATTTGTTCTGACTGAGGAGTTAGGAATTCGCCAGTGCGGATTGCCTACAAGTGAGAATCATGATAGCCCTAAGGAATTTGATAGTCAAATTTCCGACCGTTGCTGTGCTATGCGCCAGCTGTCCCAAAATATCTACCCACCTAACGGTCGTATCATTGAAGGACATTTATGTCTTATCATGTCGGACTGCTTCCTAGGCTATAAATAGCCGCCCCCTACAACCAATAGCTGGTTGGCTGTTCTGAGAGAAACTGACACTTGTCATTAAGAGCATCTCATCCTCTGAGGACTTTGAGTGAAAATCATCAAGTGAGGAAAACCCGAACCCAAACACCTACAAACCCAAAGTGATTGAGCATCACTGAAGAAATTGTTCCTGTGTGGATCCGACGCTTGTTACCTTTGAAGACTGTGCATCTTCCATATGGTTAGGCGTCATGGTCTAGAGCATACAAGAGGAAATTGTGGATCGTCGAGTGACCGAGTTTGTGAAGGTTTGGAAGTCACCTGAAGACTTACCACGAGTGATTGGGCGAGGTCTGTGTGACCTTAGCTCAAGGAGAATACGGTGAGGACTCTGTGTCCGGGACTGTGTGTCCTCAGGTTTAAATACCTAACCGCTCCAACCAGACGTATAACTGTCACAGCAGTTGGAACTGGTTTACCAAATCACCGTCTTCACCAAGCCTACTGGTTCTATTTCCTCAACCCTTCCATTTCCTCTTTACTGTGTTGTGTGCTTGTTCATATCTGTTTGAAGACTTTGACTGAAGACTTCAATTTCCTCAGTCCAATTTCGTCAGTTTGTTTGTCTTCATCCTGTTTATCCTGTGCTTACACTTTCTGTACTCTGTGTTTGTTTTCATTTCATCATGATGCCTATGCTTATGTTATGTTATGACTGCATCTGAGTACTTATTCTGCTGCAAGTAGTTCTTCGCTAAGGAATTTCCTCACCCTGAAATTCCTTAGTGAGGAATTCATAAAAATCGCCTATTCACCCCCCAGTCCAATTTCGTCAGTCTGTTTGTCTTCATCCTGTTTATCCCGTGCTTACGCTTTCTGTACTCTGTGTTTGTTTTCATTTCATCATGATGTCTATGCTTATGTTATGTTATGACTGCATCTGAGTACTTATTCCACTGCAAGTAGTTCTTCGCTAAGGAATTTCCTCACCCTGAAATTCCTCAGTGAAGAATTCATAAAAATCGCCTATTCACCCCCCTCTAGTCGACTTAACGCATTTTCAATTGGTATCAGAGCAAGGTACTCCCTTGTTCTGTGTAATTTTGGTTTAACCGTCTGGAGTTTTAGTTATGTCGACCGCATGTATGATCAAGTTCTCTGCTGGGTGTCCTACCTTCGATGGGACGGACTACCCCTACTGGAAGAATAAGATGCAAATGCATCTTGAGGCAATTGATAACGATCTTTGGTATGTTGTGGAGAATGGTGTCCCATCTGTCACTCCTACCATCAACGCTGCTGACGTGAAGAGATTCAAGCAACTTGACTCTCAAGCGAAGAACATCATATGTGGCCATCTGAGCAAAGGGTAGTATGGCAGAGTGAGTGCTTTGTAGACAGCCAAGCTTATCTGGGATAGGCTGTCCAAGGTCAATGAAGGAGTCTCAACACAGCGTGACTCTCGAGTTGACGTTCTTCGCAATCTCTTCAACCGCTTCAAAAGACTCGACAATGAAAATGTTCAACAAACCTTCGATCGCCTCACTGACATCTCAAATGAGCTTCAAGCACTTGGTGCCACTAACATCACCGACCATGAGGTGGTGAAGCAATTGTTGAGATCACTTGATTCCTTATTTGACAATCTGGCACTGATGATACAAGAATGTGGAGATTACAAGTCACTTGATCCCGCTGATATCCTTGAGAGGCTAAACACTCATGAGTTCCAGCTTGCTGAAAAGAGAGATCTCTATGGACCGAGCTATGGCAGATCACGCGCTCTGAAGGCCAAGGCAGTGTCTGAATCTGAAGGTGAAGATTCTGGTAGCAGCTTTGGTGCTCCTGAAGAACTGAGCCAGAAGCTAGCAATGCTCGTGAAGAAATTCCAGAAGTTCTCAAGACGTGGTCGCTTTGGAAAATCCTCAAGAAGTGATGATTCCTCATCCCGTGTCTACAAGAAGAGACTGTGCCACAAGTCCAAGAAACCTGCTCACTACATTCAAGACTGTCCTCAGTGGGAAAAGGAATCAAAGAAGAAGAAATACAAGGATTACAGTTCTGATGACTCAAAGAAGAAGAAGAAATCTTCAAAGTCTTCATCATCAAAATCCTCGAAGTCTTCATCTCAGAAGAAGAGCAGCTCTAAGAAGGCTCGAGTATTCATTGGCTCTGAAGCTGAATCTGAGAAACATGAGGAAGAGGAGGCATCTGAGGAGTCAGAATCTGGTGTGGCAAGCCTAGCCATTACAAAAAAAAACACTTCCATGATGATACGTGTTTGTCACAGTAGGTCACGTTTTCTGTCATGCATGTACATCCATGACAAATTTATGACAGAATCAAGATAGTCATACCTGTGCTATCGTAGAAGTGTTCCATGACATTACCAAAATTATTGTGACGCCCCCAATTTGACCGTACACTAATCATGCACGCAAATGTGTACGATCAAGATCAGGGACTCACGGGAAGATATCACAACACAACTCTAAAACATAAATAAGTCATACAAGCATCATAATACAAGCCAGGGGCCTCGAGGGCTCGAATACAAGTGCTCGATCATAGACGAGTCAGCGGAAGCAACAATATCTGAGTACAGACATAAGTTAAACAAGTTTGCCTTAAGAAGGCTAGCACAAAAGTAGCAACGATCGAAAAGGCAAGGCCTCCTGCCCGGGACCTCCTAACTACTCCTCGAAGCCGAACTCCATGTAGAATCACCCTCGGGTTCTCTAGCTCCTGGACTCCAGCATCTGGTTGCGACAATCCGGTATAGAAAAAGGGGAAAGAGGGAGAAAAGCAACCGTGAGTACTCATCCAAAGTACTCGCAAGCAAGGAGCTATACTACATATGCATGGGTATATGTGTAAAGGGCCATATCAGTGGACTGAACTGCAGAATGCCAGAATAAGAGGGGGATAGCTAGTCCTGTCGATGACTACGCTTCTGGCCACCTCCATCTTGCAGCATGTAGAAGAGAGTAGATTGAAGTCCTCCAAGTAGCATCGCATAGCATAATCCTACCCGGCGATCCCCTCCTCGTCGCCCTGTTAGAGAGCGATCACCGGGTTGTATCTGGCACTTGGAAGGGTGTATTTTATTCAGTATCCAGTTCTAGTTGTCATAAGGTCAAGGTACAACTCCGGGTCGTCCTTTTACCGAGGGACACGGCTATTTGAATAGATAAACTTCCCTGCAGGGGTGCACCACATAACCCAACACGCTCGATCCCATTTGGCCGGACACACTTTTCTGGGTCATGCCCGGCCTCGTAAGATCAACACGTCGCAGCCCCACCTAGGCTCAACAGAGAGGTCAGCACGCCGGTCTAACCCTATGCGCGCAGGGGTCTGGGCCCATCGCCCTATGCACACCTGCACGTTGCGTACGCGGCCGGAAGCAGACCTAGCCCCCTTAATACAAGCGCGAGCTTACGGTCCAATGCGGCGCGCGCCACTCAGTTGCTGACGTCAAAAGAGCTTCGGCTGATACCACGACGTCGGGATACCCATAACTACTCCCACGTAGATGGTTAGTGCGTATAGACCAAATGGCCAGACTCAGATCAAATACCAAGATCTCGTTAAGCGTGTTAAGTATCCGCGAACGCCGACCAGGGCCAGGCCCACCTCTCTCCTGGGTGGTCTCAACCTGCCCTGTCGCTCCGTCACAAAGTAACAGTCGGGGGCCGTCAGGAACCCAGGCCCACCTCTACCGGGATGGAGCCACCTGTCCTTTCAGCCCCCTCATCAGAATCACTTGCGGGTACTCCTACGAGCCGACCCGACTTTAGTCATCACATGTGTCATGTATATAATGTATGTAGTATATACCCGTGATCACCGCCCAGGTGATCATGGCCCGATAGTATAGCACAGCAGACGGACAAGAATGTAGGACCACTGATGGAAAACTAGCATCCTATACTAAGCAGTAGGATAGCAGGTAGGGGAAACAACTGTAGCAACAATGACAGGCTATGCAACAGAATAGGATTAATCGAAAGCAGTAACATGCTACACTACTCTAATGCAAGTAGTAGAGAGTAGAGTAGGCGATATCTGGTGATCAAGGGGGGGGGCTTGCCTGGTTGCTCTGGCAAGGAGGGGGTTGTCGTCGACGTAGTCGATCACAGGGGCAGCATCGGTCTCGGGGTCTACCGGAGAGAAGAGGGGGAAGAAACAGTAAATATAAAGCAAACATAGCATCACAAAGCATAACGTGGTAATACGACGTGTCGGGTGTGACCTAACGTATGTCTACACGAATAGGTGAAGGGGGAAATTCAACCGGGAATGTTTTCCCGATTCCGGACCTGTGCCAGACAGATGACCGGAGGGGGAAGGTTGCTAGTTTGATAGGTTAGGGAGGTGTGGTGGACGAACGGACTGCGTATTTGGATTCGTCTCGTCGTTCTGAGCAACTTTCATATAGAAAACATTTTCATCCAAGTTATGGTTTAAAAGATATGAATTTTCAAAGTTTATTTGAATTTCTGGAATTATTTGAATTTAGCAAAAATGAATTATGACGTCAGCATGAGGTAATGCTGACGTCAGCAGGTCAACAGGTCGGCTGACCAGTCAACCCAGACAGGTGGGTCAAGTGGGACCCACATGTCAGCCTCTGTTAGTCTAATATTAATTTAAACTAAACTAACAGTCTAATTAGAGGGGTGGGCCCCATATGTCAGTGAGTGATTAGTTAATCTAATTATTTTTATTTATAAAACATTTTCCTTTTCTCTTTTTTTTTAAATTTTTGCGGCGGGGCCCGCATGTCAGTGGCTGGGCCTGCCCAGTCAGCAGTTGACTGAGTCAACCCAGTCAACTGGGACCCACGGGGCCCACTGGCAGTGGCCCTGGGGTGGCCCCAGGCCAGCCACGTCGGCGGCCGGCGCCGGAGCGACTCCGACGAGCCAAACGCGGCGGCGCGGGTCGGGAGGGGCGCGGGTTTCACGCACAGGGGGTCTGCGGGGTTGTGGCTGGGCGCGTTCGACGCGGCTCGGCGCCGCGCGTCCAACGGTGGTGGCTGGAGTGGCTGGAACGGGCGGGGGCGAGCGCTTCGAGCTCGCCGGCGGCGAGGTGTTTCGGGCTGGGGCGGGTGCGGCGTTAGAGCGCGCGAGCGGCCGAACTAACTAGCTAGGCGGGTGCGGCACGATGCGGTCGAGCTAACGGGCCTACGCCCATGACCAATTGGTCACCGGAGCCTTGCCGGCGGCGAGCTCCGCGGCGCGGCGTTCGGGCGCGCGTGGGGAAGCCGCTAGGGGGCGCGCGAGAGAGAAAGGACAGGGGAGGAGGGGGGAGAGGCTCACCGCGCGGCACACGGAGGCCGGTGAGAGGCTTAGGAGCAGCAGGTCGGCGCCGGGGAAGAAGGGGGTCGCCGGCGTCCGAAGCTGAAGACGAGCTCGGTGTGCTCGTTGTAGGGGCTCCGGTCTCCAACGGGCTGCACCAGACGCAGCAGCGGGCGACGGCGGTCCTTGGAGACACCTTGGGGCGGCGAGGCGGGCACGGTGGCCGTGTGAACGACGATGAACGGCGGCGACCGCGTCGGGCGTGGGGAAGGGAGGAGCGGCGCGGACCTGGGGGGGAAGAGAGAGGCGCAGAGGCCGAGAGGAGAGAGAGAGGGGGGGAGTGGAGGTGCCCGAGGCGTCGCGGGAGGTGGAGGCCTTATCCTCTCGCGGCGATGCCGGCGAGGTGATCCGGCGGGGTCTCGCCCCTGTAGCGATGCGGTCGCTGGAACAGGGAAGACGACCGGGGAGGGGGAGTTGGGCTGGCTGGGTTGGGCTGGCTAGCTGGCCAGCTGGGCCAGTGGGCCAAGGCCCTTGGGGAGCCCGGGGGTTTCTTTTCTTTTGCTTTCTTTTTACTTTTTATTTATTTTTCTTTTCTGTTTTATTTCCAGTTTCTCTTTTATTTTGTTTTAGTAAATTACCAAAGTGACACCTAAATAGATTTTACAAATTATGCCACTGCCACAATAGTTTAATACTTATAAAAATTTAGTTTTGAAAATGTTTATTATTTTTAAAGCATTTAAATAATTGTATTTGCTACTGTTTTATTCATTTTAGAGTATTTAAACATTTTATAAAAGTGTGGTTTCTCCACCATAATTACCTATGCAATATTTGGTTCACTCCGAACATTTTAGTTTTAATATTTGAAAACTTTTATTGTTTTCTTTTATTTAAATTTTGAATTTGTTTCAGTTCTGAACTATCGAGAGTTTATCAACAGTAACCGCGGTGACATGGCATCATTAGCAGGGGATCACTGTAGCTTAATTATCCGGGCGTCACAATTATCATCACGGAAGTGTCCACTTCCATGATGATAAATCGCGCGTCATAGAAGTTCTTTCGTCAAGGGTGACCGACACGTGGCATCCACCGTAACGGAACGCTGTTAAGCTATCGGGTCCGGTTTTGGATTCGATAACCCGTTAACAGCCCCGACCAATGGGGATTTTCCACGTATAAAATCATCATTGGCTGGAGGAAACACGTGTCAGCTCACCATTGGGACAGATGTCATCCACTCATTGGACCCAAAGCGCCTATGATACGTCGACACGTGGCACGACCCAACAGAGGCCCTTTCCTGTGAAAAGGCCGGCCCGTTTGACTTGGTCAAAAGGTGGCGGGCCGGCCCACGGCAAGCCTGTTAACGGCCTGTTCGCATATAGCCCATTTACAGCCCGCTAACCCAGGGCCCGTTTACGGCCTATCCGAATTAGGCCCAGTAGCGTCATCTGGGTCGTCCAATATAATTTCAGCCCGTTTTAACTTCCGGCGCATGTATGGCCCATGACGTCTTTTGGCCCATATGAGGCCCTTAGTAACCCTCAGCCCATTAACGGCCCATGGTAAAACTGGCCCGTAATGAACAGTGTATCACTTTATACCCATTAACGGCCCTTATTCCGTTGGGCCGTTTTCAGCCCATGTTATCTTTCGGCCTTCTTAGGGCCCATTTATTCTTGGGCTCATTTCCAGCATTCGTTTACTTTCGGCCTGTTACTGTCATTTTCTGCTTGTGGGCCAAATACAGCCCGTGGTTACAGTCGGCCCGTTTGTGGCCCGTTAATACGTTGGGCCGTTTTCATAGCGTCATCAAATAAGGCCTATTAACGATGGCCCATTATGGTCGGCCCATGAACGGACGATTTCAACTCTAGCCCATTTATGACCATAATGTGGTCTCTTATTGGCCCATGTTTGGCCAACCGATCATACGGCCCGTAGAAGGCCCATTGATGATACGGCCCGTAGAAGGCCCATTGTGTCTACGCCCCGTAGAAGGCCCATTGTGTCTACGCCTCGTAGAAGGCCCATTGTTTCTACGGCCCTTAGAAGGCCCATTGTTTCTACGGCCCATAGGAGGCCCATATTAACTACAGTAAATATGTAGCCCATTGTTAATGTGGCCTAGTTTTAAAAAATAGGTTATTCCGGCCACTAGCAAACCGCGGAAAAAGAACTGCACTGACTACAAGAAAACAAATAAACAAGACAACGGAAATAAATAAGCAAGTAACTTACGCTAGGCTATCACGGCTATTACACATATTATATCCACTGGGCATCAAAATTCGCCACAAATGCAAATATAGGGAACAAAGCAGCATATAAACGCCGCAGCAAAACAAGTCCAGAACTGAAACCACTTCAGAAGAGCTCAAGAAACAATATCCTGGGTACCCATAATGCTAGCAAGATGCTTAGCAAGCTTATTAACTTTCTCTTGTTTGGCGCTTAAATCCTCGAGCACTTGCTGTTGCACCAAAAAGTATGCATCTGAATTCTGCAGGGACTTCCTCAGTCCTTCGGCTTCCTATCGCATAACATCTGATCGATGTCTTTCAACTTGAAGTTGAGACTCAAGAAGCCGAACTGATTCAGGCAGCGAGTACGAAGAGCTGGTGCCAGCAGTAGTAGCTAGTAACTCGAACACTACATCAAGACAGGACTTTGGGGTTGTCTCAGTGTCTTCAATATAGTTTTTATCAGCTTTCTTGGAGAACAACAGGGATGTCTCACTATCTTGAACCTGATCTGCATTACTTCCTTTACCATTGCATAACGGGGTACTCTTCTCCAATATTTTATCCGCATTCTAAAGGAGAAACAAACAAACACATCACAGGTTTACAATGTAGTATATGAAACTCATTTTGGTAAACCAGTTCAGTAGTAAGGTGGACAGGATAACAGCATGAAACAAACATATATCTATGTAGTATGGTCCCTGTATGGTCTATATCATTCTAGTTTATGTTGCCAAATCAAGATAGATACAGTTCGAATCATATCTATTTAAGACAAAGCAACATAGACAGAATATAAGTGTGGGAAACTACACAGCAATAACAACACTTGTAATGTGCATGGCGTGAGAACATAACTGTTTATTCAATTGAAACTGAAACCAACATAGAGCAAGTTACAACAGCAAACACGTTAAAGAAACAGGTTTAAAACATACCTGTTGCGCCATTGGAGTTTCAATTGCATCCTTCAAATTTGAAATTAGTTGGTATGAGTAAATACAGTGATGCAAGAGCAAAGTAGTATGAAGCATAGCTATGGAACCTGACCTGAGAACAATTCTTCTTCTGCTTTAAGCGTTGACTTGGGTTTCGGGGTGGTGGTCCTCGTGCTTTGGGCACTGCAGTTGCCTTACTAACTGCTCGTGTTTGGGTGCTTTGTGGTGGAGACGGTGCTGTGTCAACGGGAACTGGGTTACTATCTGCTGGGGTTGGGGTTAGAAGGGGTGTAGCTAGTTCTCTGTCCAACTGGGTAGGGGTACAATCTGCGTGAGTCTGGGTTATGTGTGGTGGGGCTGGTTCTTGGAAAAGTACAACCGTGGTTCTATCTCCATCGACAGGTAGCACGATCTTTTCTGAAGACCGTGTTTTTACTCCCACAGATAGTGCCATCACCCCTCCAACTGAAATGGATGATAAACAAGAAAAGTAATTGAATGTTCAGACATTGTAAGATAGACAGGTGCAATGGATAGTAGGGAAGAAAACAGGGCATGAAATAATTCACATTTATGTTGTCTAACCAAACAAAATAGCAGGACATAATTTCAAATATATGATGGCTAATTAAACAGGATAACATGACACAATTTCACATGTATGATGGCTAACTAAACAGGATAGAATGGCATACTTCAAAATATGATGACTATGTAAACAGGATGACATGATATAACTATAGGATGTGTCTATTAAAGTGGTTGGCATGCCATAAATCACAAACATGCCGTCGATGGAAACATGATGGCATGATATAATCACAGATAGAATGACATAATTTAAAATATGATGACTATGTGAACAGGATGAGATGATATAACTATATTATGTCTTTAGGAAATGGGTTGGCATGTCATAATTCAGATACATGCTGTCTATGTAAACATCATGGCATGATATAATTCAAATATATGATTTATATACTAAGGAAGTGAGCAGAGGGCAATCGCATATATGATGTGTCAACTAAGGAGATGGCATTCAATATCGTGTATATGATGTAAAAACTAAGCATTGCAATACAACATATGCATGATATGAGTAATATAACCCTGCCAAGTTTGAGCATACACCTCAAGGGGATAATAGGACTGGTCATCTGCCTCTGAATCCTCCTGTGAAGAGCTATCTGTAACCAGCAACATATCTGCTTCACCAGGTAGCATTGTCTGCTCTGAAGACCTTGTTTTCACTCCAGATTTCTCCATCACCAATTCAAATGGCTGATGCACAAGAAGAGCAGTTGAATATACAAACATTGTCGACAAAAGCAATGAGAAATACAAAAAAAGGACGGCATGATATAATTAACATATATGACGCTTGGCTAAACAGCATGGCATTGCATAATTCACATATATAATGCCTTGCAACAAGATAGCATTGCATAATTCACATATATAATGTCTTGCAAAAAGATGGCATTGCATAATTCACATATATGGTAATTAGACACTAAACAGGTGGCATTCACATAAATCATGTCTAAACTAAGCAAATGACATAGCAATGCAAGATATGAGCAACATAACCCTGCCAAGTTAGAGCATGCACCTCGGGGGGGGGGGATAGGACTGGTCATCTGTCTCTGAATCCTCCTGTGAGGAGCTATCCGTAACCAGCGAGATATGTGCTTCGTCAGATAGCATAGTCTGCTCTGAAGACCTTGTTTTCACTTCAGAATTTTCCATCACCGTGTCAAATGGCTGATGCACACGCAGAGTAGTTGAATCTATTAACATTGTTGACAAATGTAATACGTAACGGAAAAAAGGATGGCCTGATATAATTCACATATAAGATGACTGGCTAAGCAGGTTGGCATTGCAAAATTCACATATATTGTAGCGACCAGACCTCAAATGGTCTGTGCTGCTGTGCACCAGTGTCATCCCTGGATCAGTAATGCTGACACGCACAGTACAAATGGAGGATTTATAACAGAGTAGCAATCACACACTTATTACATCGAATATCTCCGAAGAGAAATAAGTATGATAAATATGGCTTAAGGCCATCTAAATACGATAACAGCGGAAGACTTGGAAGATAAGTGAGTCCATCAACTCCAACGGCATCACTGAGTATAAGACCACGACCTAAGGCACCTTACTCGTCGTCTGAAAAGTCTGCAACATGAAACGTTGCAGCTCGAAACGGGTCAGCACATGGAATATGCTGGCAATGTAACACATAGAGAACAATGAACATAATAATGCTATACTACATGCATATATGGCTGGTGGAAAGCTCTATGGTTACAGTTTTGCGAAAAGCAAATTTTTCCCTATTGCAAAGGAATAAATTTTATTTAACTATCATGGTGGTTGTTGAACATTGAGATGGTTGACAACATCTCAATCCCAATTAAGTAACATCATTAAACCCAACAAAATTAATTAAAGTAACATGATGAGATTCACATGATAATCCAAGTACTAGATACTCAAGTTGTCCATAACCGGGAACACGGCTAACCATGATTAGTTTGTACACTCTGCAGAGGTTTGTGCACTTTTCCCCACAAGACTCGATCGCCTCCGCTTGATTCTCGCACTACATGATGTTTGAGAAACGGATGACCGAGACATAGTCTTTCAGAAGTGCTTGCACCTTACGTATGGGTAGACAGTTACACCTACTTTCCCCTACATCTGCTAGTCTACCACTGTAAGAGTTCACACAACTTAATCAACTATGCTAGAGCCCATAATAGCTTGCGGCTACACACGGAAGTTTCTAGCATGAATAATCTTATGATCCCTTTGAACCTGGGTGGCGGTCCAAAAGAAAAACAAGCAATCCTGGAATACCCAGGTACCTCAATCCACCCAGATGTGAGTTTTAGTTGCCACCTTAAGTAAACCATTATTAACAATCTCACATCTGTCATGAATATCTCTCAAAACCCAATCCACGTCTACGAGCATAGCATGGCAATATAATAGCAACGTGGAAGTAACTCCCAAGGGTTTGATAATAAACATGGCAATAGGTACTACCTCAACTACTTCCCAATTCCCACAGTTTAATTAGATCCTAATCATGCAATGTTTGAGGAATAGATCTAATGCAATAAAAACTGGGTATGGAAGGTATGATCAAAGTGTTACTTGCCTTGCTGATGATCCACGAAACCTAGCGATTCGAAGTAACAAGCGGCGCACTCCGGGTACTCTATCGCAAACAAACAAGCAAACAATAAGTACTCATCTAATGCACAGGTAAAACTCGAATGAAAGATCCAACCAGAAAGTTCAACTTAAGAACTCCGGTTTGCAAAAAGAATCAACTCGAACGAAGCAACGAAAGTCAAACGGCGAAAGAAACAAGCTTCGTTTACTAATCTGGATCTAGGTCAAATTTTACAGTAGCAAAAACTTGTTTGAGTACGTTAAACGGAAAGAGAATTTCGAGACGAAACTCTAGGCGCTTGAATCGCCTGATTCCGATAAACGAGCGAAAATTTAAACGAAAACGAAGATCCGATCAGAAATCGAGATCTGAAAAAAATCAGGAAAAATCCGACGAAAAAGAAAAACTGACGAACGGTTAAAGAACGGACGTTCGTTAACAGAGAAAATCCGACGAACACGTTCATTGAAATGAACGGGTCGGTGAACGTTCACAAAATAATAAAACCGAAGAAAATAAACCGATCTAGGTTTTTTTTTAAAAACGAACGGTTTTTTTTCGAAAAACCGGCAAACGGCATCGGGACGATACCTCGTCGGGACGGGCTCCGGCGGGGTCGGCGGGGTCCGGCGAGGGGGCGGCGAGGTGCGGCGGAGTGCGGCGGGGCGGCGAACGGCGGCGGCCTTCGGGCGGCGAGGCTCCGGCTCCGGCGGGCTCGGCTCGGGGCGGGGTCGGCGGGTACGGGGTGAAGGGGGGAGGGCGGCGGTATATAAGGAGGGGGGCCTGCTTGGAGGAGGGGAAAGGCGGCGGCGGCGGCGTCCGAGCCGGACACGGCGGCGGCGGGCGGCGTGCGCGCGGAGGAGACGCGGGGATGGGCCGGCGGCTCGGCTGGGCCTCGGCCCGGTCACGCCCCCCTCCTTATATCATGATAAATGTTTATTATTCATGCTAGAATTGTATTAACCGGAAACATAATACTTGTGTGAATACATAGACAAACAGAGTGTCACTAGTATGCCTCTACTTGACTAGCTCGTTGATCAAAGATGGTTATGTTTCCTAGCCATAGACATGGGTTGTCATTTGATTAACGGGATCACATCATTAGGAGAATGATGTGATTGACTTGACCCATTCCGTTAGCTTAGCACTCGATCGTTTAGTATGTTGCTATTGCTTTCTTCATGACTTATACATGTTCCTATGACTATGAGATTATGCAACTCCCGTTTACCGGAGGAACACTTTGTGTGCTACCAAACGTCACAACGTAACTGGGTGATTATAAAGGTGCTCTACAAGTGTCTCCGAAGGTACTTGTTGGGTTGGCGTATTTCGAGATTAGGATTTGTCACTCCGATTGTCGGAGAGGTATCTCTGGGCCCAGTCGGTAATGCACATCACTATAAGCCTTGCAAGCATTGTAACTAATGAGTTAGTTGCGGGATGATGCATTACGGAACGAGTAAAGAGACTTGCCGGTAATGAGATTGAACTAGGTATTGAGATGCCGACGGTCGAATCTCGGGCAAGTAACATACCGATGACAAAGGGAACAACGTATGTTGTTATGCGATTTGACCGATAAAGATCTTCGTAGAATATGTGGGAGCCAATATGAGCATCCAGGTTCCACTATTGGTTATTGACCGGAGATGTGTCTCGGTCATGTCTACATTGTTCTCGAACCCGTAGGGTCCGCACGCTTAAAGTTCGATGACGGTTATATTATGAGTTTATGTGTTTTGATGTACCGAAGGTAGTTCGGAGTCCCGGATGAGATCGTGTACATGACGAGGAGTCTTGAAATGGTCGAGACGTAAATATCGATATATTGGACGACTATATCCGGACATCGGAAAGGTTCCGAGTGATTCGGGTATTTTTCGGAGTACTGGAGAGTGACGGGAATTCGCCGGGGAGTATATGGGCCTTATTGGGCTTTAGGGGAAAGAGAGAGGAAAGGCTGCGCCCCCTCCTTCCTTCTCTTCTCTCTCCCCTTTCCTTGACTCCTACTCCTACTACTTGGAAGGGGGGGAATCCTACTCCCGGTGGGAGTAGGACCCCTCCTAGGGCGCGCCATAGAGGGCCGGCCCTCCCCCTCCTCCACTCCTTTATATACGGGGAGGGGGGCACCCCTTGGAGACACAACAATTGATCCCTTGGATCTCTTAGCCGTGTGCGGTGCCCCCCTCCACCATAGTCCACCTCGATAATATCGTAGCGGTGCTTAGGCGAAGCCCTGCGTCGGTAGAACATCATCATCGTCACCACGCCGTCGTGCTGACGGAACTCTCCCTCAAAGCTCGGCTGGATCGGAGTTCGAGGGACGTCATTGAGTTGAACGTGTGCTGAACTCGGAGGTGCCGTGCGTTCGGTACTTGATCGGTCGGATTGTGAAGACGTAAGAATACATCAACCGCGTTGTGCTAACGCTTCCGCTTTCGGTCTACGAGGGTACGCGGACACACTCTCCCTTCTCGTTGCTATGCATCACCATGATCCTGTGTGTGCGTAGGAGAATTTTTGAAATTACTACGTTCCCCGACAGTGGCATCCGAGCCAGGTTTTATGCGTTGATGTTATATGCACGAGTAGAACACAAGTGAGTTGTGGGCGATACAAGTCATACTGCTTACCAGCATGTCATACTTTGGTTCGGCGGTATTGTTGGATGAAGTGGCCCGGACCGTGTGCGTAGGCTTGAAGTATTATTATTTTTATGTCAAATGATAGACTATTGCTTTGAATCACTCATGTCTTAATATTCATGCCATGATTAGATACATGATCAAGATTATGCTAGGTAGCATTCCACATCAAAAATTATCTTTTTTATCATTTACCTACTCGAGGATGAGTAGGAATTAAGCTTGGGGATGCTGATACGTCTCCGTCGTATCTATAAATTTTGATTGTTCCATGCCAATATTCTACAACTTTCATATACTTTTGGCAACTTTTTATACTATTTTTTGGGACTAACATATTGATCCAGTGCCCAGTGCCAGTTCTTGTTTGTTGCATGTTTTATGTTTCGCAGAAACCCAATATCAAACGGAGTCCAAACGGGATAAAAACGGACGGAGAATTATTTTGGAATATTTATGATTTTTGGGAAGTAAAATCAACGCGAGACAGTGCCCGAGGGGGCCACGAGGCAGGGGGGCGCGCCCTGGACCCTCGTGGGCACCCCGTAAGGCAGTTGACGCTCTTCTTTTGCTGCAAGAAAGCTAATTTTATGAGAAAGATCTGGGCGAAAGATTCACCCCAATCGGAGTTACGGATCTCCGGATATAAAACAAACGGTGCCAGGGCAGAATCGGAGAGCGCAGAAACAGAGAGAGACAGAGAGACAGATCTAATCTCGGAGGGGCTCTCGCCCCTCCCACGCCATGGAGACCATGGACCAGAGGGGAAACCCTTCTCTCATCTAGGGAGAAGGTCAAGGAAGAAGAAGAAGGAGGGGGGCTCCCTCCCCCTCGCTTCCGGTGGCGCCGGAACGCCGCCAGGGGCCATCATCATGACCGCGATCTTCACCAACACCTCCGCCATCTTCAGCAACATCTCCATCACCTTCCCCCTCTATCTACAGCGGTCCACTCTCCCGCAACCCGCTGTACCCTCTACTTGAACATGGTGCTTTATGCTTCATATTATTATTCAATGATGTGTTGCTATCCTATGATGTCCGAGTAGATTTTCGTTGTCCTATTGGTGGTTGATGAATTGCTATGATTGATTTAATTTGCTTGTGGTTATGTTGCTGTCCTTTGGTGCCCATCATATGAGCGCGCGCGTGGATCACACCATAGGGTTAGTTGTATGTTGATAGGAGTATGTATTGGAGGGCAAGGGTGACAGAAGCTTCAGCCTAGCATAGAAATTGATGCATACGGGATTGAAGGGGGACCAATATATCTTAATGATATGGTTGGGTTTTACCTTAAAGAACGTTAGTAGTTGCGGATGCTTGCTAATAGTTCCAATCATAAGTGCATAGAATTCCAAGTCAGGGATGACATGCTAGCAGTGGCCTCTCCCACATAATACTTGCTATCGGTCTAGTAAAGTAGTCAATTGCTTAGGGACAATTTCGCAACTCCTACCACCACTTTTCCACACTCGCTATATTTAATTTATTGTGTCTTTATCTAAACAGCCCCTAGTTTTCATTCTCGTGCTCTTTATTACCTTGCAAACCTATCCAACAACACCTACAAAGTACTTCTAGTTTCATACTTGTTTCCGGTAAAGCGAACGCTAAGCATGCGTAGAGTTGTATCGGTGGTCGATAGAACTTGAGGGAATATTTGTTCTACCTTTAGCTCCTCGTTGGGTTCGACACTCTTACTTATCGAAAGAGGCTACAATTGATCCCCTATAATTGTGGGTTATCAGAAAGGAATGGGGGGGAAGTAGTGGGAAAAGTTGTATAGCATGAATCTAGGACGTGGTTCAAAAAGGAAAGGAAGGGGGAAAGTTGTATCGCATGAATCTAAGACGTGGTTCAAAGAGGACAGGAATGGGGGAAAGTAGTGGGGAAAGTTGTATAGCATAAATCTAGGACGTGGTTCACAGAGGAAAGGAAGTGGGGAAAGTACTAGTACAGACTGGCTATCCCTGTAAACAAACACCCTCTAATAATGCCGCTGGAAAATTGATGCACTGCCACAGTTAAAAGCAAATTACATGTTTAATGAATTTTATTGTTAATATAATCTCTCTGTTAATATTAATCAATGCCACCGTTTGAGAAATGCTACTGTCTTGCTTTCTTTCCCATTTAGATAAGGTAGATGATTCTTTTTGTTGGCTTCTGTGTCATCCACCATTATTGACCACTAGTTGTTTCCTTTGCACCTCTGTGTAAACAGGGTTAACTACTTCACCTCGTTGCCACTGTGACCTTTTGTTGCACTGCACAAAACACTTTTGTTTTAAGAGTGTTTTGTGCAGTTCAACCAAAATGTCACACCGACAACGTTGCTTGATTGCTTGATCTTAGTGGAACTGCACAAGAGGAGATCTTACTTCCTATCCGTGTTGGCAAATTTGGTTCAGTCCTTGTGAGTTGTTTGAATTCCGCGTCATGAGAGGTCAGTACTAGCCTTCTTTCACATGATTCTGCAGTGTGCTTTCATATGTTGTGCTACTTGTACGGTAATGTTGCTTGATTTTAGTGAACTGCACAAATGGAGACAAGACTTCCAATTTGTATGTGCACCGTAATATCCCATTGAGGTAAGATAAGGGTATTTCACAACTGTTGGCCTGTATTTTGCCACTTTCATCAGAAAATTAATGTCATTGTTTAATGCTATACTTGTGCAACCTAATTGACATGCCAAATCTTACATTGAAGGCGAAGCTTGTCTGTTATTGAACCAAGTGATGAAGGGGAAGAACAAGCGGAAGAAAAACAAAAATCAACTCCTGGTGCTGTAATGAAGCACTGGAACTGTGATGACACAAGTAATGATATAGTTTTGCATCTTAATTTATTGCTATGGCTGGAACGAGCAATTGTTTTGCCACTTATTTGATGCCACTCTTAATGTAATACGTAATTATCTCTACTTGTGCAAACAGGGATCTTCTTTGAAGATACCATATATTTTAGTGGAACTGCACAAGAAGATATTGGAAACATTAATCTAATCGAGGAGTATATAGTAAGCATGGCCACCACAGTAGATAGCAACAGATGGTTCCGGAGAAGTGCTTCATCTGTATGCTCTACACAATAAGCCTCCTGACAAAGGTTGGTACTCGCCCACTGATTTCATTCATATGATTGAGCTTTGTCATCTCTACTGGTGTTGTGCTACTGTTTAGATGCTGTCATCAAAAAGTGGTATTGTCCTTGAGAAGTGCTTCATCTGTGCTGTTTTAAATATTTCCTTTCCTTTTTTTTGAGCAAACAGGGATGCTAGCATTTAGTTATCCTCTTGTCTTTGCACAACAGGATCATCCTCCTCTGAAGAAGAATATGGAGTACGTGAAGTGACTAGTTCCGATTATGCCAGGATGAAGAAGCCCTGTCTATCTTCTCATCAGAAGGAGCAGTTGAAGGATGGTTACATTACCCCCCACAAGACCAAACTCCATTTTCTTGCTGTGATGCGCGAGTACAATGTTGTTCTAGGATTCTTTCCGGTGAGTTCCATTTTTATAAAAGTGTGCTCTACATGGACCATGTAGGTGCATGTTTAAACTGTCAATTCATAGTATAGTTTGCTTTATACTAATCACTTTTTTTGTATTTGTGCAAACAGGGGTGCTCAGCTTGATTTCAATGGGAACTGCACAAAATGTTCATGAATACATCGAATCATTCATTTCCACCACAAGAAAGGAGGTGCCGATAAGTTCAAGGCATTGCAACATATAAGGGCGAAATCATACAACCTACGCGCGAATTTGGTTGATTTTGGTGGAACTGCACAAAAAGAACAACTGGTTTATTTAGCACGAGGTGCCATGTTAATGTCCGAACTGATGGCAAACCCTGCCCATTCCACACTCGTAGGCATTTGATATTTTGGAATGGGACGCCCTTTGCTGTCAGCAGCGTCAATCCATTTTTTCTTTATTCTTTAGTTGTGAAGTAAATATTGGCTCTGACATATGAATCGCTGAGATGCATAATCATCGATTGTTTTGAATGTTCTCTATGACATGTGAATCGCTGTGATTGCAATGTACAGGAACGCTAAAAAGCTGCTCAAACTCTTTGTACTCCTTCTGTTCCTTTTTACTTTGCACATTGTCCGGTAGCATACAACTGAAGTGCTCAAGTTCTCTAGCAAATGACTGTATCTCATGAGCTTGCTCAACCACGGAGCGCTCTTCAATCATCCTGTAATCATAGAATTGCTCCATGATGTACAACTCAGTGCCAGTAACCGGAGGGTAGCAGCGGTGGCCTTACTTGGACCTGAGTGGCGGCGACCTACCGTGTTCTACTCTTCCTCGTTTTCTGTGTGGCACGGCCTCGTTGGCAGCGGGGCGGGGCCTCGGCGGAGCCGGCGATGTCCTCTGTCTCGTTGTCGGCGGGCGGCGCCTCGACGGAGCGGGGGAAAATCCTCCCCCTCGTTGCCGGCAGGGTGGGGCCTCGGCGGAGCCAGCGGTGTCCTCTGCCTTGTTGTTGGCGCCGCGGGGCCTCGGTGGAGCAGGGCCTCATCGACGCCAGCAGAGCGGGGACTCGTCGGAGCCGGCATTGTCCTCTGCCTCGTCCTCGGTCTTGCCAAACAGCGCCTCGGCCGCTTCATCGCCCTCTTTGTAGGCGGCCGCAGCCTCCGCCACCCGCATGTGGTACCGCTAGCGCTCGAGGCGGCCCTCGCGGGCGGAGCGGTACGAGTCGAGCAGCGCCTCCTGCTCCACCCGCTCCGCGGAGTTCTGCTCCTCCGCCTACAGGTGCTCCTGGAGGTGATGGTGGTTGTAGGCGGCGTCGGCCTGCGCCTCCCGGAACTGCTCCTCACGCTTCTGCCTCACCGTGTCCATATATTGGGCACGGGCCTCGCTGATGGTCATGGTGCAATGCACCGGCGAGGATGGCGCAGAGGAGGGGGTTGGCGCCGGATCGTCGACTACCTGTTCTCCATTGGGACGTCGTCGTCCTCCGGCTGCCTGCCGGCCAGCCAGTCGGCAGCAATGGCTGCCATCTCCTTGTGGTCCGTCGTCCGCCCGTCCCGAAGAGCGCTGGAGCGCGAGGAAGCCATGGTGGGCAGTAGTGGTGTGGACAGGAGAGTAGGAACGGATGCGGATGACTGCGGCTATGGCCGGCGCATCAGTTTATATAGCAATGGTGGGCGGCGGAGGGATGGACATGTGGCGCCGGAGTAGCCGCCTCGGCAACCGCGTATCATTAATGTGGGCGGCAGAAGGACGGACGGACGACACTTGTGTCGTTTGAAGGCGAAGCAACCGCATGCACCGGGAAGCGGGGCGGGCGGCGCTGACCGTTTCGGGCGGAAAGCGCGTGCTGGGGAGGGAGGCGGTCTGGGTGGGCCAGGACAGTCAGACTCGTGCTTGGTAGCGGGTCGGTCCAGCAGCCGGACATGCTGGCTTGCCAGCTACCTCGCCGAGCTGAGCGACGACAATCAGACGATGGACGTAGCTTCCGACCAGGAGCCGGCGCCACTGTCCAAGCCGGTTCATGCCGTATTCACCATAGAGCAGGTGCGGCCGCACTTCGACGCCCTAATGGCGGAAGAGCTACCAGCACAGGAGGACCTGTGCTGCAACCTCCGTCTCATCAACGAGCACCGGTGAACAAGCGAACGACAATGCCGTCGCGGACATGTGGCCCTATGATCCTGGCTTCCCGAATGAGCAGCGGGCGCTGTATCAGACCATCCGTAGGGCCCGCGAGGCCCTCTCCATCGTCCTTCGAGTTGTTGCGCTCGCCGTGGCGCCGCCGTCTCGTGTTGTCAACATGGTCGACGGACATGAGGATGAGGAGATGACTTTACTTAGAGAGGATGATAGCAGGTGCCTCCTTATTAGTATATAAAGCTATAATTTTTTTGCTTCCTCCTGGTTTCCTGACATCACGGTCCCACACCATTGTCAATCTATGTAGTGAATAAACGAGAGAATTGCACAAGAAGCGGCCGATAGCTGGGACCAAGCAGCTCGAGCAGTATTTGTGTTTTTTAGGTGTGAGCACTGCAGAGTTTTTCTTGAGCGATGTTTAGCCCAGATATTAATTTGTCTCCTCTGAACAACAACAAAAACATCGCTGCAGCTATTAACTGGGCGGGCTATTGCCCGTCTAGCCCAGGCCAGATATCCTGCCCAGATATTAATTTTTTTCAAGCTAAAAATGGCTAGCCCAGCTATACTTTTTTTAGGAATACCCAGGCAAGGTCAAGTTGTTATTCTCCGCCCCGCTAGGCTGCAAATCTTTCCTAGGAAGGATGCATTAGGCTTAACAAGAAAATGGGCTTTAAGGAATAATAAATGGGATGTAATTATAAAAAATGGGCAGTAACTATAAAAAACACGTAATTACTTTATAAAATATTATTTTTGGATATTGAAAATCTTAATTTAATTAATTGTTGCGAGTGCAATGTTTCGTTGGATTTTTACGTAATATAAATTTATATTGAAATTTTATTTAATCTGACTAGAAATTTCGGGATAAAAATATTTCAGATCCCATCAAAATGTGGGAAATTTTATTGAATTCTGTTTTGAACGGTTGGTTGAAATGGGCTGTACTTTTAACAAACTGTAAATGGGTTGTAGTAAATTCCATTAGAATTCAAAAATTGGCTGCACATTCTTACAAATCACAAATGGGCTATAAGTTCTCTGCCACACACTTGTGGCCTTACTAAGTTGACGCGCCCCCTAAAAAAAAGAGTTGACGCGTATGCAAGGCTTTGTCAACTTATAGTCAACACACGGTTCTAGCAGCAGTGACCGTTGGATGTCCATCCAACGGATGCCGTGCTTCTTCTTAAATCTCGGATATTCTAGCTTCACCCGCCCAAAAAATGATTCCTCCCCCTGACATCTGGGGCGCACCATTTTGGAAGCTGACCTGTGGGCCTATTAAGTTAACGTGTACCAAGGGCTTTGTCAACTTAGTCAATATAAACGATTCTAGCTGCAGTGACTGTACGATGTCTATCCAACGGCCTTCAACCTCTGGTCTTCTTGCTCCAGCCGCCCAAAGCAGCGCCGGTCGTGCCGCATGCTCCTGCCTCCCGTGGCCGGCTATGATGCCGGGGAGGCCTCACCGCCCCCTACTACTCCCACCGCTGGCCAGGCCATCCCTCTACTCACCCACACCCCTTGTTATTCCGTGGCAACGGCAGCCTCACACTGCAGCCGGCCCAGTGAACCCTCGTACTCCTCTCCGCGCGGACTTTCACTGCCGCGTCTTCCCCGGGTCCGCGTCGTCCCCTTCCTAGGCCTCACCGTCGTCCACCGCCCTGGTGCTCTCGGCGCGGCGTGGTCAACATGGTCAAGGAACGGCTTCCATCGGACGTGGACTGTACGTGGAGAGGCTGACAGCTGGGTCCACGATGGCAGCAAGGAAGTGCCTCCTTATTATGCGGAAAATAATGATTCCTCCACCTGGCAGCAGGGACCCACCAGACGGGCCACCATATTTCGCAAAAAAAACATTTCCCCCTGACTGCTGGGACCCATCGGACAGGCCACCGTATTGCGCGAAAAAACGTTCCCCCCGCTGTCAGCTCAGACCCACCGGAAGTGCCTCCTTATTACGCACACAAAAATGAATACTCCCCTGCTGGTTGGGACCCACCTTGGTGGGAGGCTGACTTGTGGGCCTACTAAGTTGACGGGGATGGAGTGCTTTGTCAACTTAGTCAATATGAACGATTCTAGCTCCAGTGACCGTACGATGTCCATCCAACGGCCGTAGTGCTTCTTCAACCTCTGGTCTTGTTGCTCCAGCCGCCCAAAGCAGCGCCGGTCGTGCCGCATGCTCCTGCCTCCCGTGGCCGGCTGAGCTGCCGCGGAGCCTCACCGGCCCCTACTATTCCCACCGCTGGCCAGGCCCTGCAGCGACGGCAGCCTCACACCGCAGCCGAACCAGTGAACCCTCGTACTCCTCTCCGCGCGGGCTTCCACTGCCGCGTCTTCGCCGGCTCCGCGTCGTCCCCTTCCTAGGCCTCGCCGTCGTCCACCGCCCTGGTGCTCTCGGCTCGGCGTGGTCAACGTGGTCAAGGAACGACTTCCATCAGAAGAGTACTGTACGTGGAGAGGCTAACAGCTGGGTCCACGGCGGCCGCAAGGAAGTGCCTCCTTATTACGCGCAAAATAATTATTCCTCCACCTGACAGCAGGGACCCACCGGATGGGCAACTGTATTTCGTGAAAAAAAAATCCCCCTGACTGCTGGGACCTACCAGCTACATCTTCGCACGCAAGGAAGTGCGTCTGAAAAAAAATGATTCGCCCCCTGACTGCTGGGACCCACCAGCTACATCTTCGCAGTCAAGGAAGTGCCTGACAGTCGGGACCCACCTGGTCGAAGCATACATAGCGTTGTCATTCTGGTCGCGAACGTGTACGCACATACTGGTCGATGTAGAGGCGTGCACGTCTCGTAGTAGAGGCGCACACGTAGCATGTACACGTACGTACAGCGGCCAGTGTGCAAGAAAGAAATTAGCGGCCACGTACGTACATACGGGCAGGGTCTCAAACGCCTACTCGTGCATACATACGGGCAGGGCTCGTGTACATGGCTGGGTCGGAACAGAGAAACAACGTTGTCGTGTTCATGGGGAGCCAACAGGCTGGGTCGGAACGGAATGCGTCGTCGTGTTCATCGGGAGGGCTTGGATGGAATAGCCGATGGCAACGAGGCCTGGCATACCGCAGAACGGAGGAAACGGCCTTGTGTTCGACCGGCCATGTTCGAAACGGGATCCTGTTCATCGGGAGGGGTCAGGCGTACCGCAAAACGGAGGAAACGGACCTCCTACGGTCGAAACGGGGGTCCTGTTGATCAGGAGGGGTGTGGCGTACCGCAAAACAGAGGAAACAGACTTGTGTTGGAACGCTACGGTCGAAACAGGGGTCCTGTTCATCGGGAGGGGTGTGGCGTACCGCAAAACGGGACTCCACGGGATACTGTTCATCTCGACCGTCGACCCCCTCCAGCCTCCACTGGCTACTGTTCATCCACCGGCGACCTCCTCCAGCCTCCACCTGCGACTGTTCATCCACGGGCTCCTGTTCATCCAGCCTTCACCGCGCGCTACTCCACCGGCTACTGTTCAACCAGCCCTCTCCACGGGCTCCTGTTCAACCACCCCTCCACAGGCTACTGTTCATCCAGCCCTCCACCATCTACTGTTCATCCTGCCCTCCACGGGGTGGTCTGTTGGAAATATGCCCTAGAGGCAATAATAAAATGGTTATTATTGTATTTCCTTGTTCATGATAATTGTCTGTTGTTCATGCTATAATTGTATTAACTGGAAACCGTAATACATGTGTGAATACATAGACCACAACATGTCCCTAGTAAGCCTCTAGTTGACTAGCTCGTTGATCAATAGATGGTTATGGTTTCCTGACCATGGACATTGGATGTCATTCATAACGGGGTCACATCATTAGGAGAATGATGTGATGGACAAGACCCAATCCTAAGCATAGCACAAGATCGTGTAGTTCGTTTGCTAGAGCTTTTCTAATGTCAAGTATCATTTCCTTAGACCATGAGATTGTGCAACTCCCGGATACCGTAGGAATGCTTTGGGTGTACCAAACGTCACAACGTAACTGGGTGGCTATAAAGGTGCACTACAGGTATCTCCGAAAGTGTCTGTTGGGTTGGCACGAATCGAGACTGGGATTTGTCACTCCGTATGACAGAGAGGTATCTCTGGGCCCACTCGGTAATGCATCATCATAATGAGCTCAATGTGACTAAGGATTTAGCCACGGGATCATGCATTACGGTACGAGTAAAGTGACTTGCCGGTAACGAGATTGAACAAGGTATTGGGATACCGACGATCGAATCTCGGGCAACTAACGTACCGATTGACAAAGGGAATTGTATGCGGGATTGATTGAATCCTCGACATCATGGTTCATCCGATGAGATCATTGTGGAACATATGGGAGCCAACATGGGTATCCAGATCCCGCTGTTGGTTATTGACCAGAGAGTCGTCTCGGTCATGTCTGCATGTCTCCCGAACCCGTAGGGTCTACACACTTAAGGTTCGGGGACGCTAGAGTTGTAGAGATATTAGTATGCGGTTAACCGAAAGTTGTTCGGAGTCCCGGATGAGATCCCGGACGTCACGAGGAGTTCTGGAATGGTCCGGAGGTAAAGATTTATATATGGGAAGTCCTATTTTGGCCACCGGAAAATGTTCGGGATTTTTGGTATCGTACCGGGAAGGTTCTAGAAGGTTCCGAAGTGGGGCCCACCTGCATGGGGGGACCCACATGAACGTGGGTAGTGGGGGTAAGGCCCCACACCCCTGGTCAAGGCGCACCAAGATCCCACCTTAGAAGGAATAAGATCATATCCCGAAGGGATAAGATCAAGATCCCTAAAAAGGGGGGATAACAATCGGTGGGGAAGGGAAATGATGGGATTTTTTCCCCCACCTTTGCCAACGCCCCAATGGACTTGGAGGGCAAGAAACCAGCCCCCTCCACCCCTATATATAGTGGGGAGGCGCATGGGAGCAGCACCCCAAGCCCTGGCACCTCCCTCCCTCCCGTGACACCTCTTCCTCCCCGCTTGCGCTTGGCGAAGCCCTGCCGGGATCCCGCTACTTCCACCACCACGCCGTCGTGCTGCTGGATCTCCATCAACTTCTCCTCCCCCCTTGCTGGATCAAGAAGGAGGAGACGTCCCCACTCCGTACGTGTGTTGAACGCGGAGGTGCCGTCCGTTCGGCGCTAGGATCATCGGTGATTTGGATCACGACGAGTATGACTCCATCAACCCCGTTCTCTTGAACGCTTCCGCGCGCGATCTACAAGGGTATGTAGATGCACTCCCCTCTCTCTCGTTGCTAGATGACTCCATAGATTGATCTTGGTGATACGTAGAAAATTTTAAATTTCTGCTACGTTCCCCAACATGGTCCTGTTCATCCTGCCCTCCACGGGGTCCTGTTCATCCAGCCCCAACCGGCTCGATCGATCGGGGTCCTTTTCATCTAGAGGCAACACCACGGGGTCCTGTTCATCCACCCCCACTGGGAACTGTTCATCCAAACCCCCCAGCAACGCTCACTGTTCATCCAGAGGTAGCATCCATCGGCTTCAGTTAGCAGCAGTAGCGAAGAAATCGCTCGATCGGGTTCAGTTAACAGCCATCGATCGATCGCTCGGGTTCAGTAACGCGTAGCCTGCGGTGCAATCGCTCAGGTTCAGTTAGAGCCCAACACATCGCACCCACGCGCGTGCGTGTACGAGAGAAATGCGCATCGCTCGGCCCCAACCACCCACCGTAACTGGGAACACCCCGATATTTTCCTTACCCTCGCTTCTACCACGGTTTTTCCGTCATGGACGGCCCAAAGAATGTCATGCAGCTGCGTCCCCGGCCCGCCCAGGACGAAAAGCCCATTTTCTGTCATGATTTTTTGTCATAGAAGTAGGACCCCACCACATCTATGATGATACCAGGTTTTGTCACAATTATCGTCATAGAAGTGTCATAAGTAAGACTGAAAAAAATTTCGTTCGGCCCAAAATGTCACGGATGTGTCTTTTTTTTGTAGTGAGCCCTCACTACTGCATTCGTCAGCAAGTCCATCTTCAACTCTGAGGAGAATGACTTCCCCAACAAGGTTGACGATGGCGATGATGACTACGCTCCCACCTATTGCTTCATGACAAAGGGTGCCAAGGTACTCAAATATCCCTCCTCTGAAATGAGGATGAATCTGATGAAAACCTCAAGCCTAGCTACTCTAAACTTGCTAAGATTGCTGTGAAACAACAAAAGGCTTTTGAAAAGGTTCAAAATATGCTAGACAAGAGTGATGATATGTTGGGTGAAGAAATGGATCGCACCAAAACTTTGATGGAAAATCTTCAGAGACTTTAGTCCAAGTTTGATAATATTCAAAGTCATCATAACACTCTCTTATCTGATCATGAGAAGCTTTCTTATGAATTTCTTCAAAGAAAGCAAGATCTTGAGAAGCTAAGGGAGAGTTATGAAGATCTTCAGAAGGAGCGTGATTCATTACTTGCTCAACAAATCAACGCTGCTCAGGAAGAATTTATTCCTCCATGTTTGAAGTGCATTGAACGTGAATCTGCTAATTCTTCACCTGAATGTTCAAATGCTTCTACCGCTACAAATTCTTCACCTGTCTCTGCTATCACTAATTCCTCATCTAAGGATATTGCTAGTATCATTGACAATGCATGGCTGAAGGAATTGTGTATGATAGGCATGTACAAAAGCCTCAAAGGGCATCAGGCTCTTTGTGATGTGCTTAAAAAGCAGATCCTCAACACGAACCCTATGAAAGAGGGTATTGCCTTTGAGAGGAAACTCAATGCTGATGGAACGTACTAGAAGCCTGAGCAGTACCCCAAAACCTCATGGGTTGCTGCAAAGGGACCTCCAGTAGACCCATCTACTCTATCTGGCTTTACATGTGAATCTCCTCATTCTTCTGATGAGTCATTTGACTCAAACTATAAGTTGTTCAAAAATCAGAATGGTGAAGTATTTGCTAGATATGTTGGCACTAACTGCAGGAATGGTTGCCCTATGAAGAAAATCTGGGTTCCCAAAAGGTGCCTTGAAAGTCTTCAAGTGAATGTCCTCATGACACCACCCGTGAAGAATAGGAACCCCAGATCAAAATCTTCATATGGATCCAAGTCCTCACGTGGATCAAATTCCTCAAAATGATCAAAATCCTCATATGAACATCATCGTGCTAACACTTCTGTTTCGTAGGGAAGATCTAAGGGCTATGAATATGAGCATTATTCTTCTAACCATTATGTTCATAAGTCCTCGAAGAATTTCTCTGCTTATTCATATGCTTACCCTAACTCCTCTTATGTGAAACGAACTAGACTGGCTTCTATGCCACCTTTCTCTTATGGAGCTCACAAAATGATGAACTCTTTGCCACCCCTTCAGATGTGGGTGGTGAAGAAAAAGAACTAATCTCTTATGCAGGGTCAGGTCTACAGACGTACTTAAACGTCTGAAGGATTTGCTGGAGACCTGAAAATGCTTGAAAGGACGCAAGCTAATCATGAAGAAATGAACTTTCATTTCTCACGTCCTCATACTGCTTTATCTGTTCTATTGCTTGATGAAATTGATGTCATATTCTTCACTGATGAAGTATATGAGTTCGTAAGTTGCACTAATTCATCTGCAGGATGATCTACCCAAAGCCACTGAGTGGGTCCTCGATAGTGGATGTACAAATCACATGACTGGTGACTAGAATCTATTCATGGATGCTCCCTTATCTCCGTCGCATCTGAAGCATATCACCTACGCTGACAAAGGAAAAAGCAAGGTATTGGGTCTAGGTAAGGTTGCGATCTCAAAGGATCAACACATGGACAAAGTCATGCTTGTCGAGTCCTTAGGATTCAACCTCATGTAAGTCTTAATGCTTTGTGATCTTGATATGGTTGTTATCTTTGGCAAGTATCGTTGTGTTGTGATCATGGAAGCTGACCATTCCAAAGTCTTCGAAGGCTTCAGGAGAGGAGATCTGTATATTGTTGATTTCTCTACAGGACCACAACCAGCTATATGTCTACTTGCAAAAGCTTCAGAAGGCTGGCTGTGGCATCGATGACTTGGTCATGCTGGCATGAGGAACTTGCACACGCTCGCGAAGAAGAAGCGTGTCATTGGCATTGAGAATGTCAAATTCCTCAAGGATCACTTGTGCGGAGCCTGTGAAGCTGGAAAGATGACCAAGGCTAAGCATCCAGCAAAGACTATCATGACTACCACTCGACCATTTGAATTGCTTCACATGGATCTCTTTGGTCCTAATCATTATTCTGCATTCACTAATGAAGCATCTCTATATGGCTTTGTTATTGTTGATGATTACTCTCGTTACACATGGGTACATATCGTCACTTACAAACGTGAAGTGCAGGAAGTCTTCAAACGATTTTCCTCGAGGGCTTCAACCAACTTTGGTGTGAAGATCAAGCACATCAGAAGTGACAACGGAACTGAGTTCAAGAATACTGGTCTTGATGACTATCTTGATGAACTTGGTATTACTCATGAGTTATCTGCTCCTTATACTCCTCAGCAGAATGGCGTCGTGGAGCGCAAGAACAGGACTCTTGTTGAGATGGCTCGCACTATGCTTGATGAATACAAGACGCCTCGTCATTTCTGGATTGAGGCAATTGATACTGCGTGCCACATCATCAACAGAGTATATCTTCACAAATTCTTCAAGAAGACTGCATATGAACTCCTCACTGACAAGAAACCCAATGTGAGTTATTTCAAAGTCTTCGGTGCTAAATGTTGGATTAGAGATCCTCATCACAATTCTAAATTTGCACCGAAAGCACATGAAGGTTTTATGCTTGGTTACGGAAAGGACTCACCTACAAAGTCTTCAACACCGTTCACCACAAGGTTGTTGAAACTGTAGATGTGCGGTTCGATGAAACTAATGGCTCGCAAAGAGAGCACCTGCCTCCTGTGCTAGATGAATAGTCTTCTGAGGAAACCATCAAGTTCAAGGCTACTAAGGATGTCATTCCTACCAAAGAATCTGCTGAAGAAGTCATTCCAGATCGTGAAGAACATCATGCTGGTGCACCTAAGGAAAATGACTCTGAAGAAAATGCTGATCCAATTCCTCGTCGCCAACCCGCTCATCCTCGAGTTGCAAATGAAGTGCAGATTGAGAAAATCATCAGCGACATCAACGCACCAGGTCCTCTCACACGCTCAAAAGCTTCACATCTGTCTAACTTTTGTGGGCACTTTTCTTTCGTCTCTATCACAGAGCCCACTAGGGTAAATGAAGCATTTCTGGAGCCTGAGTGGATTCAAGCTATGCAAGAGGAATTACATCAGTTCGAGCTCAACAACGTCTGGAAACTTGTCAAGCGGCCAGACCCTCGCAAGCACAATATCATCGGCACAAAGTGGATCTACCGCAACAAGCAAGATGAAAATGGCCTTGTGGTGAGGAATAAGGCACGACTTGTAGCTCAAGGCTACACACAGGTTGAAGGAATTGATTTCGATGAAATTTTTGCACCTGTTGCTAGACTTGAGGCTATTCGCATTTTACTTGCTTATGCTAATCATCATGACATCATCTTATATCAAATGGATGTGAAAAGTGCATTCCTTAATGGTAAGCTTGAGGAAGAAGTATATGTTTCTCAACCCCCAGGTTTTGAAGATCCAAAGCATCCTGACCAAATCTACAGACTCAATAAGGCCCTCTATGGCCTCAAGCAGGCCCCTCGGGCGTGGTATGATACTTTGAAGGAATTCCTCATGAAGAAAGGCTTCAAACCCGGTTCACTTGACCCAACTCTTTTCACTAAATCTTATGATGGTGAATTGTTTGTGTGCCAAATATATGTTGATGATATCATCTTTGGCTGTACTGACCAACGTTACACTGACGAATTTGGTTATATGATGAGGGAGGAATATGAAATGTCTATGATGGGAGAATTGAAATTCTTCTTAGGTCTTCAAATTCGTCAACAACGCAATGGCATATTCATATCTCAGGAGAAATACCTCAAAGATGTACTGAGGAAATTCGGCATGCAAGATTGCAAAGGCGTCAAAATCCCTATGCCCACAAATGGCCATCTATGCACTGATGAAAATGGTATTGACTTCGATCAAAAGGTATACCGCTCCATGATTGGTTCTTTATTGTATTTATGTGCATCTAGGCCGGATATTATGCTTAGTGTTTGCATGTGTGCCCGCTTTCAAGCTACACCGAAGGAATCACACCATAAGGCTGTGAAGCATATTCTTCGATATCTAGCTCACACTCCAACACTTGGATTATGGTATCCCAAGGGCTCGGCTTTTGATCTCATTGGATATTCAGACTCTGACTATGCTGGTGATCGTGTGGACCGCAAGTCAACATCAGGCACATGCCATTTCCTCGGACGATCCTTAGTCTGTTGGTCCTCGAAGAAACAGAACTGCGTATCACTGTCTACTGCTGAAGCTGAGTACATTGCTGCTGGTTCGTGCTGTGCTCAATTGCTATGGATGAAGCAAACCCTCAAGGACTACGACATCAACATGAAGAATGTGCCACTCTACTGTGACAATGAGAGTGCCATCAAGATTGCTCATAACCCAGTTCAGCACTCGAAGACAAAGCACATTCAGATTCGTCATCATTTTCTTCGTGATCATGTGTTGAAGGGCGACATCTCTATCGAGCACGTGAAGACTGAAGAACAGCTAGCCGATATCTTCACAAAGCCCTTGGATGAGAAGAGATTTAGCAAGTTGCGGTGTGAGCTAAATATCTTAGAATCTTCGAATGTCCTTTGAAAAGGACACACATCCTAACACTTATGCTAAATTGATGACTTAGATGTGCAACACACGAAGTAACGTTTCTCTTCAATATGAAGACTAACAATCTGAGTGTGAAGAAATCAACGAAGAATTTGATTCTCAGAGCCCTACGACAATTGTACGCGGCGTCTGAAATCAGCATTCTTATACGGTGGGTCAAGCCACCAACAAAAGTTGAAAATCGTCAATTTGAGTCTTTCTTCATTTTTGAAATTCCTCAGTTGTTCAATTTCTTCAACTTTGCAATGTCTTCACTGTTTCCGTTGTTTTTCTTCATTGGCTATAGATATATCTGAGTTTATGTCCTCTACAGCATTCACTTATTGCTATTTCTTCAAGTTGCTTTTTCTGCTAAGTGAATGTGATCGGACCCTTCCCCCTCTATGCTAAACTCAACCCAGTCTGTTCACATATTCTTCATGTGCGTTCTATTTGAAACCCGTTCAAAATCTTCACTGTGTCCTTGTCAGCTGAACAATTTGTGAACGAAACATTAAAATTTTCATATCTGAATTTTCGGCTGTTGCCGCTCAAACCGTTCCACATTCCACGATATGATTATCCTATTCACCCACGATCTCACACGATCTCCACCTCTCTGTACGTGGGTGACACATGTCGCACGAATGAGAAGGGTCAGGGGCACGTTCGTCCATTTTCCTCGGGCGAGCGGTTTTTCACCTCGGCTATAAATACCCCTCACCCTCCTCAGACTGTTTTTACTCCGCTCGACCTCACTCCCTCGCTCGAGCTCTCAAAACCTAGCGCCGCCGCTACTTCCATCGTCGCCGGTGAGGAAGAGCTTCGCTGCCTCGACCTCGTCGCCGTCGTACTTGCGCCGGCCGCGGATTTCTTCACTCCGCCGCCGCCGTAGCTGTCTTCCTCTGCCAAGTTAGGGCGTGGAAGATCTGAACTGACGAGCTTCAAATCTACTATTCACAGTTCGTCGTGTTCTTTGTCAAGGGTAATTAAAAGTCATTTTTACTGCCCTTGTTGATTCCTTTGATTTCTACAAATCTTCAAAAGGTGTTTATTCTTCAATGTTCACACTCTAAACACCTCACACAAACATCTGTTCTTGATCTGTTTCCCTAAGCAACATTTTTCTTTAAGATTCCTCAATTGTGTGGATTTCCAATCTATACAACTCTGGAACCTAAGTCAAAGAACGCTTAGTGAAATTCCTCAAGACACATCTGGTCAAATTCCTCAAACTTGTTCTTTTTGCAAAATCTTCTGAGAACGCATATGACCTCTCCAAATTCTTCACACCTATACTCTGCTCACAGGTACACATGTCCGCGGCTGAATCACTAGGTTCTCATCAACTTAACTCATTTGCAGCGTTCCTCGAAGAAAAGTTACATACCTCATCAGAGAACTCAATTGTTCAGAATCCTCAGCTGAAGAAAATGGCTGATGGCAAGAAACCTCAGAAGGGAGGGAAGAAGTTGGAAGTCAACAATGCTTTTGAGATTCCTGAAGACATCTATGCAGGGTACTGCACTCCGCCTCATGAGACAAAGAATGAGCGTAAAGTGCGCATTCGGAGGATAGAGAGGAGATG
Organism: Triticum aestivum; assembly: GCF_018294505.1. Taxonomy (NCBI): domain Eukaryota; kingdom Viridiplantae; phylum Streptophyta; class Magnoliopsida; order Poales; family Poaceae; genus Triticum; species Triticum aestivum. Next base: position 390,473,549 of record NC_057802.1, read on the forward strand.
GGCTAGAGAATGGAGGAAATATCGCCATGTCACCCCCAAGTACATAAACAAATTCGCTGTACACCCTCCATGCCCAAGACCTCCATTGGCACCAGGCCAAGAAGCTGATCCCTCTAGCATCAAAAGAGGTGAGGATTTCCTCAAGGAGTGGGCCAAGCGTCAAGCTAAGCTCGCCAAAATGGCAAAAGAGGCAGTGAAGAAATTCAATGAAGATTCCGCTGCTGCCACTGTTGAGGCCTGTGCTAGTATGCCTAAGAAGGCTATGCCTAAGAAGCCTGCACACAAGCCCAGTGCTTCTGCTTCAATGCCCTCACGGCCAAGCACCTCAGAAATGCCCTCACGGCCCAGCTCTGCAAAGCCCTCACAGCAAATTCCTCAAGCTGCTCCTGCTCCTCCAAAGTCCTCAGCTCCTCCTCCAAAGTCCTCAGCACCTGTGCATCTCACCTCGTGCCAAAGGACAACTGGCATCTCAATTGCCTCAGGAGCCTCTGCAAGTTCTTCAGCTCCTCCGAATTCCTCAACAGGCCCTACCTTGCTGAAGACCAAGGGCACTACTGGACGAGGCTTTAGACCAAGTCCTCACAAGAAGCAGGTTGCCTTTTAAGTACCGTCCGATGAAGACGAAGCTGATGATGAGGAACATGCTGAAATCATCAGAGACAGATAGCAAAGGGCCGCTAGAGCCAAGGGTAGTGCTGTGCCACTTTTGTTGTATCCGAAGAAGATCCTGGATTTCATTGATCTATGGCACAAAGATCCAAACACTCCCTTGCCAGAATTGAATCTCACACCTGGCCAAAGTCATATGTTGATGGCTTTCATTGCTGAAGAAAAATGGAAATTTGAGAAAGCCAGGAAGGTGAAAAAAGCTAAGTACAAGAAAGAGCGCTTCCTAAAGCAAAATGTGTTGAAGCTATCACCTGATGAACTTATTGCTCTGCAAGCTGAAATCAAGAGTCTCAGTGATGAATTTGATGCATACCGTGCAGAATGGCTAGGAGCCAAAGTCAGATTTGTCAAATTGGCGAAAGGATTTTCTTCAAATGCTGCTCCAACGCACATTGAAATTCCTCAGGGTGAAGCATCTGCTCAACCCACTGAAGAACATGCCAGCACCGCTAATGAAGATCAGGCTGCTGATGACAATGAGAGTACCAGGGCTGATGCATCTATTTCAGCCGCTGATGAAATTGCTAGGGCAACCACTAGTGTTGCGCCTGAAGAACAAGCCAGGCCAGCTGAGGCATCAACCGCTGAGCCTGAAGAAACTGAACAAACCAGGCCAACTGCATCAGTTGTGCTTGAGGAAAATGAACCAATTTCCTCTGCTCCTCCTGCACCAACACCAAGTCCAGTTCTTCCTTCTGCATCAGAAGCGAAGAAAACTAAGGCTACGGGGCGAGCAGTAGTGAAGAAGAGGAAAGCATCTGCTTCATCACATTCTTCAGCATCGAAGAAGATGAAGATATTGACAAGCTCTTTTGAGAATCCCATTGATGCTGTTCCTGTCTCCAGTATGCCATCAAAGGAACGCGTTCCTTTTGGAGAAGAATATGTGATCCCGAGCGGATCTGATGAAAAAGACGTTCCTTCTGCTGCTTCTTCAGAGCAGTTGGACGAAGAAATTGAAGTGGATGATATCCCTTCAACTCCAGTTTTTTCATCGCCAGTGCCTCAGTTCATAGCTGAAGAGGCAGGCGTTGACGAATTAAGTGAAGAAGATGAAGACGTGGACATTGGGAGCACCATGCCTGTGATGAATGATGACTTTTGGGAAAGTCAGCACCCCAACTCTCCTTTGTTCATGCCACTGCAACAAATTCCTCAGTCCCCAGTGCACACTGAAGTTCAAATGGGCTCTGACGAACCTCGCACCACTCCTTCCATTCCTGAAGAAATTCCAGCCACTAGTGCTGATGAAGAAAAGAAGACCCAGGCTGCAACTGAAGCAGAAACTGAAATTCGTCAGCGTGTGGTTCCTGAGAATGTGATTCCTGAGCCTCTGATGACTTTGACTGATACTCCTCAGCCCAAGCCGAAGAATCCCTTCTTCAAGAAGCAGAAATTCAAGGCTGATGACTTCTTTCATGAGCATGTATTCTTCACAGACTACAATCCCTATGACTCTGCTCGCCTACTAAGGAAGCGTTTCTGGACTGCAAGCCAAGCCAACTTCTATTCTTCACTGCTTTTTGATAAGGACAAAGTCTTCGACCATGAGCATATTCCTCATGTGGACATGGAATTGCTGCCTTGCTTCACACCAGTTCTCAGCGTTCTTCACGACGCTGGATTGCTCAACTTCTGCACCGATATCTGTGATTGGAATGAAGAACTAATTCTCCAGTTCTATGCAACGCTGCACATCACAGGAAATGCTGAAGATGTGAACTCTTGGGTGTTGGACTGGATGACAGAAAACACTCACTTCAAACCACCGGCCTCTGAATTGCTTCATGCCTTGCCTGTCAGTCCTTCCCTTGAAGGTGCTAGTTGTATATATCATGAACCTGAACTCACTGATCACTATATGCAAGTGTTGATGAAGCCACTGAAGCCCGGTCAAGCCCCAAGGACCAAATTCCTTGTGAAGGAATTGCTACATGTGCCACGGACTGTCTATCGCATTCTGACCAAGACATTGAGTCCAATCAAGGGCCACGACTCGAATGAAGAAGAGGTCATTGGCATCATGTAGAATCTGCTGTTCAAGATCATTCATGGCGTTCCTGTCAACTACCATGATTTCTTCATGAGGACTCTGGCCAACGTTGCATTGTCCCCTTTTGAATTGAAGCCTTACGCTCCCTGGATTATGAGATTCCTCAGAATAAGGTCTTCAATCAATTATAAGGCTGACACACTCAATCATGGAAGCTACTTGCCCCCCATTGAAGTCCTCAAGCGGACATTTTCCTCAGCTGATGAAAAGGGCAAGGCCACTGCTGTTATTGATGAAGGCATTCGTCCATTGGATGGTCAGTTCCGCAAAGCTGCATCTTACTCCACCAATGATGACTCTGCCACTCATGACTCTGCCGCCAATGCCTCAAAGCAAAATCCTCAAGGCACAACTCCAAGGGTGATGACTGATCCTGAGCTTCTCCTCAGTTTTCACCAGAAGGTCGATCGCAACCACAAATGGGTTAAGCGTCAGTTTGGTTCAATTCTTCACAACATGACTGCTACACACAATTCAGTGAAGAAGAACCACTACTACCTCCATGAAGTATTCAATCGCACCTGGGCTGTTCTGTCTCATCTTTATGGTGAAGAAGATCTAAAGCAGATGGACTTCAAGCAGGACTTTGACTGGTCTCAGTCATCGTCGAAGAAATTCAAGAAAGTCAAAGTTCCTTCCTTGGTAGCAGCTCATATTCTTCATCATGCGAGACTGATGAGCATGAAGATTTGGACGACACTGCGGCATGCCCTACTTCAACAACCGACCCCAACAATGTTGGCGCTCCTCCATCGTCTTCGTGATATTCTTCAGGGGCGTTAGTCCTCATTTTTCATCCCTTTTGGTCATTCGATGACAAAGGGGGAGAAATTTGAGTTAGTCTTCAAGCGGGTCTCTATATATGGGCGTATTTTTTTTCTAAGTTACAACTCTCGTTCTTCTGAAGACTTTATTGGATCGAGTTGTAAACTTAAACCCGATGGTGGTCTGATACTTTTGCTATGTTCTTCTGCATGCTATTTCCTCATATATGTTCATGCACGCATGCTGAATTACATCAGTCACCATATTTCATCATGCATTTCAAATTCTTCATATCATATGTTCATGTATGAATTACAAGATATAGGGGGAGATCTCCATGATTCTACTCTTCAAATGTGCATTGCTTCAAAAGCAAATTCCTCACTATGCACATCTTTAGGGGGAGTTCTTCTATATCTTGCAATCAAATTCCTCAATATGAGTATTTACACTTTATATGTTTATCCCCGTTGAAAACTTAACCTATATTGTCATCAATCACCAAAAAGAGGGAGATTGTAAGTGCATCTAGTGCCCCTTAGTGATTTTGGTGTATTGAAGACTTATAGGTTAAGGGACTGATGCGTTTGTGAGTGCACACAGGTCTACAAGTTTATGAGGAATTTTATATTTACAGAGAAAGTCGACCCCTAAAAATGAATGTCTTCAATTGAAGACTTTGGATTTCTGAAGACTTTGAAAGTGAAGAAATTGGTGTGACCGTGAAGACTTGATATTCATGCGAGGAATATGAATCGTGAAGACTTTTGTTTTCGCAGTTTCATTTTCTCTTTCTTGAGTCATAGGAAACACCGTACTGTTAAAGGGGGTCGAGGAAAAACTAAGGAAAAGTTTCCAAGTGATGCTCATCTCAAAATCCTACACCTACCAATCCTTTCGAGTGAAGCCATTGGAAATCTCATGCAGTTTAGTCAATTTCTTCAGTGACAGAGACGAAGTTCTTCTGGTCTCTGAGGAATTTGTTCTGACTGAGGAGTTAGGAATTCGCCAGTGCGGATTGCCTACAAGTGAGAATCATGATAGCCGTGAGGAATTTGATAGCCGAATTTCTGACCGTGTGGATTGCCCTAGGCTATAAATAGCCGTCCCCTACAACCAATAGCTGGTTGGCTGCTCCGAGAGAAACTGACACTTGTCATTAAGAGCATCCCATCCTCTGAGGACTTTGAGCCAAAATCATCAAGTGAGGAAAACCCGAACCCAAACACCTACAAACCCAAAGTGATTGGGCATCACTGAAGAAATTGTTCCTGTGTGGATCTGACGCATGTTACCTTTGAAGACTGTGCATCTTCCATACGGTTAGGCGTCATGGTCTAGAGCATACAAGAGGAAATTGTGGATCGCCGAGTGACCGAGTTTGTGAAGGTTTGGAAGTCACCTGAAGACTTACCACAAGTGATTGGGCGAGGTCTGTGTGACCTTAGCTCAAGGAGAATATGGTGAGGACTCTGTGTCCGGGACTGTGTGTCCTCAGGTTTAAATACCTAGCCGCTCCAACTAGACGTACAACTGTCACATCAGTTGGAACTGGTTTACCAAATCACTGTCTTCACCAAGCCTACTGGTTCTATTTCCTCAACCGTTCCATTTCCTCTTTACTGTGTTGTGTGCTTGTTCATATCTGTTTGAAGACTTTGACTGAAGACTTCAATTTCCTCAGTCCAATTTCGCCAGTCTGTTTGTCTTCATCCTGTTTATCTTGTGCTTACGCTTTCTGTACTCTGTGTTTGTTTTCATTTCATCATGATGTCTATGCTTATGTTATGTTATGACTGCATCTGAGTACTTATTCCGCTGCAAGTAGTTCTTCGCTAAGGAATTTCCTCACCCTGAAATTCCTTAGTGAAGAATTCATAAAAATCGCCTATTCACCCCCCTCTAGTCGACTTAACGCACTTTCATGCTCAACTGTGACTGCCTTCTGTAGCTCGCAGGTTGGGTATTTGGCTGCACGTGAGATCTCTCTGACACCACCTCCACCATCACCACAAACCCCCCTGCAGGGGCGGCTTCGGTCATGGACCTGCGTCCATGGCTGGCCGACGCGGCTTTGGAACCCGCAAACCATGGGAGCTGCGCTCTTTTTGGCCCCCTTGGCTCACTGGCTCCTTGGCATATCCGTACCTCCACCACCCTGCGGTCCCTTGGTTGGCCATCCATCCTGGTGCATCTTCGTCTCCGGCACGCTCCGGGAGCTGCGCCCCCTTCCAGCTCCCTAGACTCGTCGGCGCCCCTGGTGCTCCGGTCCCGGCGGCCAGATCTGTGCTTCCTTCCAGATCTTGGCTCGCCCGGGGCTGCGGTCACCATCCCATCCCCGCCGCCTCACATTCCGTGCAGTCGCATCCTCGCCCTCCTCCGGAGTTCTTGCGCCCGGCGATGCACGACGCCTCCTTTGGCGTCGCGTGTGGCTCCCCTTCCCATAGTCGCAGCTCCGGCCAATGCCCGACGACCTCCTCTTCGACTTGTGTTCCAACAGCTTGGGTTCGTTTGGAACTGGCCAGGGCGAAATCCTTGCATTTTATGCTGGCAGCAGCGACACCCGCGAGTGCCGTTCCCTTCCTGGAGGCGCTGTCATGGTTGTTCTGCGACCCTCTTCGAGCATCAGGGGAAACCCTAGGTCCGGGTCTCCGGATCGGACGACGGCGGCGTCTTGGTGTCGTCCTCCTTCATGAAGGCGTTGTCTTGGTTGTTCGTGGCGTCCTTGGTATCGGCTACGGAGTTTTGGTCATCTTGTTGTTGTTTGGTTTGCCTCTCTGGTCGGCGAGTTTAGCCGTGTTCTTCTTTGTTTGGGTCGAGTATCTTATATCTCTCCTTTCCGCTCCGGGCACCATGTTCACGTCCTTGCGTATGTGTTGTACCATCTCCTGTACTCATTCTAACTTCTTCTATCAATGAAATGATACGCGAGCTTCGCGTATTCGCGAAAAAACAAACTTAGAGCCTCTTTGATTCGTAGGATTTTGAAAACGTAGGAACAGGAAAACTATATGATTAGAGTGGGATGCCCACTTGAATCCTATAGAATTAACAATGAGTGTTTGATGGCATAGGAAAAACAAAGAAATTGTAAAAAGAGGTTGTAGTGGATGTTAGATTTCATATGAAATTTAGTTCAAAAGATTTCATGAAAAAAAATCCTATGGGATTCAATCCTATGAATCAAAGGACCAATATAGGGAAAAAATTCTAAGAATTTCAGTCCTTCAAAAATCCTATAAAATACCTTTGAATCAAAGGAGCCCTTGTACTACTTCGAAGCGACCCTCGGCGGGTTCCCTTACCATTGATGACGGAATACAGAGGTTCAAACACGCAAAGCAACGTATAACGTACGGAGACTAGCTGCTTGAGAACCCCAGCTTATCCTTGCTCGTCCATTTTCAGTTCATTTCATCCTACAATCAGCTCGAGCACCACTTTGCTTGTTCCAGCGGCAACGTGAAAGAGGTGTCGTCATCCTGGGATTAAACGACATGGCCGTTCTCCCCGTCCCTGTCCCGGCTACTGTGCCTACGTAGCTGCAAGGCAGTCATTGCTCTTGTGCTTGGACTTGGATATGTTTGTAAACGCTGTAGCTGTCCACCGCTAGCTTAAACTTATCTCCTGCTTTTTCAAAAGAAAAAAAAACTTATCTCCTGCAGAAGATTTTTTTTTTTGCATGGTTATCTCCTGTAGAAGATGAAGATCCTCGTCTATACGCTGTAGGAGCATTTGCTGCCACTCCGTACGTGGCACACGATCAACGACGATGGCATCTGTACGTGCATACGTGCAGTGTACTCGTATACGGGCCCCAACCAAGCAATCAGTACGTGTGGGTGTGGCTCGAATCATCGGCGGCGGCGAGATTCCGACGAACCGACGCCCATGCCGGCTCGTCGGAACCCCAAGCGCCCGTACTACGTACTTGCCCCGACACCACTGATTTTGGGCGGTTCAATTTTCCGTCTTGTTTGTATGGGATGAGATCGGGTATCACGCGGATGTTAAACGAACCGAGGATGGCGATGTATGGATTTTTTTAAAAAAATTTGCAAGGGGTCATGTGCTCGATCATATTTTCCCCGTCTGAAAATACTTATCGAAGAAACGGATTTATCATTTTTTGCGGAAAAACTTCCAATCTATTCAGCTTCAATCATGGCAGTACAACGAACATCAAAAATAAAAATTACATCCAGATCTGTAGACCACCTAGCGACGACTACAAGCACTGAAGCGAGCCGAAGGCGCGCCGCCGTCATCACCCCTCCATCGCCGGAGTCGGGCACACCTTGTTGTAGTAGACAGTCAGGAAGTTGTCGTGCTAAGGCCCCATAGGACCAACGCACCAGAACAGCAACCGCCGCCGATGAAGAATAACGTAGGTTGAAAGGATTCAACCCGATACGTACGCTTATACACCAGCGCAGTATCGTTGGTCTTGGGTGAGCCCAACAACTTTTGTTAGCTGTGTACCAGAGTAAAGGTAATTGACGGCCCTCCTAGGAACTCTCATCTAGGTTTCCTTGCCTCCGCCGGCGCCGCCGCCGGTGCGTCCCGTCTTCTATGGTCCTTGGACCATGAAGGCACGGTGGATCCCGACCCTTGTCGGCGGGAGGGCTCTGTTTTCATGTGTTTTTTTGAGTTTTGTTAGGATTTGTGCCATGCGAAGACGAGGCGGCGGCGCCTTCTTGGAGATGGAATAAGGTCCTCCCCGCCTAGCCCCCATCCCAGTGATGTTTCATGCGTCGTCGGAAGGCGTATGGAGGTTTGTCTCCGACGGATCTTGTGGGATCCGGTCGGCGTTTGTCTTCAGTGGATCCGACTGGATCCGGTCTTCGTTTGTCTAGGTCTGTGTGTCTGCAAGTTGGATCCTTCTAATCTACGCTTCTCTTCATCGGCGGTGGTTGTTGTTCTGGTGCGCTGGTCCTATGGGGCCTTAGCATTCCCGACTGTCTACTACAACAATGTTTGCCCGACTCTGACGAGGGAGGGGCGATGACGGCGGCGCGCCTTCGGCTCGCTCCAGTGCTTGTAGTCATCGCTAGGTGGTCTACAGACCTGGATGTAAATTTTACTTTTAGTGTTCTTTGTACTACCTTAACAGTTGAAGAAATAATGTGGTGGATCTGGATCTAGTTGTTTCTCCCGATATGCGATCCGTGCGCTGGTGGCCAGGGGGGTCACCGCCGGCGGTTGGTGGTGGCCGGACTTGCTGGACTAGAGAGGCGCGGGTCATGGTGGCTGCGCGGGGGTGCAGGGCCCGTTTTGGCTTCTGCAGGCCCGACGTCGAGGAAGGTGGTGGCCCTGCGCAGCATTGGCATGCTTGCTGCTTGGGGGTGCACTGTCCAGTGGAGGTACTTGTCGGTCTCGGCCGGCTGCGTGGGAGTGGTTTGTGACGCCTGGGTAATTAAGCTATAGTAATCCCACGCTAATGGTGCCACGTTACCTCCGTTACTGTTGCTAATCTATCGTTAGATCAAAACCAGTCCAAAATTCAAATTCAAAATTTGGTAAATAATAAAAGTTTTCAAACATTAAAATAAAAATGTTCGGTTGGTACTAAATATTACATAGATAATTATGGTGTAGAAGACACAATTTTATAAAATGCATAAATATTTTAAATTGAATTAAAACAAAAGAGAAAATAAATAAAAGAAAGAAAATACAAAAGAGAAAAACAAAAGACCAAAAAAAAGGAAGAGAAACCCCCCGGGCTTCGGCCCAGCTGACCACAGGCCCAACTGGGCCAACCCACCAGGCCCAGCCGGCCACTCCTCCCCCACTCCCTCTTATCCACCCCCCCAAAACCCTAACCCCCACTTTCCCCACTCGTCTTGCACGATCCCCTCCCCACTCCCTCTCGTTTCTCCAGCGCCGCCGCGCTCCCCGCGTTGGAGCCCCACCCCGCCGGCGCGCCCGCTCACGAGTGGATCTGGATCGGGGGCAACCGACGCCCCCGACCCGTCGCGCGCCATAGCCCCACTGCCCTCGTCGCTGGCAACCCGGACGCCGTCCCGATCTCGTCGCCCCGTCCACGGCTGTGCCGTCGCTGGACCCTGCCCGGAACTACATCGAGCCCGCCTCCCCGACGCCACGTCGCCGAACGCCATCGTCTTCGTCCTCTTCGCCGCCGAACCGCCCCGACCTCGTCGCGTCGTCCCCGTCTTCCTCCCCGCGTCCCACTGCCCATCCCCTACGGCCATCGTGAGCCCCTCCTCTCCTCCTCTCCTCCCCCGCGCCCGTAGCTCGCCCGCTCCGGCGCCCGTCGCACGCGAGCCCCGCTCACTTGCCGCCCTTGCCGCCCGCACACCGTCGCTGCTCGCCCTCCGCCCTGCGTCGTCCGCGGCCGGCCACACGCGTGCGCGCGGCACTCACCGCGCCGTCCGCCGTCCCGTTTCGCTCTGCTCGCGGGCGCGCCCTGCCTCGCGTGGCCTTCCGCCCCTGCCACTCGCTGGCCTCGCCCCACTTCACATCCCCTCCCCCGCGCGTGACCTGGCCACTCCGGCCACCGCTCGCTCGGCCTCCCTCGCCGCACTCCGCCCGGCCCCGCAGCTTCCCTGCTCGCTGGCGCTCCCGCTCGGGCGACGCCACGCCCGGCGCTCGCGCCCATCGGGCGCCCTGTGCTCATTCGCCCGCAACGCCCGACCCGCTATAGCCCCAGGGCCCTATAACAAAGGGGCCCCACCCCTTGAACGTTTTAAAAAAAAGAATGAATATAAAAAACTAAATAAATAATCATTAAATTAATTAAGTTAATTAATCCTATTTAATTAATCTAATTAACTAGTTAGTTTAATTAAACCGTAATTAGATTAGTTAAACCCTCATTAGACTAAACAGTCAATGACGAACGGGACCCACACGTCAGTTGACCAGTCAACGCCTGTGTTGACTGCTGACATCATGCTGACGTCAGCGTGCACTGTTCTAGATAATGTTGGAATAAAATAATTAAATAAATGCTAAAAAGTGATTTAAATATTTTAAAATCAATATAAAATAAACCGTACCTCGGATGAAAATACTTTGTACATGAAAGTTGCTCAGAACGACGAGACGAATCCGGATACGCAGCCCGTTCGTCTGCCACACATCCCTAGCATAGCAAACACGCAACTTTCCCCCTCCAGTTCATCTGTCCGAAAACGCGAAACACCGGGGATATTTTCCCGGATGTTTCCCCCGTTCACCGGTATCACCTCATACCGCGTTAGAACACGTCTAGCTCTGCCTGTTGTCCTGTTATGCACTTGCTTGCTATGTATTTACTGTTTCTTGCCCCTCTTCTCTTCGATAGACCCCGACGATGTTGATGCCCCTGTGGTCGACTACATCACCGACGACCCCTCCTTGTCTGAGCAACCAGGCAAGCCCCCCCCCCTTGATCACCAGATATCGCCTATTCTTCTCTATACAGCTTGCATTAGAGTAGTGTAGCATGTTACGGTTTTTCGTTAATCCTATCCTGATGCATAGCCTGTCCTTGCTACTACTGTTGTTACCTTTACCTGCAATCCTACATGCTTAGTATAGGATGCTAGTTTTCCATCAGTGGCCCTACATTCTTGTCCGTCTGCTGTGCTATACTATCGGGCCGTGATCACTTGGGCGTTGTTCACGGGTATATACTTATATAATCTATACATGACACCTGTGGTGACTAAAGTCGGGTCGGCTCGTAGGAGTACCCGCAAGTGGATCTTTGTGGCGGAGCGACAGGGCAGGTTGAGACCACCTAGGCGAGAGGTGGGCCTGGCCCTGGACGGCGTCCGCGATTACTTCAAAATAACACGCTTAACGAGTTCTTGGTATTTGATCTGAGTCTGGCCATTTGGTCTATACGCACTAACCAGCTACGCGGGAACAGTTATGGGCACTCGACGTCGTGGTATCAGCCGAAGCTCTTCTTGACGTCAGCGACGGAGCGGCGCGCGCCGGATTGGACTGGAACGCCTGCTAGGCTAGGTCTGCTTCTGGCCGCCCTCGCAATGTGCAGGTGTGCAATGGGCGATGGGCCCAGGCCCCTGCGCGCATAGGATTTAGACCGGCGTGCTGACCTCTCTGTTGAGCCTAGGTGGGGCTGCGACGTGTTGATCTTCCGAGGCCGGGCATGACCCAGAAAAGTGTGTCCGGCCAAATGGGATCGAGCGTGTTGGGTTATGTGGTGCACCCCTGCATGGAAGTTTATCCATTCGAATAGCCGTGTCCCTCGGTAAAAGGACGACCCGGAGTTGTACCTTGACCTTATGACAACTAGAACTGGATACTTAATAAAACACACCCTTCCAAGTGCCAGATATAACCTGGTGATCGCTCTCTAACAGGGCGACGAGGAGGGGATCGCCGGGTAGGATTATGCTATACGATGCTACTTGGAGGACTTCAATATACTCTCTTCTACATGCTGCAAGATGAAGGCTGCCAGAAGCGTAGTCTTCGACAGGATTAGCTATCCCCCTCTTATTCTGGCATTCTGCAGTTCAGTCCACGATATGGCCCTTTACACATATACCCATGCATATGTAGTGTAGCTCCTTGCTTGCGAGTACTTTGGATGAGTACTCACGGTTGCTTTTCTCCCTCTTTTCCCCCTTTCCTTTCTACCTGGTTGTCGCAACCAGATGCTGGAGCCCAGGAGCCAGACGCCACCGTCGACGACGACTCCTACGACACTGGAGGTGCCTACTACTACGTGCAGCCCGCTGACGACGACCAGGAGTAGTTAGGAGGATCCCAGGCAGGAGGCCTGCGCCTCTTTCGATCTGTATCCCAGTTTGTGCTAGCCTTCTTAAGGCAAACTTGTTTAACTTATGTCTGTACTCAGATATTGTTGCTTCCGCTGACTCGTCTATGATCGAGCATTTGTATTCGAGCCCTCGAGGCCCCTGGCTTGTATGATGATGCTTGGATGACTTATTTATGTTGTAGAGTTGTGTTGTGATATCTTCCCGTGAGTCCCTGATCTTGATCGTACACATTTGCGTGCAAGTGTACGGTCAAATCGGGGGCGTCACAAGTTGGTATCAGAGCCAACTGCCTGTAGGAATCCCCCTTTCCAACTCCTTGGCCGAAGTCGAGTCTAGTCATTGAAAAAAAACTTTTACTAACATGGCTGTGTGGCTTACGGGCCCATGTCGCCATTGGGTGGTATTAGGATCTTTTACTCCTTGTCTATACTCTGGGACTCTGATCTCTCTTCTATTCGGGTTAAATGAATTTTGCTAAATCTAACATTAGGATCTCGTTATCACTTTCACCCGGAGAGCCCCTTATTACTGATGATCGTCTGCTGCACGTGAAGACCCTGAAGACACTCTCCGCTGTTAACCCGAGAACTTGTGTTCATCGCTTTTGCAATTCCCTTCCATCGATAAACTCCTATGGATAACCACGTATACTCGCCATTCATACAATGTTTCCCCGTTGATCTTGTTATTACAAGATACCCCGAAATACTCTCTGTTGTCTCGAGAATCCTTTGAGCTTACTGCCTTGCAGTTCTTTACCACATGAATACCCCTACGAATAATCCTCGCACTTGTCGAGTATCCGCTCATCCCCAGTTGATTCATGTGTTTCACAAAGCTTCGAAATACTATTTGAACTTCCGAAAATCCTGAGCAGCCTATTGCTCTTGAAATTCTTGCTTGCTTGCATTATGGTTAATCCCATAAGTCTTCTAATCTTATTGTCATTCCTTGTCATTATCATTTTGAGTCGGTTGATTCAAAATATTGCGAATGCTCACAATCCTCAATCAGATCCTAGAATTCTTCCTTTTGGCTCAAACGTCATTTTAAACATGAGCTGGTGTCGACCAATCGAATTGCCATCGATTGTACCCCTAAGGCTATTCAACTTATCCATCCTTAATCAGAGCGTTTGCTTCTGATCCCTTGATTTGGAAATCATAATTCCTTTACATTTGAGCTTTGAGTTAGTTAGTTGTTTCTATAATCTGATCCCCTTGTATTCTTTCTTCCTCTAGTTGAGTACCGATGCTCACATCTGATCCCTTGTGGACAACCAAATCCTTTGTTAGATTATTATCCGACAGTGCCCTAATATTCAATCACTTTGGAAGTTCTTTCCCTGATACATAATGCCTTTAGTAAATTGTATCCTCTCGTTTTGTCACCCATGCTCTACTATCGAGCTTGAGTTATTTACCCCTGAAGCTTGTGGTATATGTTTCCACGATGCCCCGATGGGTTGAACCTATGCCTTTCATAGTATGTGTGAACTTGAAAGTTTTCATGAGTCATACTCTTCTGGTATTTTGCCAGATAAAAATTTTCAACACTGCAACTTCATCAAACGCGAGAAGTGAATGAAAGGGTATGCATTGGAGAAGTGGGAGTCGACCTTGAACTTTGTGTTCATGCCCATGGACACGATGTAGATCCTATCATAGAAGCTTCTTGTAATAATAACTATTTCCTTGATATGATATCGTCTAGTATCTGTGTATTGATCCTTTTGCAATCGTGGTTCCGACCATGTTCTCCTTTAAATACCATTTCTCGTGCAAGTTTAAGCACTTGTCCTCTGCAGAGCAATACCCCCCGTCCAACCTCTACTTTGGTCTGTTGTCGAGTATTACCCCCCTGGTATCTCGAGAATGCCAAGGAACTACTTAACTTCTTATGAGTTCTTCATCAACTAATATTCTTGCCGATTCCATTTTTCCAACGGGTTCTGAGTTGTTAGAACCCCTCAAAGACACCGATAAGTGAATCAATTCCGCACTCCGATTCAATAACTCTAAGTAATTTTTGTGGCTTACGAGTTTAATAATCCTTCAAGTCATTCCTAGCCTGCTCGGCTATGTCATTATCGTGCCGATTTTAACTGTGCTACCTGGACCTTCCCAGCGCACAAATTTCGACAGTGAGCTAATCTTGCGTCGATCTTCCTCGTCATATCACTTCTCCTTGAACAGCAAACTTGATTTCGAGTTTGTGTCCTAACCGTGGTTCCAATAACCTTTCGCTTTCATCATTCCTTTGACTCGATGTCATCGTCGATCAATTACATCTTCTTGAAAACCTCTCGACAAATTTGTCGTGATCATTGTCAACAATTTGACTTCTTCCAAGTTGTGTGTCGAAATTCAGGATGAGAAATACCATCCTTGCCCCTCGATGAATTGTGTTATCATCAACAACATTCTTGCCTCCCCTCAACACAAACTTGTTCATATTTTGTGTTGTATCTTGATTTCCCTGCTATCCAACCTATGTTATGTTCTACCGTGGAATATTACCATCTTTGATGTCAAGAATGTCGTGAGCATTACTCCACCACTTAAGAATTCTTGGTACAGTGATACTTCTCACCATCACCATTCTTTCTTGGTCCCCGTGTTGTTTCTAAACGAAATACCGACAAATGGTCTGTGATGTGTAAATTCTAAACTTCTAGCAACCCTATTGCTTAGAAGTTATTGGTCTATAGTTTCATTCTACGTCTATGGCTTAATGAATCATCATTCGAACATTGATCGTGCTACCTAGCCCATATTTCGGGTGCACATTTCAACCAATGTTTAACTGTGTATGTTTTCCTTGAGCATACATCATTAAGTCATTCGATCTAGCTAATGTTATCTCCTTGTTCACATAGTTGTGGAAATCCATCTTTTGGAAATCTCAATGGAATGTCGGTGAGTCCATCATCCACCTCCTAACCCTCTCCTTGGTTTAATGATGAACTCTTGTTTCGGAACTTGCTATCATAGTTCATTTCCCGAGAATCTTACAATGTCATCCCATCAATTTGTGTTGCACTTTTCTTCTCAGACATCCTGAGTCTGAGGTATCCTGACACCAATCAGATCTGAATCTCGGTCAGATATGATGGTTGGGACATTTTCCAACAGTCGTAACATTGGTCCTTACGTTAACCGGTAAGGTGATGTCGTGCCTAGCACACCTGGCCGGAGGCCCTATTGTTATAGATTCCTTTTCAGCCAGGTTAAACATTCTTCCATGAGGAAATTGTAAGACTTATTCTACTAGTTGTTCCTGATGAATCCTTCGTGTATCCAAAGACTGACCTTTGCTTGAAGACCATGTCAATGCTATCTCGAAGCATGTCTGTGCTACTCCGATCATCAATAAGAGCATTTGAAGCACGATGCTAAATTCTCTTTATCAATTATCCAAACACCATTGTATGGGTAATGTCATGAACTTTCTCTCCCCTTTCCTAAAGGGTTTTCTACATTATATCCTGCCATGGATATCATGCTCTGCTTGTCCTTGGGAAGGATATACCCTTGAGATTTGTGTTTAAACACATTTTCCTTTCCATTGTTCTGTTTAATATGAAGATCACATTTTCCTTTCCATTGTTTGGTTTAACCTTTCTTGTGATCTATATGATCTAAGCAGTAATATTCTCCTGCTTATGTAAACACCTCGTTGTACAATTCTGTCAGCAAGACCCCGTTACTTTTGTTGATGACATTTCGGTAACCGCCGATGGACGAGAACTTTGCCTACTGGTCCGCCTCGTTTCAACGAGCAGGAAAATGGTTCTCTTCGTCCCTCGCCCTTGGTACCGACGTTGTTGCCGACATAATCGACAGGCTACCCTCTGACATGTCTTGCTATCATGACCGTGCAAGATGTCACCGTTCCTCCTACTTTTAATCCACATGGTGGGCCCATAACCCACAGTTCCACAGGATCGAAACCTGACTCTCCTGTACACCCCCTGTTCCCAAGGTTGTTCCTCGCGCGTGGCCTCGTATATAATTCACGAGCCACCTCCTGAGAGATCATCAATTCTGGTATCAGACACAAAACTTATTCCCATTGATCTGGACCCCTTTTAGACTTTGTTTCAGGTATCGAACGATTGCCTACCCGCTTGAAACTTCTCATGGTACCTTCTTACTTTGCTCTCGATATTTTCTTAAAGTTTCAGTTCGAGAGTTACTTTCCGCCCCCTTCCCCGATGTTAGCTACCAGATAGTCAACCTTGCAGAGGTCCGTTCTCCCGGAATACCCCCTTTATATATTCGTAAGTACGATTGAGTTCCAGAAGAAAGGATGCCGACTTCAGCATGATGACCTGAAGCAGAGAAATGAAGACATCAACATAATGGATCGACCTCCCTGAGAATAGCAACCAAGACCGAGAAGACTCGTTAGAATTTCGCGACCAAATCCCTTCCCCCTTACTCCCCCTCTTAAATCTCGGGACGAGATTTCTTGTAGTGGAGGAGAATTGTGACGCCCGGGTAATTAAGCTATAGTAATCCCACGCTAATGGTGCCACGTTACCTCCGTTACTGTTGCTAATCTATCGTTAGATCAAAAACCGGTCCAAAATTCAAATTCAAAATTTGGTAAATAATAAAAGTTTTCAAACATTAAAATAAAAATGTTCGGTTGGTACTAAATATTACATAGATAATTATGGTGTAGAAGACACAGTTTTATAAAATGCATAAATATTTTAAATTGAATTAAAACAAAAGAGAAAATAAATAAAAGAAAGAAAATACAAAAGAGAAAAACAAAAGACCAAAAAAAAGGAAGAGAAACCCCCCCGGGCTTCGGCCCAGCTAACCACAGGCCCAACTGGGCCAAACCACCAGGCCCAGCCGGCCACTCCTCCCCCACTCCCTCTTATCCACTCCCCCCGAAACCCTAACCCCCACTTTCCCCACTCGTCCCGCACGATCCCCTCCCCACTCCCTCTCGTTTCTCCAGCGCCGCCGCGCTCCCCGCGTTGGAGCCCCACCCCGCCGGCGCGCCCGCTCACGAGTGGATCTGGATCGGGGGCAACCGACGCCCCCGACCCGTCGCGCGCCATAGCCCCACCGCCCTCGTCGCTGGCAGCCCGGACGCCGCCCCGATCTCGTCGCCCCGTCCACGGCTGTGCCGTCGCTGGACCCCGCCCGGAGCTACATCCAGCCCGCCTCGCCGACGCCGCGTCGCCGGACGCCATCGTCTTCGTCCTCTTCGTCGCCGAACCGCCCCGACCTCGTCGCGTCGTCCCCGTCTTCCTCCCCGCGTCCCACTGCCCATCCCCTACGGCCATCGTGAGCCCCTCCTCTCCTCCTCTCTTCCCCCGCGCCCGTAGCTCGCCCGCTCCGGCGCCCGTCGCACGCGAGCCCCGCTCACTTGCCGCCCTTGCCGCCCGCACACCGTCGCTGCTCGCCCTCCGCCCTGCGTCGTCCGCGGCCGGCCACACGCGTGCGCGCGGCACTCACCGCGCCGTCCGCCGTCCCGTTTCGCTCTGCTCGCGGGCGCGCCCTGCCTCGCGCGGCCTTCCGCCCCTGCCACTCGCTGGCCTCGCCCCCACTTCACATCCCCTCCCCCGCGCGTGACCTGGCCACTCCGGCCACCGCTCGCTCGGCCTCCCTCGCCGCACTCCGCCCGGCCCCGCAGCTTCCCTGCTCGCTGGCGCTCCCGCTCGGGCGACGCCACGCCCGGCGCTCGCGCCCATCGGGCGCCCTGTGCTCGTTTGCCCGCAACGCCCGACCCGCTATGGCCCCAGGGCCCTATGACAAAGGGGCCCCACCCCTTGAACGTTTAAAGAAAAGAATGAATATAAAAACTAAATAAATAATAATTAATTAATTAATAATCCTATTAATAATCTAATTAACTAGTTAGTTTAATTAAACTGTAATTAGATTAGTTAAACCCTCATTAGACTAAACAGTCAATGACGAATGGGACCCACACGTCAGTTGACCAGTCAACGCCTCTGTTGACTGCTGACGTCAGCGTGCACTTTTCTAGATAATGTTGAATTAAAATAATTAAATAAATTCTAAAAAGTGATTTAAATCTTTTAAAATCAATATAAAATAAACCGTACCTCGGATGAAAATACATTGTACATGAAAGTTGCTCAGAACGACGAGACGAATCCGGATACGCAGCCCGTTCGTCCGCCACACATCCCTAACATATGAACTCGCAACTTTCCCCCTCCAGTTCATCTGTCCGAAAACGCGAAACACCGGGGATATTTTCCCGGATGTTTCCCCCCTTCACCGGTATCACCTCATACCGCGTTAGAACACGTCTAGCTCTGCTTGTTGTCCTATTATGCACTTGCTTGCTATGTATTTACTGTTTCTTGCCCCTCTTCTCTTCGGTAGACCCCGACGATGTTGATGCCCCTGTGGTCGACTACATCACCGACGACCCCTCCTTGTCTGAGCAACCAGGCAAGCCCCCCCCCCTTGATCACCAGATATCGCCTATTCTTCTCTATACAGCTTGCATTAGAGTAGTGTAGCATGTTACTGCTTTTCGTTAATCCTATCCTGATGCATAGCCTGTCCTTGCTACTACTGTTGTTACCTTTGCCTGCAATCCTACATGCTTAGTATAGGATGCTAGTTTTCCATCAGTGGCCCTACATTCTTGTCCGTCTGCTGTGCTATACTATCGGGCCGTGATCACTTGGGCGGTGTTCACGGGTATATACTTATGTACTCTATACATGACACCTGTGGTGACTAAAGTCGGGTTGGCTCGTAGGAGTACCCGCAAGTGGATCTTTGTGGCGGAGCGACAGGGCAGGTTGAGACCACCTAGGCGAGAGGTGGGCCTGGCCCTGGACGGCGTCCGCGGTTACTTCAAAATAACACGCTTAACGAGTTCTTGGTATTTGATCTGAGTCTGGCCATTTGGTCTATACGCACTAACCAGCTATGCGGGAACAGTTATGGGCACTCGACGTCGTGGTATCAGCCGAAGCTCTTCTTGACGTCAGCGACGGAGCGGCGCGCGCCGGATTGGACTGGAACGCCTGCTAGGCTAGGTCTGCTTCCGGCCGCCCTCGCAACGTGCAGGTGTGCAATGGGCGATGGGCCCAGGCCCCTGCGCGCATAGGATTTAGACCGGCGTGCTGACCTCTCTGTTGAGCCTAGGTGGGGCTGCGACGTGTTGATCTTCCGAGGCCGGGCATGACCCAGAAAAGTGTGTCCGGCCAAATGGGATCGAGCGTGTTGGGTTATGTGGTGCTTCCCTGCATGGAAGTTTATCTATTCGAATAGCCGTGTCCCTCGGTAAAAGGACGACCCGGAGTTGTACCTTGACCTTATGACAACAAGAACTGGATACTTAATAAAACACACCCTTCCAAGTGCCAGATATAACCCGGTGATCGCTCTCTAACAGGGCGACGAGGAGGGGATCGCCGGGTAGGATTATGCTATACGATGCTACTTGGAGGACTTCAATCTACTCTCTTCTACATGCTGCAAGATGAAGGCTGCCAGAAGCGTAGTCTTCGACAGGATTAGCTATCCCCCTCTTATTCTGGCATTCTGCAGTTCAGTCCATCGATATGGCCCTTTACACATATACCCATGCATATGTAGTGTAGCTCCTTGCTTGCGAGTACTTTGGATGAGTACTAACGGTTGCTTTTCTCCCTCTTTTCCCCCTTTCCTTTCTACCTGGTTGTCGCAACCAGATGCTGGAGCCCAGGAGCCAGACGCCACCGTCGACGAGGACTCCTACTACACCGGAGGTGCCTACTACTACGTGCAGCCCGCTGACGACGACCAGGAGTAGTTAGGAGGTCCCAGGCAGGAGGCCTTGCCTTTTCGATCGTTGCTACTTTTTTGCTAGCCTTCTTAAGGCAGACTTGTTTAACTAATGTCTGTACTCAGATATTGTTGCTTCCGCTGACTCGTCTATGATCGAGCATTTGTATTCGAGCCCTCGAGGCCCCTGGCTTGTATTATGATGCTTGTATGACTTATTTATGTTGTAGAGTTGTGTTGTGATATCTTCCCGTGAGTCCCTGATCTTGATCGTACACATATGCGTGCATGATTAGTGTACGGTCAAATCGGGGGCGTCACATGGTTGCTCTGGGTGAAAGCCTAGCCGATGCTTGTCGGCCGGCGGCGACGGCGCCCGTGGGCGTCATCGGGATCCATGCAACCTCTTCTCTCGGATCAAGATCTTCGTGCGAAAGCCAAAATCCTGCTGCAGGGTTGGGCGGTGGTGTCGTCTTCAACATCATTTCCCCTCTTTAGGGCACCGCCTTGAAGATCTGGATCCCATGGGTGCTTCCTATGGGTTGGACGTGCATGGTGGCTTCTGTGGCAATGATGACGAGGTGAGCGAGGTCGGAGGCATGACATTGGTCACGGTAGTCGACTCTTCTCCAGCGTGTCTGTGGGTTTGCCTCGGTCGTCTTATTGTCATGAAGTCGAAGCTGCGCCGGTGAGGCCCCGGGTGGTGTACGATGACGCGCAACAGGTGGCCCGTTCGACGATCTTCCGCGACACCAACCTTGCCTAGTTCTTCATTGTTCTCCGTCGTTGTCGGAGCTGCCTTGCCTTGTCGTGGGTGGATGGCGTTCTGCCTTATGAATGTACTGTTGTTCTGCGACTAATAGGGCTGATGTTTTTTTCTTTTTCTTTGATCTTCGGATCTTCATGTTGTTCTTCCGTTGCTTTCTGCTAAATCTGAATCAAACCAGCAATTTGCTGGATCTTTCAAAAAAATGTGGCGGCAGCGGCCTAGTGTCCAATGGCTGGTCGAAGGAGATAGCAACACGGTTTTTTGCACAAGAAAGCGAGCAATCAGCGAAAGAAAAAGCGGGTTGAGAGGTTTGCCCGGCCGGATGGATCGTTTACTGAGGATCAAGCTAAGTTTGGTTTGACGAATACGAAGTTTCATAATGTTAGTATATGTCTGAGGGAACCATTGGCATTTAGGAGGTTCTATCACATGTGCCTTGTAAAGTTACAGCTGATATGAACCAGGCTTTGTGTCCTGCGTTTAGTGAAAGACAGAGTCAAGCAAGTTTCAACGCATCCTCAATTAATTCTTACTCCCTCTGTAAACTACTCCCTCCGTCCTATAATATAAGACACTTGTGTCAAAAACGCTCTTATATTATAGGACAGAGGGAGTAATATACTAGATCAGTATCAATCCAGATTTGTGTGTTCTTTATTCCCTGTAGTACGTGTGATCGGATTTACAAACAGTGTGGCACCGAAAGTGATTTAGTTGCTTGATAGATCCTGTTTTGTTTTTACCGAGGTAAAGAGACCTTTTTCTTTGTCGACAAAAGGGTAAAACGACATAGAGGGGGTTGCAGGTGACCAGTATCATGGTAGCCGTCAGGGCCATCCTTTTTTTTTTAACCTAAATAATGAGCTCAAATTGAGCTACGTACAAATGTTTGCTTGTGAGAAAGTGACCCGGCTTGTACTTGTTAATGAGGCTTAGCCGCCGGCCAGGTACATGTATTATGCACTCAGAATGTCATATGTCCTAACGGGCCTCGTACTACTCCGCAGAGATGCTTAGTCGCCGGGTGCATATTATATCGTGATTTACCATCAAGAATATGATAGAATCTGGCGATGCGCATGCATGTGATTCGTACGTGGCTAGCAACTGGACGGTGGATAGTATGGCGGCTTAGGTTATGTTGGCTTGCGGTGAGTGGGATCAGCCTGGGTTGGCCAACGATATCGATCGTCAACAGTCTAGGGAGGTAGGAGTACATGTTTTAAGGTGGCATGATAGACTGATAGACTGTGAGCTTGTACCGGAACTCAGATCTATTTAAACATTTTGCTTAATAATATGACCGCATGCATCATTCTGATGCAGAGGCCGGGGATAACTCTCCTTATAAATAAAAAGGACAGACTGGTAGAGGTAGAGACGATAAAACCAAAGTGTTAGATAATTCAGAATTAACTAGGCTCATCCTTCCATTTCGAAAAGAATTAGCTAAGCTCGGCCCTAATTTTCTAGTGGTATTCGATCTTCGAGCTGCAATCCTTTTAGTGGAAGGCAGGGAGTCAGGAAGTCTTTGGTTACTTGGTCTTTTCGATAAAAGATGGTAGCTCGGGATATGTACAACCGGTTTAGATGGCGGTCCAGTAATAGGATAGGTGTTTAGTCATTTAGTCCTGTTTTGCCGGCTGTGACATTTTTTACTTGGTTTTTTACCTTTTCAGCTCTGACCAAGCTTATTCTAGATCATAGACCTTTTGAATACTTTGATTAATAAAGAGGCTGCCATCATTCTGATGCAAAGGCCGGGATAATCTTTCTTTTCTAATAAAGAAAATCCTGTAATGGTATTTGGTCTTCGAGCTGTATGCGATACAAGGCTAAGGTGAGGAAGGTGGTGTGGTCAGGCATAAGAAGATGAAAAGCTGAGGTAAGTTTGCGTTAAGTGATGTTCCCCAGTCAATTTGAGTAGCCATTGTCTGGAAGCAAATGGTCAAAAGGATTCTCGATCAGTTAAATAACCCCGGTAGTCAAGCCTTGAATACTTTTACCCCACCATAATAATAATACTATAATTAACATCTCAATCATACTCATCTAACCATTCTCCGTGCTTCTAGTGCTATGACTACGAATTAGCCCGATAGCAAGCAAGGGATACCGATACCTAGTGGCTTCAGTACACCTTACCCTATGAACATCTTTGAGAGGCTGAGCTGACATATCATCTTGAGATTTAAGAAGTTACCGTAGACGCCTCGTCGGTCCCTCTGACCATTCAACCACAGATTGATTCGCTGTTCGACCCTATTTTTAGTGGTACTAGATAATTGCATGTGTGCTGCAGTGAGGTTAATTAGCTTGCAATTGCGCCGCCATTGTTTATACATTTATGATGTTAAAGATTTAGTGAGATTTTTTATATGATATACCAAGAAAGCAGGACTTTATATTTAGTAAACATTTATATTAGTTTATCAAAGGAAAGACTATGTTTTTATTCGGCATATTTAGTAAACATTGATCAAAGGATCTTATATTTAGTAAACGTTTATTAGTCTACTAGAAACCCAAAATATAAAAGGAAGAAAATTAAAACAGGGAGCGGAGGGGGAGAACGTAGCGTGGTAAGCTTAACAAGACGGAATAACTTTATCTTTTCTTTAGTGCGTATAAGGGAGTTTTGGTCTTGAGTTGTAGTGCCTCCTTAGTAGAGGGGTAAGATGAGGAAGGTGGTGATCAGCCATGAGAAGCCGATGAAGCGCTGCGATAAGTTTGTGACGGTCAATTTGGGTGGCCAAGGTCTGGAAGCGAAGTGTCAAAAAGATTCTCCTTCGGTTAAATGACCTTTGTTTTTTTTCTGAAAAGGAGGATGACCCCCGGCCTCTGCATCTGGGCGATGCATACGACCAGTTTATTAATTATTCTCACAAGACCTTACAAAATAATACCACAGTAAGACTAAAGCCGCCGTCTAAGCAACAAACTGTCGCTACACCTATTCAGTAGATGAAGGGGCGCAGATAGCCTGGGCCTAATACCAAACAGACATCGCAGCCAAAACCTAACATCTAAGACCTAAGGACCCATCCAGGACGCCTGCCGGGCATGGGTCTCGCCGGTCCGGCGTGCTCTCAGAGGCCGCCGCCGCGAACTGCCACCGCTCCATCTTCAGAACTGTACTGATGCATCAACCTTGCTCGACCTAGCTATCGTCGACGCCACCACGGCGCCCAACGGCACCTCCTCCCTGTGCGCAAACAGCTGTGCACGTCGCGGTCGCCACTGATATACCTCAGCACCATGCTGCCAAGTACCACCAGCCGACACAGCTTGAAGTCTTTGAAAGATCTGTCGTGCGTAGCACCTGCCGACCAGGCATGACAAAGCGTAGCACCTGTCGGTCAGGCATGACTTAATATCTCCACCGAAGCTCCGTGCAAGACGAAGCCGCTCCACCTCCTGCCTCTGACTTCCAGCGCTGCTCCACAAACGACGCTCCCAAGAGAGAAACGACACCGCAGTGCCGCCATCGTCCGATCTGGAACACCAGATCCTAGGGTTTCCCCCAGAGCAGCACGAGTGGGTCGACAGTAGTTACACGACGATGTCTCCATCAAGGTAACGGCGTAGAACGCCGTCATCGCCTGCCAACGGCTCGGTTTTCATCGGCAACCATGTCTCCCCAACTCGCAGCCGGGACTAGATGATGGATCTCGAGATCCGATCACCAAGCCTCTGGCCGGCCATCTCTGACGACGAAGATGATCACCACCATTGGCCAGCGAGACGACGCGAGATGAAGTAGACCGCTGCCAGCGTGCGTGCTGGCCAGCACCACCGGCGCTCGGCCCATCCCGGACCACGCCTCATGGCCGAGGGCAACGGCAATCGCTGCCACGACGAGGACGCAGACCGGAAGCCCAGATCCGACCCACCCGCGCGCCGCCACATGGCCACCACCAAGCGCCGTTCAGGGGCAACCCCGCCGCCGTGAGGGACGCCGCCCCACGGGCAGCAGGCGCCAGCCACCGGCGGAACACCGCCGCGCGCCACTGGCTGCCGCGAGATCGCCACCGGCCGCCGCGAGATCTGCGCGAGGACGACGAGGACGCCCCGCCGCCACCTTCCCTGGGGACCACGCGGGCTTCGCCGGTGTCCCCTCCGGCGGCGGCGAAGAGGGGGAGGAGCGGGGAGGGGCGGCGCTGTGCGGAGGGGAAGGAGAGAGCAGTCCAATTAAATAACCTCTGTAGTCAAACCTAGATTTCTTTTACTCCATCAATCAAGTTAATAACAGTAATATATTTCTACAAATTGTCTAAGCAACCACCTAATTCCCGAGTGTTTTTTCTTAAAAAAAAAAGTTTAAGGCAGATAACAATGGCCTGGCCGGCAAAAGGCAAAAGAAATATATACACGTGCAGCATCTACATTGGATGAGATCGGATCCAGCCGATATAATCCATTATTGTTTTTGGTTTGCATGAAAAAACATTGAGCTGTCAGATAAACAACCCAGTATACCCTCCGACGCACACCTTTAAAAAACCCCACCCATCCAGCCATCCATAATTGCATTCAAAGGCGAGCGCACAAAAGAGTGAGACTACCTAGAGCACTCAGCACCGTCGTAGGCTCGTCGCCATCCGTTCAGTGTCTCAGAGTCTCAGCGTGCGTGTCTGATCTGATGGCGGCACCAGCAGGAGATTCCTCCGGCGGCGACAAGTACAGGTCTCACCTGGCCGGCGAGGGCGAGAAGAACACCGTTTGGCGGCACGGCGCGCCGCCCACCTACGACGCCGTGAACAGCCTCTTCGAGGCCGGGAGGACTCAGGTATTCCGTCGATCTTCACATCCCCATGTCCGTCATGTGGAAGAAACGCCATCGCTCTTGTTTTGTGCGACGGGGAAAGAACGCCTCTTTGTCGCGGCCTCGCGGCAAACCGGTGGCCGCGTCTGCATGCGTCGGTGCGTCACACGCGTGTTTCTTGTCCCTTTGCAGGAGTGGGCGAAGGGGTCGCTGGAGGAGACGGTGCAGAACGCGATCAAGACGTGGGAGATGGAGCTGTCGCACAAGGCCCGCATCGGGGACTTCAAGTCGGTGAGCCCCGGCCGGTTCACCCTGTCCGTGAACGGCGGGCGGGCCCTGACGGGGGAGGAGACGCTGGCCATGGGCAGCTACAACGCGCTGCTCGCCAGCCCGATCCTGCCGGGCACGGGCGCGTACGACGCCGCCGCCGAGACGTTCGAGTCCTCGCACGACCTGTTCCGCTCCGCCTTCCCGCGCGGCTTCGCGTGGGAGGTGGTCAAGGTCTACTCCGGCCCGCCGGTGATCGCCTTCAAGTTCCGGCACTGGGGCCACATGGAGGGGCCCTACAAGGGCCACGCCCCCACCGGGGACAAGGTCGAGTTCTACGGCGTCGCCGTGCTCAAGGTGGACGAGCAGCTGCGGGCGGAGGACGTGGAGGTGTTCTACGACCCGGGGGAGCTGCTCGCGGGGCTTATCAAGGGTCCCAAGGAGGAAGACGAGGAGGCGGCGGCGCTCGCCGGGAGGCTCCGGGAGGCGGCTACGGTGTCGGCATCAGGTGCCGACGCGCAGCCGCAGGCCTGCCCCTTCCTTGGCTCTGGAAAGCAGGGGTGATCGAGTGGCCTCGTCGAATAAAACGTGTCGAGTCTCCAGTCTTCAGGGGGTTGCTGTTGCATCACTGTTTCGCAATCAGAAAGATCTTTCTCGTCAGCTTTGGAGACCAACTGAAAGCTCAGTTCAACGTGTAATCGTACTGTTAAGTGATTGTTGTTTGGTTGGAAGTTGCTGGGTCCAGATCAGGATCGATCGGGATCAGTGAGTCTGTCTGTGAAGAAGTGGTTTCTGACGTGCTAGATGATTGATTTCTGCTTGAATTAAACTGTTTCTTGCAAAAAAAATCTTATTCCATATTTCCTTTATGAAATAAATTTATATAACTTTATGAAGAAAAATAGTGATGTTGCACGTGACAGGCCTATATTTAGGTGCCACATCAGTCAAAACGCTAATCAAAACCACCCGTGGGATCTGAACCTTAACCTTTGAACCCCGGAAATCGATACCCTTTACGCACTAATGCCAATCGTTCCCGACCCTGGTTGATGCACCGGGAAAAAATCATTACCAACCAGGATTATAGTCTACTATTTTTTTTTCGAATGTTGGTAGTAGTTCTACCAAATTCATTGATCAGAGAAAAGAAGTTTGGTCCAGTTTATGAGGAAAACCGGACCAAAAAACCATACAAACGGTGCAACACACACATCCTCACGAGCCACGGGTCCCTCTGATCAGATCCACCTCCAGGACGTTGCCCCCAAGAGGGAACGCGACGCCGGATAGCGCCGCCATCGTCCGATCTAAACTAGATCAAGGGTTTTCCCCGGAGCATGACAGGAAAAGCAAGGTGGGAGCAGCTACATCGATGTCTTCAACGAGGGAGCGACGCCAGAAGGCGCCGCCATCGACGACTCCGGACACAGCCGGAGTACGACTTTCGCCGGCCGTCTCACCTACACAGCTCGAGCCCAGGATCCGATCAGCCTACACACCAAACTACTACCCCTGCCTCCACGGCCAACCGCACCTCCCCGGCAAGCATGACTTGCTTTCCACCTTGCATCCGCGTCTCCCACTGGACGGAGGATGCAACTCCTGCAGCGGCGCCATTCTTCTCCTACCGAAAGGATGCAACCAAGCAGGACGCCATT
This sequence comes from Triticum aestivum, assembly GCF_018294505.1. Taxonomy (NCBI): domain Eukaryota; kingdom Viridiplantae; phylum Streptophyta; class Magnoliopsida; order Poales; family Poaceae; genus Triticum; species Triticum aestivum. The sequence continues at coordinate 390,501,035 of NC_057802.1, forward strand.
CATCTCCTCGAGGATGCAACGTCTGCCGGCCATTCATCTCCCGACGAAGGATGCAACAACCACCACGACGCCATTCCTCTCCCTCCAGATCAATTATAATGGCCCACATGTTATACTCTCTTCGTCCGGAATCCAGACAGTGGGAGGTTATCTTCATCCTTGTTGTCGTATCGTAGAGCTGAGCACATCGCGCATGACGACAAGGGTGAAGACTGCACTAGCGTCCTGTTCAACTCGCCATGGACACCCACACGTCAGGTTGGCCTTTGAGCTTGGCTCGGGGAATAGACGCGCGCACATCCCACCACTACCACGTATTTCTCATCGTTAATTTATTTTCTTTTTCTCATGTTCCTTTTTCTTTTGACACTTTTATCGGTTTTCCCTGTTTTTTCAATTTTTCTTTTTTACTATTTACTATTATTCCTTTTTTTAATTCGTGGATATTTTTTCAATCCACCAATGTTTACCAAACTCAGAAATTTTATAAAATTCATAAACATTTTATACAATTTGTGAATGTATTTTCAAAATTTGTGAACATTTTTAAAATTCAGAATATTTTTCAAAATTGCTGAAAAGTTCATATTCAAATAATTATAAAATTCATGAATATTTCTTGAAATTGGAAAAAGTAAATATGTTTGAATTTTTGAACATTTTTAAAAATCATGAACACATTTCAAATTTGGGAAAATATTAAGTTCGGGATTATTTTTAAAACTCATGAATTTTTTGAATTTTAGGGAAGTTTTTCTAAAATTTAGGACATTTTCTAAATTCAGGAATAGTTTTTTTAATTCATGAATATTATTTTTTAAAATTATGACCAATTTCAAAATTTTAGCAAATAAGAGAAAGGGCGAAACAAAAAGAACATGATGAAAAAAGTACTATACATGCCGCAATAGGTGGTAAGTGATGAAATGTTATATAGGCCTTCCCATTTAGCACCCTACACAGGCGTTTGCCCGAGATCCAACGTGTTGCGCACGCTATAGGAGCACTTTGGTGAGTATCAGCAACGACAGACCAACCACCCTTCAAGAAGGAGACGACTCAACATTAACGATTCCAAGGCAGGCTGGAATCCCCAACACTTTATGGGCCGGGAGTTGCAACCATCAGAGGCAACAGTCACCACCGAGGTGTCCTCATGCATTGCTCTTAATTTGTGACCTGTATTCCAAGCTTGAGATATGTCTGATATGTCACTACCGACGGCTAACCAATAGTGACATATTTAAAGTACTTGAAATATCATGAGTGATGGTTGAGGACACCCTAGTAGTGAAATGTTGTTATGGCCAAATGATGTTTGCATTTGACTAGAATAGTATTTATAGAAACAACAACACCATCTGCAACCGAGGAGGATCAGAAAGCACATAAAATTCGGTAATTCAATTCCGTGCCCCGGCTCATCTATACCCGGTGAACAGTAAATAAGGAAATAGCATAAACGTTAAAACAAAAATCTGATTTTCTTAATGCAAGATGCTTGAGTGTATGAGGTCCGTGCAAAATTTTGTGCATAAGTGTGACGCCCCGATTTGACCGTACACTAATCATGCACGCAAATGTGTACGATCAAGATCAGGGACTCACGGGAAGATATCACAACACAACTCTAAAACATAAATAAGTCATACAAGCATCATAATACAAGCCAGTGGCCTCGAGGGCTCGAATACAAGTGCTCGATCATAGACGAGACAGCGGAAGCAACAATATCTGAGTACAAACATAAGTTAAACAAGTCTGCCTTAAGAAGGCTAGCACAAAAGTAGCAACGATCGAAAAGGCAAGGCCTCCTGCCTGGGACCTCCTAACTACTCCTCGAAGCCGAACTCCATGTAGAATCATCCTCGGGATCTCTAGCTCCTGGACTCCAGCATCTGGTTGCGACAAACAGGTATAGAAAGGGGAAAAGAGGGAGAAAAGCAACCGTGAGTACTCATCCAAAGTACTCGCAAGCAAGGAGCTACACTACATATGCATGGGTATATGTGTAAAGGACCATATCGGTGGATTGAAACTGCAGAATGCCAGAATAAGGGGGGATAGCTAGTCCTGTCGAAGACTACGCTTCTGGCCATCTCCATCTTGCAGCATGTAGAAGAGAGTAGATTGAAGTCCTCCAAGTAGCGTCGCATAGCATAATCCTACCCGGCGATCCCCTCCTCGTCACCCTGTTAGAGAGCGATCACCGGGTTATATCTGGCACTTGGAAGGGTGTGTTTTATTAAGTATCCAGTTCTAGTTGTCATAAGGTCAAGGTACAACTCCGGGTCGTCCTTTTACCGAGGGACACGGCTATTCAAATAGATAAACTTCCCTGCAGGGGTGCACCACATAACCCAACACGCTCGATGCCATTTGGCCGGACACACTTTTCTGGGTCATGCCCGGCCGCGGAAGATCAACACGTCGCAACCCCACCTAGGCTCAACAGAGAGGTCAACACGCCGGTCTAAATCCTATGCGCGCAGGGGTCTGGGCCCATCGCCCATTGCACACCTGCACGTTGCGTGCGCGGCCGGAAGCAGACCTAGCCTAGTAGGCGTTCCAGTCCAATCCAGCGCGCGCCGCTCCGTCGCTGACGTCAAGAAGAGCTTCGGCTGATACCACGACGTCGGGATACCCATAACTACTCCCACGTAGATGGTTAGTGCGTATAGACCAAATGGCCAGACTCAGATCAAATACCCAGAACTCGTTAAGCGTGTTAAGTATCCGCGAACGCCGACCAGGGCCAGGCCCACCTCTCTCCTAGGTGGTCTCAACCTGTCCTATTGCTCCGCCATAAAGTAACAGTCGGGGGCCGTCAGGAACCCAGGCCCACCGCTACCGGGATGGAGCCACCTGTCCTTTCAGCCCCCTCATCAGAATCACTTGCGGGTACTCAACGAGCCGACCCGACTTTAGTCACCACATGTGTCATGTATATAAAGTATATAGTATATACCCGTGATCACCTCTCGAAGTGATCACGACCCAGTAGTATAGCATGGCAGACGGACAAGAGTGTAGAGCCACTGATGGAACACTAGCATCCTATACTAGCAGTAGGATAGCAGGTAAGGGTAACAACTGTAGCAACAATGACAGGCTATGCATCAGGACAGGATTAACGGAAAGAAATAACATGCTACACTACTCTAATGCAAGCAGTATAGATAAGGAATAGGCGATATCTGGTGATCAAGGGGGGGGGGCTTGCCTGGTTGTTCTGGCAAGAAGGAGGGGTCGTCAACTCCGTAGTCGAACTGGGTAGCAGCAGCGTCGGTCTCGTAGTCTACCGGAGAAGGAGAGGGGGAAGAAACAGTAAATACGGAGCAAACAAAGCATTAGAAAACATAAGGAGGCAAAACGCGGTGCTAGGTATGCTCTAACGTGGTAGGAGGTGATACCGACGAAGGGGGGAAACATCCGGGAAAGTGTTCCCGGTGTTTCGCGTTTTCGGGCAGAGGTGCCGGAGGTGAAATGTTGTAGGTTCACTATGCTAGGGACGCGTGGCGGACGTACCGGCTGCGTATCCGGATTCGTCTCGTCGTTCTGAGCAACTTTCATGTTGAAAATAATTTAATCCGAGTTACGGATTAAAAGATATAATTTTCTAAAGATTTTAATAATTTCTGGAATTTAATTAATTATTTAATTTAATTCGAAAATGGATTTATGACATCAGCATGATGTCATGCTGGCGTCAGCAGTCAACATTGACCGTTGACCTGGTCAACCTGACAGATGGGTCCCACCTGTCAGGGACTGTTTAGCTAATTAACAGTGGTTAATTAAGTTTAATTAGTTTAACTTAACAGGATTAATTAAGTTAATTAGTTATCTTAATAAATTATCTTTATTATTTATTTATTTTTATTAATTTAATTTTTTTAAATCATTTTTTATTTTTTATTTCTTTTAATTATCGATCTGGGGCTAGGCCCCACATGTCATTGGCCCATCTGGCCAGGGCGGGGGCCCTTGTGGTCAGTGACCCAGGGTGGGGCAGCGGCTGTGGTCGGTCAGGCACGGCTGTGCCTCGCGCACGCGGCCACTGGGCGAAGCCAGGGCACGGCGAGGCCGGAACGGGGCCGGAGCGGGCGCGTGGGCGCCGGCGCCCGACGCGGCCAGCAGGGGAGGGGGAGGAAGGGGACGGCGCGTGGCCCGTGGCCGCGGCCGGAGCAGCGGCGTGTCGGGGCGAGGGGACAGGGCGGCGCGGCGGGGCGAGCAGGGGAAGCGCGGACCGCGGTCGGCAGCGAACGCAGGCGATGCGGGCGAGGCGCGCGAACAGGGGCATGCCGGACGGGGCGTGGTACACGCCGCGGCGACGGGAGGAAAGGGAGGAGGCGGGAGGCGGGGCCTCACCGGCGATGGAGGGTAGAGGGGGCGACGTGGCTCGTTGTAGCCGTTCGGGAAGGAGCACGGGGACGCGTGCGTCGATGGAGTCGAGGCGGAGGAGCTCCGGGTGGCGGCGAGAAGCGACGGCGGGGTCGTCCTTGGGCGCTGGGGGTCGACGGCAGGCGACGGTTCCTCGGGCGCGGTCGCGCGGGCGAGGTGGGGCTCCGGCGCGGCAAGGGATCGGGCGTGGGGTGCTCGGCGACGATGGAGAATGAGAGGGAGTGGGGGGTCGTGGCGGAGGAGCTCCGGCGGGGCTCCTCGGTGAACGGCGACGGCGACGGCGATGGCGGTGCGGCGTCGCGACGAGACGGCACCGGGCGGCGGCGGTGAGCAGTCCCCCCTCGATCCCGATCCAATCGGGGGAGAGGGGGGGATATTTCGGGGGTGGGGGAGTGTGGGTGTCGGTGGGCGAGTGGGAGGAGCAGGGGAGGTTATGGCGGCGGGGTGGGCCGGCCTAGGTGGTGGCCTGGTGGGCCGAGGCCGTTCGGCCAAGTTGGGCCACGGCCCAGTGTGGGGGGGGGGTTGCTTTCTCTTTTTCTTTTTCTTTTTGTTTTGTTTTGTTTTCTGTTTTCTTTTCTTTATATATTTTCTTTTCTATTTTATTCTTTTAATTCCTGTTTTATAAAATATACATACAACTCCTAAATTAATGTTATAATTTATTCTACTGCCCCAAAAAGTTTGACACCTAATTAAAATAGTTTGCATTATTATTATTTTTAAAAGGCATTTAATTAATTGTCATAGCTGCTGTTTTAATTACTTTAGAGCCTTTAAACATTTTATAAAAGTGTGGTTTCTCCACAATAATTACCTATGCATTATTTGGCTCACTCCGAACATTTTAGTTTTAATATTTGAACAACTTTATTGTTTGCTTTTAATTAAAATTTGAATTCGAATCGGTTTCGAACTAATGCGAGATTAGCCACGGTAATCGAGGTGACGTGGCACCATTAGCGAAGGGTTACTGTAGCCTAATTATCCGGGCGTCACAATTCTCCTCCACTACAAGAAATCTCGTCCCGAGATTTAAGAGGTAGTGAAAGGGGGAAAGGTTTGGTAAAGAATCTAGTGGGTCTTCTCATTCTGGCTTGCTCTTCTCGAAGAGGCCGGTCCAATACATTGATGTCTTCATTTCTCTGCTTCAGGTCATCATGATGAAGTCGGCATCCTTTCTTCGGGAACTCCATCGTATTTATGAAAGAATAAAGGGTGGGCATTCTGGGAGAACAGATCTCTGCAAGGTCGACTATCTGGTCAATAACATCGAGGAAGGTAGCGGAAGTAACTCTCGAATTGAAACTTAAGAAAATATCGAGAGCAAAGTAAGGAGGTACCATGGGAAGTTTCAAGCGGGCAGGCAATCGTTCGATGCCTGAAATAGGGCGTGAAAGGGGTTCAGAGCAATGGGAATAAGTATTGTGTCTGATACCAGAAGTTATGATCTTTTGAAAGGTGGCTCGTGAAGTACTTACGAAGCCACGCATGAGGAATAACTTTGGCCACATAGGTGTACAGGAGAGTCAGGTTTTCGATCCTGTGGAACTGTGGGTTATGGGCCCACCATGTGGGTTAAAAGTAGGAAGAGGGGTGACATCTTGCATGATCATGTAAGTAAGGCATGTCAGAGAATAATCGGTCAGTTATGTTGGCAGCATCGTTGGTACCAAGGGCGAGGGACGAAGAGAACCATTTTCCTGCTCGTTAAAACGAGGCGGACCAATAGGCAAGGTTCTCGTCCATCGGTGATTACCGGAATGTCATCAACAATAGTAACAGGGTGTTACTGACAGAGTGGTGCAACAAGGTGCTTCCCTAAGTAGGGAATTATCACTGCTCAGCTAAGTCAGATTACAAGAAACGTCAATCCAAACAATGGAAAGGAAAATGTGATTATCAGATTAAACAGAACAATGAAAGGAAAATGTGTTAAAACACATATTTCAGGGGGTATATCCTTCCCAAGAACAAGCAGAGTATGATATCCATGACATGATAGAAAGTAGAAAACCATTTAGGTAATGGGAGAGGAATTTCATGACATGACCCATACAACGGTGTATGGATAATTGATAAAGAAAATTTTGCATTGTGCTTCAAATGTTCTTATTGAAAATTGGAGTACCAGTGACATGCTTTGAGATAGCATTGACAATGTATTCAAGCAAAGGACAGACTCTAGATACACAAAGGACTTATTAGGAACAACTTATAGAATAAGTCTTACAATTCCCTCATGGAAGAATAGCTAACCTTGCTAAAAAGGGAAAACTTATAATAATAGGTCCTCTGCCCAGGTGTGCTAGGCATGACATCACCTTACCGGGCCTTATATAGGCCAATGCTATAACTCTTGGAAAAATGTTCCAACCATCATATCTGACCGAGATTCAGGTATGATTGGTGCCAGGATACCTCAGACTCGGAATGCCTGAGAAGAAAAGGTGAAACACAATTGACGAGATGACATCGTAAGATTTTTAGGAAATGAACTATGGAAGTGAGTCCCAAAACAAGAGTTCATCATTAAATCAAGGAGGTGAGGAGGTGGCTGATTGACTCAGCAACAATTCATTGAGATTACCAAAAAGATGGATTTCCACAATTATGTGAACAAGGAGGAACACTTGTCAGATCAAATGATATAATTATGTATGCTCGAGGAAAACATACACAATTAAACATTGGTTGAAAGGTGCGCCCGAAATATGGGCTTAGGTAGCATGATCAATGTTTAGAATGGTGATTCAATAACCAATACACAAGGAATGAAACTATCGTTCATTATCTTACAGGCAATAAGGTTGCTAATAATTTTGAATATTACACCTCATAGTCCGATCATCGGTATTCCGGTTGGAGACAACACGGGGACCAAGAGATGAATGTAGATGGCGAGATGTATCAATTGTATCAAGAATTCTTAAGAGGTGGTGAAATTCTCACAACATAGATGACATAAGAGATGTTAAAGTTCCAAGGTAAAGAAGAACAATTGCTGGATAGCAAGGAACTCAAGGTATAACACCAAACACGAACAAGCTTGTGTCGGTGGGAAGGAAATAAAGTGGTCGATGATAACACAGATCATCGAGGGCAAGGATGGTATTTCTCATCATGAACTCAATCAATATCCTGGAAGAGCGCATAAGGTTGATGATGATCACAACACATTTGTCGAGAGATTTCATGAAGATGTAATCAATCAGCGACGACATCAAGTCAAAGGAATGATGAAGCAGACGGTTATTGGAACCATGGGTAGGACACAAACTTGAAATCAAGCTTGTTGTTCAAGGTGAAATGGTATGAGAGGAAGATCGGCGTAAGCTTAGCTCATCATCGAAAGTTGTGCTCCGGGGTTAAGGACCAGGTAGCACAGTTAAAATTTAGCACGCTAATGATATAGCCGATCAGGCTAGGAATGACTTAAATGATTATTAAACTCGTAAGCAACGAAAATTGCTTAGAGTTATTGAATCGGAGTGCGGACTTGATTCACTATTCGGTGTTCTCGGTTGACAAACAACCCAGAGCCCATGAAGTGACAAAGACAAGGTAAGGTAGTACTTCATCAAAGTTTATAAGATGTAGTGCAATGGTAAGATATCCTCGAGATACCAGGGGTAATACTCAAAGGTAGATCATAATAGAGGTTGGGCAGGCGTATTGACATGCAGAAGACAAGTGATTTAACTTGTCCAAGAAATGGTATTTAAAGGAGAACATGGTCGAAACCACGATTGCAAAAGGCCAGATCCCAGATATAAGATGAACTTATACCAAGGGAATAATTAATTTAAGAGAAGCTTTTAATGATAAGATCTACATCGTGTCCATGGGCATGAACACAAAGTTCAAGGTCGACTCCCACTTCTCCAATGCATATCCTTTCATTTACTTCTCGCATTCGATGAAGTTGTAGTGTTGAAATTTTATATGGCAAAATACCAGAAGAGTATGACTCGTGAAAACTTTCGAGTTCACACATATTAAGGAAGGCATAGGTTCAAGCCATCGGGGCTTCTTAGAACATATACCACGAACTTCGGAGTAAATAATACAAGCTCGAAAGTAGAGCATGGTTCACAAAGCAGAGGATACAATTTACCAAAGGCATCATGTATCTGAGGAAAAGCTCACCAGCTTATTTAATATGGAGTACATTGTCGGATAAAATCCGACAAAAGGGTCTGGTGGTCCACAAGGGATCTGATGTGAGCATCAGTACTCAACCAGAGAAAGAAAGAATGCAAGGAGATCAGATTATAGAAACAACTGACTAACTCAAAAGCTCAAATGCAAATGAATTATGAATTCCAAGACAAGGGATCAGAAGCAATGCTCTGATTAGGGATGGATAAGTTGAATAGCCTTAGGGGTACAATCGATGACGATTTGATTGGTCGAGATCCAGCTCATGTTAAAAATGATGTCTGAGCCGGAAGGATGAATTCTAGGATCTGATTGAGGATTGCGAGCATTCGCAACATATTGAATCAATGGACTCAAAAAGATAATGTCAAAGGGTGCCAATAAGATTTCGAGACTTATGGGATTAATCATAATGCTAGTAAGCAAGAATTTCAAGAGCAATAGGCTCCTGAGGATTTTCGGAAGGTCGAATGGTATTATGAACACTTTTGTGATATACTTGAATCCACTGGGGATGAGCGGATACTCGGTAAGTGCGAGAATTATCCGTAGGGGTATTCAGGTGACAAAGAACAGCAAGGCAGTAAGCTCAAGGATTCTCGGAACAACAGAGAGAATTTCGGGGTATCTTGTAATAACAAGATCAACTGGGAAACATTGTATGAGTGTCGAGTATACGTGGTTATCCATAGGAGTTTATCGATGAAAGGGAATTGCAAAAGCGATAAACACAAGTTCTCGGGTTATCAGCGGAGAGTATCTTCAGGGTCTTCACGGGCAGCAGACAATCATCAGTAATAAGGGGCTCTCCGGGTGAAAGTGATAACGAGATCCTAATGTTAGATTTAGCAAAATTCACTTAACCCGAATAGAAGAGTGATCAGAGTCCCAGAGTAAAGGTCGAGGAGTAAAAGATCCTAGTACCACCCAATGGCGACGTGGGCCCGTAAGACACACAACCATGTTAGTAAAAGTTTTGTAATGTCTAGACTCGACTTCGGCCAAAGAGGGTGGAAAGGGGGATTCCTACAGGCAGTCGGCTCTGATACCAACTTGTGACGCCCCCGACTTGACCGTACACTAATCATGCACACATTTGTGTACGATCAAGATCAGGGACTCACGGGAAGATATCACAACACAACTCTAAAACATAAATAAGTCATACAAGCATCATAATACAAGCCAGGGGCCTCGAGGGCTCGAATACAAGTGCTCGATCATAGACGAGTCAGCGGAAACAACAATATCTGAGTACAGACATAAGTTAAACAAGTCTGCCTTAAGAAGGCTAGCACAAAAGTAGCAACGATCGAAAAGGCAAGGCCTCCTGCCTGGGACCTCCTAACTACTCCTCGAAGCCGAACTCCATGTAGAATCATCCTCGGGATCTCTAGCTCCTGGACTCCAGCATCTGGTTGCGACAAACAGGTATAGAAAGGGGAAAAGAGGGAGAAAAGCAACCGTGAGTACTCATCCAAAGTACTCGCAAGCAAGGAGCTACACTACATATGCTGTAGGAGATATGCCCTAGAGGCAATAATAAATGTTATTGATTATCTCCCTGTTCATAATTATGTTTATGTTCCATGCTATAACTGCTGTGGTTCCCGAGCCCGTATATCCATAAAGGCTCTGGGGAGAACCCATATGCACGTGTGGAATAATAAACGATAACATGTATTCCTAGTCATGCCTCTAAGACTAGCTCAAGTGTTGCATGATGATTATGTTTTCCCAATCATGGGCATGTCTATGCCAAGCAACTTTGAGGGCACAATGTCAGGAAGGACATTTGTGTTGAATCGACCCGAATTGATGTTATGCTATGAGATACATTCGTCACAAGTTTATTGGTACATAACACAGAGATGGTTAACGTTTGCATGATTCCTTAGACCATGAGAGTATCGAGTTTCTTCATGCTTGCTTCATGAACTTTGGGGTTTGTTAAACGTCATCCGTAAATGGGTGGCTATTACGGCGGCTTACGGGTTCATGGAAAAGTGTGTCAAGTAACTTGATAGCTCAGATTGGGATTTTCTCCTCCAACGATGGAGAGATATCTCTGGGCCCTCTCGGTGTTACGGTATCCATCATCGTCTGGCCAGACACTTTGTGATTTGATCACGGGGATGCCGGAACACGATAACGAGAAAAGAGAACAATACCGGTAACGAGGTAACTAGCATAGTGGACAAGTTGTTGATCCACGGGAATGCCAACATGTCTCACCTCGGGTATTTGTAACATATCGTGAAGCAACAGGAATAGCACACGGCAACTGGAGGTTCACTCGAATATTTATTCGTGTGGGTATAGGGGTCAATATGGGTGTCCACGGCTCCGATGTTGATCATTGATCGGAAGGGGTTCCGGGTCATGTCTATACTTCACCGAACCTATAGGGTCACACGCTTAAGGGTCATCTATCTGCTGAATACTAGACAGGGAGTCTGAGAGAAAATCACCGAAAAAGTTTCGGACACCGAAAAGTTTCGGACAGCGGAATCGTACCGCTGAGAGAGGTCATCGGATAAGTTTCGATGATACCGAAAAGTTGTTTCGGGATACACCATTAAGTCAAATTGGTTTCGGCACATGCCTGATAATTCTTGGAGGATGCCAGAATCATTCTGGAAGCTTTTTGGAATTTTCTGAGATAAAAACCGGAAATGTTCCGGAGCTGCCGGAGCCACTTCAGATGCGTTTCGCAGATGAAAATCACTAAAACCGGAATTGTTTCGGAACGCGTTGAAAATCATTTTAGTGGGTATTGGAAATGTTCTTAGCCCACATAAATATTTTCAGTTCGATCAGACGCTGAAAAATGTCGTCGTGAATAGTGAAAATCAGCTTTATGGTTACTTTATGGAAAGCCACCTTTTGGGGCTTTGCTCCAAAAGATCTTGGGGATGACATGGATGGATAGGAGCCATTTTTTGGGCCCCTCATGGGGGTGTGGCCGGCCACATGGGGTATCCCCCCTTGGGGACCCTCTTGTTCCTTGGTTTCACTCCTAGGTCCTTGTGGAAGGACTTCATTCATGTGCATTTTGGGTTTTTTGTGAAACTACCCTACCCCCTTGGGATTTCCTATAAATAGAGGTGGAGGGGCAGCCCTCCACACTCATCCCTAGATCTCATACACATGCCATGCATTATCTGGCTTCTTCTCTCCCTCCCACGAAAAGAGTTTCGTAGAGCTGTAAGGCTGTCTGGGTTCCGGCAGGAACTAGTTCTGGACGGCGAAGCCCTGCCGGATAGATGACACCGTATGTGTGCAACTCTGTAGAGAGATCGTAGTTTCGGTCTTAGTTCGTGAGTGCCTCCCGAAGGGCTGTCCGTGTGACCATCCGAGTTTCGAAGGTCCTCCCGGAGGGCTGTCCGAGTGACCGTTCGAGTTTCGAAGGTCCTCCTGAAGGGCTGTCCGCGACACCGTCCGGGGGGCTGTTCGACCGCCTCCCAGAGGGCTGTCTGAGGAGCAGATGAGGGTATACATCCTCGCGGTTGGGAGGTTGTAAATCCTAGCTGCGGGGATCTGCACTGCCGATCGTCATCGACTCTACTTCCCGCTGCGCTACGAGTCGGTAACGAAAAAGATCAAACCATGTATGCAGTCTCCATAGTGGTCCTGGGCTGGTGCGTAGGTCGGAAATTTTTTGTTTTCTGTTGCGTTCCCCTACAGTGGCATCAAGAGCCGTGCTATGCGTAGATGCAGGTTTCGATCTAGAATACATGGAGATGTATGGGTATTGCATAATATAATTAGGTAGTAGATGAGATCTATTGCTGAAAATTATTTATGCGGGTGACAGATGAAATATGTTACCCGACGTTCTTGTTGCTTCCCTAGAATTTGCGTTTGCTCAATCTCGAGACAGCATGGTGGAATTTGACAAAGTTCTGGCAATCCGTGATCCTGATTGATCATGGAAGTGCTATCAGTTCTTTGGGTTCTGCCATAGTCAAAAGAAAGATGAAATTCGTAGATGAAAGGGCATTGCAGATATTATCTGCACGGGGGTCATGCGTATGACGAAGTTTAGTATGGGGCTCGAGATTTAATTATCTCGTGTTTCATACACCCCGAGATGTTAATCTAGCAACTTGAATAATCATACTTGATGATAAAACGTTGGTAGCCGCGGTTTAAGTCAAAACCTTAGAAGCCACGTAAAATAAAATTTTGCATAAACCGATTAGAGGTGTCTAACTTGGTTTTGCAGGATGTGCATGTGATGTGGTATAGCAGTGCTCATACTAATTCGATTATGTATGATATGACTATATGATGTAATTTGATTAACATGACCTGCGTGTCATGGTTCGGCATGATGGCTGGAGCCATATGATTGCACTTTAATGACCTGCGTGTCAACCTTAAGTAATGCATTAATTTTATACGCTATGGAGATAGCAATATTATCTGGTGCATCGACAAGGTGGTGGCAATCTTCGCGAAGGTGAACACCAACACGAATGCCGAAGACGAAGAAATGAAATACTTCTCCGTCAGAAAGGGCTATACCATATCATGCTATATGAATTGCCTGAGATGTTTATCCCTTATGTTGCACCCTTCTTGATTGCGCGGTAGTCGCTTTTTATTAGGGTGATCTCTCACAAAAATACCAAGTAGTTAGTGTTCTCCCAAGTGTAGCACCGTCACGGCACCTATCTTTTCGGGGTGCGCCGTGTCACACGGGTACGAACGATTAGAGAAGTGTGAGGCGGGTGAGTTGAGACCTCGCAGCAAGATCACTTGGTTGTCTTGACGTTCAGGCATGACCGTCATGAGCTCGGAACACACGCATCGAAAGATGAACAAGAGTCACATAGAGATGTGATTGGCAAGTTGGCCTACCGGTTGAGATTTTTCATCATCAGTGGTGTTACACCAATGGCGAACAATTGAAATGTGGGTCTTGTATCACTCACAATCAATTTTGAGAGATATTGATTTGAGTGGGAGCGCACTGTTGAATTAACATGTTTAATTCTCAGTGCAATTAATTATGAACACTGTCTAAGTGTTTCTTGCAAAATAGTTGTAGAATAATGGCTCGCGTTTCCACCTTCCCTATTAAAATTGAATAGCTGTTAAATATCTGGTTAAAACTTTACGATTGGTAACGTAATATGAGGATTGTCCTCAAAAGTGCCGAGAAGGACTTTGTCCTATCGCATGCTTTCCGTATCCTCCCGCTAATGCTATGGATCATGTGACTCTCGTCCTTCGATCCAAAAGCTATAATTCCGTTTCTGTCAAGTGCAATATGTTTGCTTCCATGAAACCCAAACTTCGAAAGTTGGGATAGTTATATGATATTCATGGAACTGGAAATTATTTTCAGATACAAACAAAGCAATGTTTGTTTGCAAGTATTAGTAAAAGTGTTTACTATGCATTTGACTGTTGGGAAAGGGATCCAGAAGAACGCCTGTCATATAATGAAAGGTGAATAAAACAACAACTTAAAGAGAAAGGAAGTGTCCAAAGGGTGTTAGTATGACTTACACGCCTAGGAAGTCCGGGGCTAACGCCACTCTTAAGTTGGGTGCTTCTTTTGCGAGTAGGAGAAATACTAAAAGTTAAACTGTTAGAAGTATAAAGGCAGAAAGAAAGATGACTGGAATATCCAGCTCATGTATGAATGTCATACAAGTTTTTGATGTATAGTAGGATGGTCAAAGATATAGTTCTTGGGAATTATGGTTAAACATGTTAATCACTAATTCTTGGGTATTGTGAGTTAATCACAAAGATACCCGCTCGATTGCATTCAATTGCGAATCACTGTAAGAGCTACTATGGCCTAAAAAGACTAGCCAGAAATGAGGTTAAGGTATACACAGGGAACATAGTAAATGTTACTATACCTTCCATCGGTGTATTACCGTCTGTATTTATTTTCATAATTCATTTAGAGTTTTACAAACTCTCGCCCATTGCATAAGGTATCTTGCAAGAAGGTTGTTCATAAGAGAACCTTTTATGTTCGATGTTATGAATAACACAAGGGCCATACTTTCATTATGAATGAGATGTATGTTATGAATATTGATAATAATACAATACCTCTGGGTTTACTTTCATAATTCATTTTAGAGTTTCATACACTCTAACCCATTGCACAATGTTTGTTGCAAAAGAGTTGTTCATGAAAACAACAATTGTTGTTAAGTATTATGAATAACATGAAGGGCCATGCTTCCATCCAAGATGGGACGTATGTTCTGAATATTGAGGGTAATATGATACATCCATAACACTGACGCTGAATGTCGCAAGACTAAAAGAATACCACACAAGTGTGGCACTACATTTGTTCACATTGGAGAAACCCGCATGGAAAATTCCATTATGATGGATTTTGAAGTCTTTTTGATTTTGAATCATCTGACACTTGCAACTTTCCTCCGAAAAGTGAAGTGACTAAAATACCGTTCACAGGCCATAAGGAACGAACAACAAACTTATTAGTGATCACACATTTGATGTGTGTAGTCCGATAAGTGTTGTTAGTGGTGGATTTATTTATCTTCAGAAATGACTCAAGTAGATATATGGATATTTACTTGATGAGACGTAAGTCTGGATCTTTTGAAATCATTCGAAAGGTTTTCAAAAATGAAGTAAAAGTTATTGTAACAAGAAAATTATGTTTCTGCAATTTGATTGCACAAAGGAATATTTGAGTTACATGTTTAGCGAATGTCTGATGAGTTGTGAAAGGGGTTTCATAACTTGCACCTCCCGGAACACCACTGCAAGTGAAAAGTCCGTGGAGATGTAATCTAACCATTTATGACATGGTAAGGTCAAAGATGACATAAATAAATTTGCCATTATCGTTTTTAAAGTGATGCTTTAGAGACTGCGGCTTTTACACTGAAAAGAGCTACATCGGGTCTGTTGAAATGAAGCCATGGTATGGTACGCCCAACCATGTTGTATCTTTTCTTAACATTTGGAATATGGGGCTTGTGTAAAAGGTTACAAACCTATTCCAAATCAGACAAGTGCTACTTTGTAGGTTATCCCAAGTCATTGGGTATTCCTCCCTCACTATACCGAGGCAAATAGGTTTGCCACAAAGAACGGTATGCTTTTAAAGAGAATGGTTCTTTCTAAAAGGTGAGTGGGAGAATAGTGCAACTCGACGAGATAAACAGTATCTTCATCAGATCAAAGGAAAGAGACCTTGGAAGTAATTCCAGAGTTTCCTACTACGACTGATACGGAAGTCTCTACAATAAAATGTATGAACTTCGGTCGAACTTGCAGCTGAACCACGTAGGCAAGGCTCGTGCAAACCTCTCAGGTGCGCAAACGAGATATTGTTGTTAGACAACATTATACCTACGATACACAAGGAAGCGTTGATGGGCCCTGACTCCAGAATTGGCTAAATGCCAATACAACCCGAGTTAGTTTCCATATAAGTGATTCAAGATTAAAACCTTGATACACCTTTCGGAAGACTTAGAGTCTAATGAATATTTATGGAACTTAAAACTGATACGGATAAAAATGTTTTATCCATAAAGCTTGACTTGTTGAAATAACAAGTTCAAGAGTTGACTACGATGAGGTCGTAGCGATGCTTAAAGTCGGTTCGGGTTGAACTAGCAATTAATACATATTTCAATCATGAGATATGAAACATGGATGATAAAAGGATTTCCATCTGATGGAAATGAAAGCTAGGACTTGTATATGATACAGTCCAAAGTAATTTGTCGATCCAGAGGATGCTAGTAGGTATGCAAACTTCAGAGTTCCAGCAATGGACAGAAGAGAGCAAAATGGAGTTGGAATCTTCGTGTTTTGATGAAATGGTCAAAGGGGTTTTGACTTCATCAATGAGTAAACGAAGATGCTTGTAATTCAAGAAAGTAAGTGGGAGCGTAATAATATTTCTAAAAACCTTATGTGCTTGGCACATTGGTAATTGGAAATAAATTTCTTGACACAAATTAGGACTTCGTTTGAAAATAGTTTTTCGATGAAGTGCTTAGGCTAAATAGCCTCAATATTAGGCATGATGATCTATGGAGATAGATTTACCTAATGGGGCTAAGCAATGAATACATATTGACAAGATGCTAAAACCTTTTAGCATTTAAAACGCCAAGGAGTGATTCTTGCCAAAGTCACATGGAAAGAGTTTTTGCAAGACTCGGTGTCCCAAAACACTGATGAGTAAAATACATGATGCAGATTCCACACACTTTTGTGTTTGGATTAATCATGTATTCCATGGTATGTAAAACAACCAGATATGTCCGATACTCCCAAGGTGTTGCGAGTATGGATACCAAAGTGATCAAATTACTGATCATGGGACAACAGTGAAAGATGTCACACAGTACTAGAGTAAGTACTGATGACATGGTTTTCTCGCAAGCAGAGATCATGAAGAGTTCGTTGTAAAATGTTACGTCGATACAATCTTCATCTTTTCTCCATGCGATTTTCGATTTAAATTAAGGGTTTTGTGTAACACACAATGTGGTGGCACAGTTAGTTGGAATTTGTTCAAACTAGTTACTGTGGCGAATTCTATAACAAGGGCTAAGTATGTTGACGCTTTAGAAGCGACAAAGAAGATGTTGAATCATATAGTTCATTCATGAACTTAGTATAGTTCCAAGATGGCTTTTGACAATGGGACACTACTGCAGGTAGTTGCTCCATAACTCAGTCTGAGGAATCCAGGTTTGACCTGTGATTCACATACATACAAAGCCAAGTCCACACAAAATATGAATTTTGTGAAAACGCGAGGACATGCAAAGATACACACGGAACTGAAGTCGTCAGATCCATTGGACATCAGGCTATACCACAAGCGAAGCATATTTACACCGGTGTGCCACAGGTGTGAAGTGCATTAGCATAAGCTAGATTATTGTCTCTAGTGCAAGTGGGAGTCTGTAGGAGATATGCCCTAGAGGCAATAATAAATTTTATTGATT
This sequence comes from Triticum aestivum, assembly GCF_018294505.1. Taxonomy (NCBI): domain Eukaryota; kingdom Viridiplantae; phylum Streptophyta; class Magnoliopsida; order Poales; family Poaceae; genus Triticum; species Triticum aestivum. Next base: position 390,518,581 of record NC_057802.1, read on the forward strand.
ATCTCCCTGTTCATAATTATGTTTATGTTCCATGCTATAACTGCTGTGGTTCCCGAGCCCGTATATCCATAAAGGCTCTGGGGAGAACCCATATGCACGTGTGGAATAATAAACGATAAAATGTATTCCTAGTCATGCCTCTAAGACTAGCTCAAGTGTTGCATGATGATTATGTTTTCCCAATCATGGGCATGTCTATGCCAAGCAACTTTGAGGGCACAATGTCAGGAAGGACATTTGTGTTGAATCGACCCGAATTGATGTTATGCTATGAGATACATTCGTCACAAGTTTATTGGTACGTAACACAGAGATGGTTAACGTTTGCATGATTCCTTAGACCATGAGAGTATCGAGTTTCTTCATGCTTGCTTCATGAACTTTGGGGTTTGTTAAACGTCATCCGTAAATGGGTGGCTATTACGGCGGCTTACGGGTTCATGGAAAAGTGTGTCAAGTAACTTGATAGCTCAAGATTGGGATTTGCTCCTCCAACGATGGAGAGATATCTCTGGGCCCTCTCGGTGTTACGGTATCCATCATCGTCTGGCCAGACACTTTGTGATTTGATCACGGGGATGCCGGAACACGATAACGAGAAAAGAGAACAATACCGGTAACGAGGTAACTAGCATAGTGGACAAGTTGTTGATCCACGGGAATGTCAACATGTCTCACCTCGGGTATTTGTAACATATCGCGAAGCAACAGGAATAGCACACGACAACTGGAGGTTCACTCGAATATTTATTCGTGTGGGTATAGGGGTCAATATGGGTGTCCACGGCTCCGATGTTGATCATCGATCGGAAGGGGTTCCGGGTCATGTCTATACTTCACCGAACCTATAGGGTCACACGCTTAAGGGTCATCTATCTGCTGAATACTAGACAGGGAGTCTGAGAGAAAATCACCGAAAAAGTTTCGGACACCGAAAAGTTTCGGACAGCGGAATCGTACCGCTGAGGGAGGTCATCGGATAAGTTTCGATGATACCGAAAAGTTGTTTCGGGGTATACCATTAAGTCAAATTGGTTTCGGCACATGCCTGATAATTCTTGGAGGATGCCAGAATCATTCTGGAAGCTTTTTGGAATTTTCTGAGATAAAAACCGGAAATGTTCCGGAGCTGCCGGAGCCACTTCAGATGCGTTTCGCAGATGAAAATCACTAAAACCGGAATTGTTTCGGAACGCGTTGAAAATCATTTTAGTGGGTATTGGAAATGTTCTTAGCCCACATAAATATTTTCAGTTCGATCAGACGCTGAAAAATGTCGTCGTGAATAGTGAAAATCAGCTTTATGGTTACTTTATGGAAAGCCACCTTTTGGGGCTTTGCTCCAAAAGATCTTGGGGATGACATGGATGGATAGGAGCCATTTTTTGGGCCCCTCATGGGGGTGTGGCCGGCCACATGGGGTATCCCCCCTTGGGGACCCTCTTGTTCCTTGGTTTCACTCCTAGGTCCTTGTGGAAGGACTTCATTCATGTGCATTTTGGGTTTTTTGTGAAACTACCCTACCCCCTTGGGATTTCCTATAAATAGAGGTGGAGGGGCAGCCCTCCACACTCATCCCTAGCTCTCATACACATGCCATGCATTATCTGGCTTCTTCTCTCCCTCCCACAAAAAGAGTTTCGTAGAGCCGTAAGGCTGTCTGGGTTCCGGCAGGAACTAGTTCTGGACGGCGAAGCCCTGCCGGATAGATGACACCGTATGTGTGCAACTCTGTAGAGAGATCGTAGTTTCGGTCTTAGTTCGTGAGTGCCTCCCGAAGGGCTGTCCGTGTGACCGTCCGAGTTTCGAAGGTCCTCCCGGAGGGCTGTCCGAGTGACCGTTCGAGTTTCGAAGGTCCTCCCGAAGGGCTGTCCGCGACACCGTCCGGGGGGCTGTTCGACCGCCTCCCGGAGAGCTGTCTGAGGAGCAGATGAGGGTATACATCCTCGCGGTTGGGAGGTTGTAAATCCTAGCTGCGGGGATCTGCACCACCGATCATCATCGACTCTACTTCCCGCTGCGCTACGAGTCGGTAACGAAAAAGATCAAACCATGTATGCAGTCTCCATAGTGGTCCTGGGCTGGTGCGTAGGTCGGAAATTTTTTGTTTTCTATCGCGTTCCCCTACATATGCATGGGTATATGTGTAAAGGACCATATCGGTGGACTGAATCTGCAGAATGCCAGAATAAGGGGGGGATAGCTAGTCCTGTCGAAGACTACGCTTCTGGCCATCTCCATATTGCAGCATGTAGAAGAGAGTAGATTGAAGTCCTCCAAGTAGCGTCGCATAGCATAATCCTACCCGGCGATCCCCTCCTCGTCACCCTGTTAGAGAGCGATCACCGGGTTATATCTGGCACTTGGAAGGGTGTGTTTTATTAAGTATCCAGTTCTAGTTGTCATAAGGTCAAGGTACAACTCCGGGTCGTCCTTTTACCGAGGGACACGGCTATTCGAATAGATAAACTTCCCTGCAGGGGTGCACCACATAACCCAACACGCTCGATCCCATTTGGCCGGACACACTTTTCTGGCTCATGCCCGGCCGCGGAAGATCAACACGTCGCAGCCCCACCTAGGCTCAACAGAGAGGTCAACACGCCGGTCTAAATCCTATGCACGCAGGGGTCTGGGCCCATCGCCCATTACACACCTGCACGTTGCGTGCGCGGCCGGAAGCAGACCTAGCCTAGTAGGCGTTCCAGTCCAATCCGGCGCGCGCCGCTCCGTCGCTGACGTCAAGAAGAGCTTCGGCTCATACCACGACGTCGGGATACCCATAACTACTCCCGCGTAGATGGTTAGTGCGTATAGACCAAATGGCCAGACTCAGATCAAATACCCAGAACTCGTTAAGCGTGTTAAGTATCCGCGAACGCCGACCAGGGCCAGGCCCACCTCTCTCCTAGGTGGTCTCAACCTGCCCTGTCGCTCCGCCATAAAGTAACAGTCGGGGGCCGTCAGGAACCCAGGCCCACCGTTACCGGGATGGAGCCACCTGTCCTTTCAGCCCCCTCATCAGAATCACTTGCGGGTACTCAACGAGGCGACCCGACTTTAGTCACCACATGTGTCATGTATATAAAGTATATAGTATATACCCGTGATCACCTCCCGAAGTGATCACGACCCAGTAGTATAGCATGGCAGACAGACAAGAGTGTAGGGCCACTGATGGAACACTAGCATCCTATACTAGCAGTAGGATAGCAGGTAAGGGTAACAACTGTAGAAACAATGACAGGCTATGCATCAGGATAGGATTAACGGAAAGCAGTAACATGCTACACTACTCTAATGCAAGCAGTATAGATAAGGAATAGGCGATATTTGGTGATCAAGGGGGGGGGCTTGCCTGGTTGTTCTGGCAAGAAGGAGGGGTCGTCAACTCCGTAGTCGAACTGGGTAGCAGGAGGGTCGGTCTCGTAGTCTACCGGAGAAGGAGAGGGGGAAGAAACAGTAAATACGGAGCAAACAAAGCATCACAAAACATAAGGAGGCAAAACGCGGTGCTAGGTATGCTCTAACGTGGTAGGAGGTGATACCGACGAAGGGGGGAAACATCCGGGAAAGTGTTCCCGGTGTTTCGCGTTTTCGGGCAGAGGTGCCGGAGGTGAAATGTTGTAGGTTCACTATGCTAGGGACGCGTGGCGGACGTACGAGCTGCGTATCCGGATTCGTCTCGTCGTTCTGAGCAACTTTCATGTTGAAAATAATTTAATCCGAGTTATGGATTAAAAGATATGATTTTCTATAGATTTTAATAATTTCTGGAATTTAATTAATTATTTAATTTAATTCGAAAATGGATTTATGACATCAGCATGATGTCATGCTGACGTCAGCAGTCAACCTGACAGATGGGTCCCACCTGTCAGGGACTGTTTAGCTAATTAACAGTGGTTAATTAGGTTAACTAGTTATTAGGTTAATTAAGTTTAATTAGTTTAACTTAACAGGATTAATTAAGTTAATTAATTATCTTTATTAATTTAATTTTTTTAAATCATTTTTTATTATTTCTTTTATTTCTTTTAATTATCGATCTGGGGCTAGGCCCCACATGTCATTGGCCCATCTGGCCAGGGCGGGGGCCCCTGTGGTCAGTGACCCAGGGCACGGCGAGGCCGGAACGGGGCCGGAGCGGGCGCGTGGGCGCCAGCGCCCGACGCGGCCAGTAGGGGAGGGGAAGGAAGGGGACGGCGCGTGGCCCGTGGCCGGGGCCGAAGCAGCGGCGTGGCGGGGCGAGGGGACAGGGCGGCGCGGCGGGGCGAGCAGGGGAAGCGCGGACCGCGGTCGGCAGCGAATGCAGGCGATGCGGGCGAGGCGCGCGGCAAGGCGCGGAGGCGCGCGAACAGGGGCATGCCGGATGGGGCGTGGTACACGCCGCGACGACGGGAGGAAAGGGAGGAGGCGGGAGGCGGGGCCTCACTGGCGACTGAGGGTAGAGGGGGCGACGTGGCTCGTTGTAGCCGTTCGGGGAGGAGGACGGGGACGCGTGCGTCGATGGAGTCGAGGCGGAGGAGCTCCGGGTGGCGGCGAGAAGCGACGGCGGGGTCGTCCTCGGGCGCTGGGGGTCGGCGGCAGGCGACAGTTCCTCGGGCGCGGTCACGCGGGCGAGGATGGGCTCCAGCGCGGCAAGGGATCGGGCGTGGGGTGCTCGGCGACGATGGAGAACGAGAGGGAGTGGGGGGGGTCGTGGCGGAGGAGCTCCAGCGAGGCTCCTCCGGTGAACGGCGACGGCGATGGCGGTGCGGCGTCGCGACGAGACGGCACCGGGCGGCGGCGGTGAGCGGTTCCCCCTCGATCCCGATCTAATCGGGGGAGAGGGGGGGATATTTCGGGGGTAGGGGAGTGTGGGTGTCGGTGGGCGAGTGGGAGGAGCGGGGGAGGTTATGGCGGCGGGGTGGGCCGGCCTAGGTGGTGGCCTGGTGGGCCGAGGCCGTTCGGCCAAGTTGGGCCACGGCCCAGTGGGGGGGGGGGTTGCTTTCTCTTTTTCTTTTTTTCTTTTTGTGTTGTTTTGTTTTCTGTTTTCTTTTCTTTATATATTTTCTTTTCTTTATATATTTTCTTTTCTATTTTATTCTTTTAATTCCTGTTTTATAAATTATACATACAACTCCTAAATTAATGTTATAATTTATTCTACTGCCCCAAAAAGTTTGACACCTAATTAAAATAGTTTGCATTATTATTATTTTTAAAAGTCATTTAATTAATTGTCATAGCTGCTGTTTTAATTACTTTAGAGCCTTTAAACATTTTATAAAAGTGTCGTTTCTCCACAATAATTACCTATGCATTATTTGGCTCACTCCGAACATTTTAGTTTTAATATTTGAACAACTTTATTGTTTGCCTTTAATTAAAATTTGAATTCGAATCGGTTCCGAACTAATGCGAGATTAGCGACGGTAATCGAGGTGACGTGGCACCATTAGCGGAGGGTTACTGTAGCCTAATTATCCGGGCGTCACAATAAGTGACATTCGAGTAACTCATGGCAAAAAAGATAAAATGAGCTCTGAACAATGTTGTTTTCAAAAGTTTCACACGAGCCCGAATTTTTTTTCGTCAAGAGCTAATGAAATGTCCAAACACCACGAAATTTGGCACATGCATCAAGCACCACAACAAATTTTAGTTTTTCTTGGATTATTTTACTATTCTAAACGATTTTACTGTCACCTACAGGAGCATCTGCACCTGTGAGCCAAAGTAGTGTCCCATAAAAGTCACATTACATATGCATTTTATACATGTTGTTATGAAAACAAGTCTCGAATAGGGGGCATCCTTAGTCGCACAATTGTAAGCAAACTTAGCGGGGATGTGCATGATATTCTTATAGCGAAGGTCGTCGTACACGAACAAAACAAACAACATTGTTTTCTAAGTCAAGTTACCTCAACACACCGCAATCTAGTCGTATGTTAGGAATGCCTCGGGGAGGTGGATGGTCGCAGTTTCTGAGTTGTTCGCGACTCCTGGAACCCTTCCCAATTCTCCTTCCTGAGATTGGCCCGAGTCGTGTGCAACTCCTTAGACTCAACTCTAGAGAGTCTTGGACTTACAGAAGACATCGAAGAGCCCTAGTTCCACCTCCCCCCTTGAGTTTATTCACGCGAGAGTGTGTCACGACACATGTCCATGGGAGGCTTATATAGGCTAGTGATCCTTCTGAAATCAATCATATAAATCAGGATTTGTAGATTGCTGACCACGCTTGCAGCGGGATTAGGCTAGTGATCCTTGACAAATGACAAAGGCTACCCAATGGTAGATAGCCGAGGCGGGCGGTAAAGTTTGGTCCACCAATCCATGAGGACTAGTTAAAGGTGGGTTGTCCATGGCTAACGATGCGCCATTCTTTCTCATCCATTCATGAATGGGCCTTGGCTAGCTGGGTCTGTACTAGGCTAGGGATCATTTGCTTCTTGGCTTCTTTGTTGACTTAGTATTTATTTTCTTCTCCTTTTAACTTATTGACCATCACACTTTGTTTGGAGTGTCTTTGTTAGTTCATTATATGGGCGGTACTCTCGATAGGGTGTTACTGATGGGGAATGCAGTAATTTCAAAAAAATTCCTACGCACATGCAAGATCCATCTAGGTGATGCATAGCAACGAGAGGGGAGAGTGTTATCTACGTACCCTCGTAGACCGAAAGCGGAAGCGTTAAGACAACGCGGTTGATGTAGTCGTACGTCTTCACGATCCGACCCATCCTAGCACTGAAGGTACGGCACCTCCGCGATCTGCACACGTTCAGCTCGGTGACGTCCCACGAACTCTAGATCCACCTGAGGTCGAGGGAGAGTTTCGTCAGCACGACGGCGTGGTGACGGTGATGATGAAGTTACCGGCGCAGGGCTTCGCCTAAGCACAACAACGATATGACCGAGGTGGAAATCTGTGGAGGGGAGCACCGCACACGACTAAGACAACTGTCAACTTGTGTGTTCTAGGGTGCCCCCTGCCCCCATATATAAAGGAGCAAGGGGGAGGCTGGCCGGCCCCTAGGGCGCGCCCCAAGAGGGGAATCCTACTAGGACTCCAAGTCCTAGTAGGAATCCACCAAGAGGGAGAGAGGGGGAAGGAAGGAAGAGTGGGAAGGGAAGGAAAGGGGGGCGCCGCCCCCTTCCCCTAGTCCAATTCGGAACCAGGGGGCGGCCAGCCCCTCCTGGCCCTTCCTCTCTTCCCACTAAAGCCAATAGAGGCCCATTAGTTTCCCCGGGGGTTCCGATAACCCCCCGGCACTCCGATATTTATCCAGTGACCCCGAAACTCATCCGGTGTCCGAATAACATCGTCCAATATATCAATATTTATGTCTCGACCATTTCGAGACTCCTCGTCATGTCCGTGATCACATCCGGGACTCCGAAAAACCTTTGATACATCAAAACACGTAAAATCATAATACCGATCGTCATCGAACGTTAAGTGTGCGGACCCTACGGGTTCGAGAACTATGTAGACATGACCGAGACTCAATTCCGGTCAATAACCAATAGCGTAATGTGGATGCTCATATTGGTTCCTACATATTCTACGAAGATCTTTATCGGTCAAACCGCATAACAACATACGTTGTTCCCTTTGTCATCTGTATATTACTTGCCCGAGATTCGATCGTCGGTATCTCAATACCTAGTTCAATCTCGTTACCGGAAAATCTCTTTACTCGTTCCGTAATGCATAATCCCGCAACTAACTCATTAGTCACATTGCTTGCAAGGCTTATAGTGATGTGTATTACCGAGAAGGCCCACAGATACCTCTCCGAAACACGGAGTGACAAATCCTAATCTCGATCTATGCCAACCCAACAAACACCATCGGAGACACCCGTAGAGCATCTTTATAATCACCCAGTTACGTTGTGACGTTTGATAGCACACTAAGTGTTCCTCCGGTATTCGGGAGTTGCATAATCTCATAGTCATAGGAACATGTATAAGTCATGAAGAAAGCAATAGCAATAAACTGAACGATCATAGTGCTAAGCTAACGGATGGGTCAAGTCAATCACATCATTCTCTAATGATGTGATCCCGTTAATCAAATGACAACTCATGTCAATGGCTAGGAAACTTAACCATTTTTGATCAACAAGCTAGTCAAGTAGAGGCATATCTGTTTGTCTATGTATTCACACATGTACTAAGTTTCTGGTTAATACAATTCTAGCATGAATGATAAACATTTATCATGATATAAGGAAATATAAATAACAACTTTATTATTGCCTCTAGGGCATATTTCCTTCAGTCTCCCACTTGCACTAGAGTCAATAATCTAGATTACATTGTAATGATTATAACACCCATGGAGTCTTGGTGTTGATCATGTTTTGCTCGTGAGAGAGGCTTAGTCAACGGGTCTGCAACATTCAGATCCGTATGTATCTTGCAAATCTCTATGTCCCCTTTCGACACTTGACGACGGATGGAATTGAAGCGTCTCTTGATGTGCTTGGTTCTCTTGTGAAATCTTGATTCCTTCGCCAAGGCAATTGCTCCAGTATTGTCACAAAAGATTTTCATTGGACCCGATGCACTAGGTATGACACCTAGATCGGATATGAACTCCTTCATTTGCTGCTTCCGAAGCAGCTATGTATTCCGCTTCACACGTAGATCCCGCCACGACGCTCTGTTTAGAACTGCACCAACTGACAGCTCCACCATTCAATATAAACACGTATCCGGTTTGCGTCTTAGAGTCATCTGGATCAGTGTCAAAGCTTGCATCGACGTAACCTTTTACGACGAGCTCTTTATCACCTCCATAAACGAGAAACATATCCTTAGTCCTTTTCAGGTATTTCAGGATGTTATTGACCGCTGTCCAGTGATCCACTCCTGGATTACTTTGGTACCTCCCTACTATACTTATAGCAAGGCACACATCAGGTCTGGTACACAGCATTGCATACATGATAGAACCTATGGCTGAAGCATAGGGAATGACTTTCATTTTCTCTCTATCTTCTGCATTGGTCGGGCATTGAGTCTCACTCAAATTCACACCTTGTAACACAGGCGAGAACCCTTTCTTTGACTGATCCATTTTGAACTTCTTCAAAAATTTATCAAGGTATGTGCTTTGTGAAAGTCCAATTAAGCGTCTTGATCTATCTCTATAGATCTTGATGCCCAATATATAAGCAGCTTCACGGAGGTCCTTCATTGAAAAATTCTTATTCAAGTATCCTTTTATGCTATCCAGAATATTGTATCATTTCCAATCAGCAATATGTCATCCACATATAATATTAGAAATGATACAGAGCTCCCACTCACTTTCTTGTAAATACAGGCTTCTCCAAAAGTTTGTATAAAACCATATGCTTTGATCACACTATCAAAATGTTTATTCCAACTCCGAGAGGCTTGCACCAGTCCATAAATGGATCGCTGGAGCTTGCACACTTTGTTAGCATCCTTTGGATCGACAAAACCTTCTGGTTGCATCATCTACAACTCTTCTTCTAGAAATCCATTCAGGAATGCAGTTTTGACATCCATTTGCCAAATTTCATAATCATAAAATGCGGCAATTGCTAACATGATTCGGACAGAGTTAAGCATCGCTATGGGTGAGAAAGTCTCATCGTAGTCAACTCCTTGAACTTGTCGAAAACCTTTCGCAACAAGTCGAGCTTTGTAGACAGTAACATTACCGTCAGCGTCAGTCTTCTTCTTGAAGATCCATTTATTCTCGATGGCTTGCCGATCATCGGGCAAGTCAACCAAAGTCCACACTTTGTTCTCATACATGGATCCCATCTTAGATTTTATGGCTACAAGCCATTTTGCGGAATCTGGGCTCATCATCACTTCCTCATAGTTCGTAGGTTCGTTATGGTCTAGTAACATGATGTCTAGAACAGGATTACCGTACCACTCTGGTGCGGATCTTACTCTGGTTGACCTACGAGGTTCAGTAGTAACTTGATCTGAAATTTCATGATCACTATCATTAGCTTCCTCACTAATTGGTGTAGGAATCACTGGAACTAATTTCTGTGATGAACTACTTTCCAATTCGGGAGAAGGTACAATTACCTCTTCAAGTTCTAATTTCCTCCCACTCACTTCTTTCGAGAGAAACTCCTTCTCTAGAAAGGATCCATTCTTAGCAACGAATATCTTGCCTTCGGATCTGTGATAGAAGGTGTACCCAACAGTCTCCTTTGGGTATCCTATGAAGACACATTTCTCCGATTTGGGTTCGAGCTTATCAGGTTGAAGCTTTTTCACATAAGCATTGTAGCCCCAAACTTTAAGAAATGACAACTTGGGTTTCTTGCCAAACCACAGTTCATATGGTGTCATCTCAACGGATTTAGATGGTGCCCTATTTAACGTGGATGCAGCCGTCTCTAAAGCATAACCCCAAAACGATAGCGGTAAATCAGTAAGAGACATCATAGATCGCACCATATCTAATAAAGTGCGGTTACGACATTCAGACACACCATTACGCTGTGGTGTTCCAGGTGGCGTGAGTTGCGAAACTGTTCCACATTGTTTCAAATGAAGACCAAACTCGTAACTCAAATATTCTCCTCCACGATCAGATCGTAGAAACTTTATTTTCTTGACGATGATTTTCCACATCACTCTGAAATTCTTTGAACTTTTCAAATGTTTCAGACTTATGTTTCATCAAGTAGACATACCCATATCTGCTCAAATCATCTGTGAAGGTTAGAAAATAACGATACCCGCCGCGAGTGTCAACACTCATCGGACCACATACATCAGTATGTATTATTTCCAACAAGTCTGTTGCTCGCTCCATTATTCCGGAGAGCGGAGTCTTAGTCATCTTGCCCATGAGGCATGGTTCGCAAGTATCAAGTGATTCATAATGAAGTGATTCCAAAAGCCCATCAGCATGGAGTTTCTTCATGCACTTTACACCAATATGACCTAAACGGCAGCGCCACGAATAAGTTGCACTATCATTATTGAACTTATATCTTTTGGCTTCAATACTATGAATATGTGTATCACTACTATCGAGATTTAACAAAAATAGGCCACTCATCAAGGGTGCATGACCATAGAAGATATTACTCATATAAATAGAACAACCATTATTCTCTGATTTAAATGAATAACCGTCTCGCATCAAACAAGATTCAGATATAATGTTCATGCTCAATGCTGGCACCAAATAACAATTATTCAGGTTTAAAACTAATCCCGAAGGTATATGTAGAGGTAGCATGCCGACCGCGATCACATCGACTTTGGAACCATTTCCCACGCGCATCGTCACCTCGTCCTTCACCAATCTTCGCTTAATCTGTAGCCCCTGTTTTGAGTTACAAATATGAGCAACAGAACCAGTATCAAATACCCAGGCGCTACTGCGAGCATTAGTTAAGTACACATCAATAACATGTATATCAAATATACCATTCACTTTGCCATCCTTCTTATCCGCCAAATACTTGGGGCAGTTCCGCTTCCAGTGACCAGTCCCTTTGTAGTAGAAGCACTCAGTCTCAGGCTTAGGTCCAGACTTGGGCTTCTTCACTTGAGCAGCAACTTGCTTGCCGTTCTTCTTGAAGTTCCCCTTCTTCCCTTTGCCCTTCTTCTTGAAACTGGTGGTCTTGTTGACCATCAACACTTGATGCTCCTTCTTGATTTCTACCTCCGTAGCCTTTAGCATCGCGAAGAGCTCGGGAATTGTCTTATCCATCCCTTGCATATTATAGTTCATCACGAAGCTTTTGTAGCTTGGTGGCAGTAATTGAAGAATTCTGTCAATGACACTATCATCAGGAAGATTAACTCCCAGTTGAGTCAAGTGGTTGTGGTACCCAGACATTCTGAGTACATGTTCACTGACAGAACTATTCTCCTCCATCTTGCAGCTATAGAACTTATTGGAGACTTCATATCTCTCAATCCGGGCATTTGCTTGAAATATTAACTTCAACTCCTAGAACATCTCATATGCTCCATGACGTTCAAAACGTCGTTGAAGTCCCAGTTGTAAGCCGTAAAGCATGGCACACTGAACTATCGAGTAGTCATTAGCTTTACTCTGCTAGACGTTCTTTAACGTCATCAGTAGCACGGGCCATTTATCTACAACAACATAGACATGCAAAATACTATCGGGTACTAAGTTCATGGTAAATTAAAGTTCAATTAATCATATTACTTAAGAACTCCCACTTAGATAGACATTTCTCTAATCATCTAAGTGATCACATGATCCAAATCAACTAAACCATGTCCGATCATCACGTGAGATGGAGTAGTTTTCAATGGTGAACATCACTATGTTGATCATATCTACTATATGATTCACGCTCGACCTTTCGGTCTCAGTGTTCCAAGGCCATATCTGCATATGCTAGGCTCTTCAAGTTTAGCCCGAGTATTCTGCGTGTGCAAAACTGGCTTGCACCCGTTGTATGTGAACGTAGAGCTTATCACACCCGATCATCACGTGGTGTCTCGGCACGCGAACTTTCGCAACGGTGCATACTCAGGGAGAACACTTGTACCTTGAAATTTAGTGAGAGATCATCTTATAATGTTACCGCCGAACTAAGCAAAATAAGATGCATATAGGATAAACATGACATGCAATCAATATAAGTGATATGATATGGCCATCATCATCTTGTGCCTTTGATCTCCATATCCAAAGCACCGTCATGATCACCATCGTCACCGGCTTGACACCTTGATCTCTATCGGAGCATCACTGTCGTCTCGCCAACTATTGCTATCACGACTATCGCTACCGCTTAGTGATAAAGTAATGCAATTACATGGCGATTGCATTTCATACAATAAAGCGACAACCATATGGCTTCTGCCAGTTGCCGATAACTCTGTTACAAAACATGATCATCTCATACAACAATTTATATATCATCACCTCTTGACTATCACATCACAGCATACCCTGCAAAAACAAGTTAGACGTCCTCTACTTGTTGTTGCAAATTTTACGTGGTTGCTACGGGTTTAGCAAGAACCGTTCCTACCTACGCATCAAAAACCGCAATGATTTTTCGTCAAGTGTGCTGTTTTAACCTTCAACAAGGACCGGGCGTAGTCACACTCGATTCAACTAAAGTTGGAGAAACTGACACCCGCCAGCCACATGTGTGCAAAGCACATCGGTAGAACCAGTCTCGCGTAAGCGTACGCGTAATGTCGGTCCGGGCCGCTTCATCCAACAATACCGCCGAATCAAAGTATGAAATGCTGGTAAGCAGTATGACTATTACCGCCCACAACTCTTTGTGTTCTACTCGTGCATATAACATCTACGCATAGACCTGGCTCTGATACCACTGATGGGGAATGCAGTAATTTCAAAAAGTTTCCTACGCACACGCAAGATCCATTTAGGTGATGCATAGCAACGAGAGGGGAGAGTGTTATCTACGTACCCTCGTAGACCGAAAGCAGAAGCGTTATGACAACGCGGTTGATGTAGTCGTACGTCTTCACTATCCGACCGATCCTAGCACCGAAGGTACGGCACCTCCGCGATCTACACACGTTCAGCTCGGTGATGTCCCACAAACTCTAGATCCAGCTGAGGTCAAGGGAGAGTTTCGTCAGCACGACGGCGTGGTGATGGTGCTGATGAAGTTACCGGCCAGGGCTTCGCCTAAGCACTGCAACGATATGACCGAGGTGGAAATCTGTGGAGGGGGGCACCGCACACGGCTAAGACAACTGTTAACTTGTGTGTTCTAGGGTGCCCCCTGCCCCCGTATATAAAGGAGCAAGGGGGAGGCCAGCCGGCCCCTAGGGCGCGCCCCCAAGAGGGGAATCCTACTAGGACTCGAAGTCCTAGTAGGAATCCACCAAGAGGGAGAGAGGGGGGAGGAAGGAAGAGGGGGAAGGGAAGGAAAGGGGGGCGTCGCCCCCTTCCCCTAGTCCAATTCGGACCCAAGGGGGGGGGGCGGCCAGCCCCTCCTGGCCCTTCCCCTCTTCCCACTAAGGCCCATAGAGGCCCATTAGTTTCCTCGAGGGTTCTGATAACCCCCCGGCACTCTGATATTTATCCGGTGACCCCCAGAACTCATCCGGTGTCCGAATAACATCGTCCAATATATCAATCTTTATGTCTCGACCATTTCGAGACTCCTCGTCATGTCCGTGATCATATCCGGGACTCCGAACAACCTTCGGTACATCAAAACGCGTAAACTAATAATACCGATGATCATCGAACGTTAAGCGTGCGGACCCTACGGGTTTGAGAACTATGTAGACATGACCGAGACTCACTTCCGGTCAATAACCAATAGCGGAACCTGGATGCTCATATTGGTTCGTACAGATTCTATGAAGATCTTTATCGGTCAAACCGCATAACAACATACGTTGTTCCCTTTGTCATCATTATGTTACTTGCCCGAGATTTGATCGTCGGTATCTCAATACCTATTTCAATCTCGTTACCGGCAAGTCTCTTTACTCGTTCCGTAATGCATCATCCCGCAACTAACTCATCAGTCACATTGCTTGCAAGGCTTATAGTGATGTGCCCAGAGAGGGCCCAGAGATACCTCTCCGAAACACGGAGTGACAAATCCTAATCTTGATCTATGCCAACCCAACAAACACCATCGGAGACACCTGTAGAGCATCTTTAAAATCACCCAGTTAAGTTGTGATGTTTGATAGCACACTAAGTGTTCCTCCGGTATTCGGGAGTTGCATAATCTCATAGTCATAGGAACATGTATTAGTCATGAAGAAAGCAATAGCAATAAACTAAACGATCATAGTGCTAAGCTAACGGATGGGTCAAGTCAATCACATCATTCTGTAATGATGTGATCCCGTTAATCAAATGACAACTCATGTCAATGGCTAGGAAACTTAACCATCTTTGATCAACGAGCTAGTCAAGTAGAGGCATACTAGTGACACTATGTTTGTCTATGTATTCACACATGTACTAAGTTTCCGGTCAATACAATTCTAGCATGAATAATAAACACTTATCATGATAGGAAATATATATAACAACTTTATTATTGCCTCTAGGGCATATTTCCTTCAGTTACACGTAGCGGGAAGATTGGATGGGATTCACACAAGGCAGCTACCCAGGTTCGGGACCTCATGGTGGAGGTTTAGGGTTAGGGTTAGCCTCGTATGAGAGCTATGGTGTGGTGTACAATGGTGGTCGCTAGGATCATGTAGGTCTATATTGATCAAACCTAGTCTAACCCTAGCCTCGCCATATATGGGAAGAGGCCTAGGGTCAAGTATATTTAGTGGTATACCTTATGGGCCAGGCTAAGATCACGAAATAATGGTATTGTTTTGTTGGGGAACGTAGCATGCAATTTCAAAAAAATTCCTACGATCACGCACGATCTATCTAGGAGATGCATAGCAATGAGAAGGGGAGAGTGTGTCCACGTACCCTCGTAGGCCGAAAGAGGAAGCGTTATGTAAACGCGGTTGATGTAGTCGAACGTCTTTGCGATCCAACCGATCAAGTACCGAACGTACGGCACCTTCGTGTTCAGCACACGTTCAGCTCGATGACGTCCCTCGAACTCTTGATCCAGCAGAGGATCGAGGGAGAGTTTCGTCAACACGACGGTGTGGTGACGGTGATGGTGATGTGATCCGCGCAGGGCTTCGCCTAAGCACTACGTGAATATGACCGGAGGAGTAAACCGTGGAGAGAGACGCCGCACACGGCTTGGAACAATTGGTGTGTCTCCAAGGGGTGCCCTGCCCATGTATATAAGGGAGGGAGAGGGAGGAGGCCGGCCCAGGGGCGCGCCATAAGGGGGAGTCCTACTAGGACTCCTAGTCCTAGTAGGATTCGCCCCCCCTCTTTTTCTTCTCATGAAGGTGGAAAGGGGGAAGGAAAGGGGGGTGGCACCCCTTCCCTAAACCAATTAGGCCTCCTCCCTTGTGGGGGGGGGGCGCACCAGCCCCTTGTGGGCTGGTTAGCCTCCCTCCTATGGCCCATATGGCCCATATCTTTCATTGGGGGGTTCCGGTAACCCCTCCGGTACTCCGGTATGTACCCGATACACTCCGGAACCCTTCAGGTGTCCCAATACTACCTTCCAATATATCAATATTTACCTCTCGACCATTTCGAGACTCCTCATCATGTCCGTGATCTCATCCGGGACTCCGAACAAACTTCGGTCACCAAAAACACATAACTCATAATACAAATCGTCATCGAACATTAAGCGTGCGGACCCTACGGGTTCGAGAACTATGTAGACATGACTGAGACACATCTCTGGTCAATAACCAATAGCGGAACCTGGATGCTCATATTGGTTCCTACATATTCTATGAAGACCTTTTATCGGTCAAACCACAATAACAACATACGTTATTCCCTTTGTCATCGGTATGTTACTTGCCCGAGATGCGATCGTCGGTATCCTCATGATACGTCTCCAACATATCTATAATTTATGAAGTATTCATGCTATTATATTATCCATCTTGGATGTTTAATGGGCTTTACTATGCACTTTTATATTACTTTTGGGACTAACCTATTGACCCAGAGCCCTGTGCCAGCGCCAGTTTTTGTTTTTTCCCTTGTTTCAGTGTTTCGCAGAAAAGGAATATCAAACAGAGTCCAAACGGAATGAAACCTTCGGAAAAGTTATTTTTGGAAAGAAAGCAATACGGGAGACTTGGAGTGCACGTCAGGGGATCAACGAGGAGAGCACGAGGCAGGGGGGTGCGCCCACCCCCCTGGGCGTGCCCTCCACCCTCGTGGGCCCCTCATGGCTCCCCTTACCGACTTCTTTCGCCTATATATTCCCATATACCCTAAAACCTTCGGAGAACAGAATAGATCGGGAGTTCCGCCGCCGCAAGCCTCTGTAGCCACCAAAAACCAATCGGGACCCTATTCCGGCACCCCGCCGGAGGGGGGATCCCTCACTGGTGGCCATATTCATCATCCCGGCGCTCTCCATGACGAGGAGGGAGTAGTTCACCCTCGGGGCTGAGGGTATGTACCAGTAGCTATGTGTTTGATCTCTCTCTCTCTCTCGTGTTCTTGAGGTGATACGATCTTGATGTATCGCGAGCTTTGCTATTATAGTTGGATCTTATGATGTTTCTCCCCCTCTCCTCTCTTCTAATGGATTGAGTTTTCCCTTTGAAGTTATCTTATCGGATTGAGTCTTTAATAATTTGAGAACACTTGATGTATGTCTTGCGTGGGATAACCGTGGTGACAATGGGTTATTCTATTGATTCACTTGATGTATGTTTTGGTGATCAACTTGCGGGTTCCGCCCATGAACCTATGCATAGGGGTTGGCACACGTTTTCGTCTTGACTCTCCGGTAGAAACTTTGGGGCACTCTTTGAAGTTCTTTGTGTTCGTTGAATAGATGAATCTGAGATTGGGTGATGCATATCGTATAATCATACCCATGGATACTTGAGGTGACATTGGAGTATCTAGGTGACATTAGGGTTTTGGTTGATTTGTGTCTTAAGGTGTTATTCTAGTACGAACTCTATGATAGATCGAACGGAAAGAATAGCTTCGTGTTATTTTACTACGGACTCTTGAATAGATCGATCAGAAAGGATAACTTTGAGGTGGTTTCGTACCCTCCCATAATCTCTTCGTTTGTTCTCCGCTATTAGTGACTTTGGAGTGACTCTTTGTTGCATGTTGAGGGATAGTTATATGATCCAATTATGTTATTATTGTTGAGAGAACTTGCACTAGTGAAAGTATGAACCCTAGGCCTTGTTTCCTAGCATTGCAATACCGTTTGCGCTCACTTTTATCATTAGTTACCTTGCTGTTTTTATATTTTCAGATTACAAAAACCTATATCTACCATCCATATTGCACTTGTATCACCATCTCTTCGCCGAACTAGTGCACCTATACAATTTACCATTGTATTGGGTGTGTTGGGGACACAAGAGACTCTTTGTTATTTGGTTGGAGGGTTGCTTGAGAGAGACCATCTTCATCCTACACCTCCCACAGATTGATAAACTTAGGTCATCCACTTGAGGGAAATTTGCTACTGTCCTACAAACCTCTGCACTTGGAGGCCCAACAACGTCTACAAGGAGAAGGTTGCATAGTAGACATCAAGCTCTTTTCTGGCGCCGTTGCCGGGGAGGCTAGGTAAGCGGCACTCACACCCCGTCAACTAAGCTCTTTTCTGGCGCCGTTGCCGGGGAGGTGAGTGCTTGAAGGTACATATCTTTAGATCTTGCAATCGAATCTTTTTGTTTCTTTTTTTATCACTAGTTTAGTTTATAAAAGAAAACTACAAAAAATTGAATTGAGTTTATCTCATACGCTTCATCTTTTTAATATCTTTCGTGAGAATGGAAAGGAGAATTGTGCTCAAGTGCTAGGAGAAGAAATCTATAAAATGTTTGGCACTAAATCTTTGAATGATGAGCATGATTGAAATGTTGTTAGTATGAACTCCTTGAATATCCATAGTACTAATGATGATTGCACTAGTCATGATGAAAATATCTCTTATAAGCATGTCGATTTTTGTGGAGTGCATAGAGTTTGCAAATACGTACCAAAAAGGGAAGATAGATTTTGTAAGAGGCACAAGTACTTAGAAACTAAATGGTTGCAAGAAAGGCTAGATGTTTGTGCTGAAAATTTAAATTTTCTTAGCCGTACTTGTGAACTTTGCAATGAACATGGTCATTTAACTATCCGATGCAAATTGTTTCATGATCTAATCGTTTCCAAAAATTGTGATGACTTGATTTACCTTGCACATCATAATGAACTTAGTTTGCTTATGGGTTATGAAGAAATGAAACGTATAACTAACTATCTTCCAGTATTTGCTCGTGATAAACTTCTTGATTTTGATCTAGAGGAAATTTATATGTATTGTGCGGTGAATTGCATTGAAAATCCTTATATTGCCAATTACATAAAGAAAAGAAAGCAAATAGAAGATGAAGAGAACACTAATGAAAGGGAAGTGGCTTCCCAATATCCTCCTATTATTTCCTATGATGAATCAGGTAACGAGGAGGAGCTTTCTATTCAACCGATCTCATCAATAAGGAGCTCAAAAAAGAGGGATAAACCCGCACATGATGTGAAGAAGAAAAAGAAAAAATGGAGAAGCAAAGGTAAAAAGGTATCCCTACCAAATGATGTTGCTCCCACTACTCACTGTGATGATGATAATTGCTATACTATTGGTGCTATCCATACTATTAATGATGAGAGTGATTATGCTTATGATATGAAAAGGCCCAAGCTTGGGGATGCTATGTTTGATGAAGATGATGTTTTTGAGAATATATTTGCTGAAATTAATGTTTGTCCCAAGCTTGGGGATGCTATGTATAATGATGATAGCATGCGTCCTACTTATGATGATTATATTGATGAAAGTGGGTTTGGAAGAGTGTCAACTTTAGGAAGTAATGATCCCACTATTTTGGAGGGTGTTTAATCTTATAATACTTATGAAAGTGGATTTGGAGAGGTCATGACTTTATTTAGTGATGAGTCCACTATCTTGGAAGAGGTTTCAATCGATTATGATGAGAACAAAGTTGCTACTTATGATGATTATTGTGATGAAACTTATGCTATAAAAAGTAGTGATGATTATATTTATAAAACTTGTCATGATTATGATTACCCTTTTTCTGAACATTACTCCTTTAATGTGGAAACAATTTATGGTATTCAAGTCTCTTATGATACTCCCACTATTCCGAATGAGAAGAATTTTGCTTATGTGGAGAGTAGTTTCTATGCAAGTAGATCATGAAAAGAATGCTTTATGTGCTGGTTATATTGTTGAATTCATTCATGATTCTACTGGAAATTATTATGAGGGAGGAATATATGCTTGTAGGAATTTCAATAATACCAAGTTTCCTCTCTATGTGCTTAAAGTTTTGAAGTTATGCTTGTTTTGCCTTCCTATGCTAGTTGATTATTGTTCCCATAAGTTGTTTGCTCACAAAATCCCTATGCATAGGAAGTGGGTTAGACTTAAATGTGCTAGTAATATTCTTCATGATGCTCTCTTTATGTTTCAATTCTTATCTTTTATCTGAGCATCATTGAAATCATCATGCCTAGCTAGGGGCGTTAAACGTTAGCGCTTGTTGGGAGGCAACTCAATTTTATTTTAATTTCTTGCTTTTTGGTTCTGTTTAGGAATAAATAATCCATCTAGCCTCTGGTTAGATGTGGTTTTATGTTTTAATTAGTGTTTGTCCCAAGTAAGACCTATAGGATCTTCTTGGATGATAGTTATTTGATCTTGCTGAAAATTCCAGAAACTTTCTGTTCACGAAAACAATTGTTTAAAATCACCAGAACGTGATAAAATACTGATTCCAATTGCAGAAGATCAATAATAAAATTATCTAGGTGTTCCTATTTTGGTAGAATGTTTTGAGTTCCAAAAGTTTGCGTTAGTTACAGATTACTACAGACTGTTCTGTTTTTGACAGATTCTGTTTTTCGTGTGTTGTTTGCTTATTTTGATGAATCTATGGCTAGTAAAATAGTTTATAAACCATAGAGAAGTTGGAATACATTAGATTTAACACCAATACAAATAAAGAATGATTTCATTACAGCACCTTTAAGTGGTGTTTTGTTTTCTTTCGCTAACGGAGCTTACGAGTTTTCTATTGAGTTTTCTGTTGTGAAGTTTTCAAGTTTTGGGTAAATATTCGATGGACTATGGAATAAGGAGTGGCAAGAGCCTAAGCTTGGGGATGCCCAAGGCACCCCAAGGTAATATTCAAGGATAACCAAGAGCCTACGCTTGGGGATGCCCCGGAAGGCATCCCCTCTTTCGTCTTCGTCCATCGGTAACTTTACTTGGAGCTATATTTTTATTCACCACATGATATGTGTTTTTCTTGGAGCGTCATTTTATTTTCTTTAGTTTTGCTTGATTTTTGAATAAAGTACTAAGATCTGAAATTATTAAATGAGAGGGAGTCTTCACATAGCTACATAATTATTTAACTACTCATTGATCTTCACTTATATCTTTTTGGAGTAGTTGGTCATTTACTCGTGTGCTTCACTTATATCCTATGAGTAAATGGTTGAATGATTTGAATGTCATAAATCTGAAATTATATATGTTTCATATGCCTTTCCCATGGGGAGTAATGACTTTACATATAAGAATTAGAGGTGGTAAATTTATTGAAGGTTAGCAAACATTGTATTGGTCACTTGAACAATTCATGAAAGACTATCGAAGGAAGAGAGATTCCACATATAAATATACTATCTTGGACATCTTTTATGATTCTGAGCACTCATTAAAATATGACATGCTAAAAGGTTGATGTTGGACAAGGAAGACAACGTAATGGGTTATGTTTTCTTATATCCGAAGTAAAGTATATTGTCATGGATCGCCCAACACGTTGAGCTTGCCTTTCCCCCTCATGCTAGCCAAATTCTTTGCACCAAGTAGAGATACTACTTGTGCTTCCAAACATCCCATAAACCAGTATTGCCATGAGAGTCCACCATACCTACCTATGGATTGAGTAAGATCCTTCAAGTAAGTTGTCATCGGTGCATGCAATAAAAATTGCTCTCTAAATATGTATGATCTTTTAGTGTGGAGAAAATAAGCTTTATACGATCATTGTGATATGGAAGAAATAAAAGCGACAGACTGCATAATAAAGGTCCCTATCACAAGTGGCAATATAAAGTGACGTTCCCTCGCATTAAGATTTTGTGCATCCAACTATAAAAGCGCATGGCAACCTCTGCTTCCCTCTGTGAAGGGCCTATCTTTTATTATTGTCTTTTACCTTATGCAAGAGTCATGGTGATCTTCACCTTTCCTTTTTTCATTTTATCCTTTGGCAAGCACCTCGTGTTGGAAAGATTTTGATATATATATCCAATTGGATGTAAGGCATCATGAACTATTATTGTTGACATTACCCTTGAGGTAAAAGGTTGGGAGGCGAATCTATTAGCCCCTATCTTTCTCTATGTCTGATTTAAACTTTGAACCCATAAATATCGCGTGAGTGTTAGCAATTAGGAAATACTATATGATAGTTGAGTATGTGGGATTTGCTAAATCAAAGCTCTGACATAGACTCTTCCTGAAAATAAGATGAATTGTAATTGTTTGATGACTAATAACACGGTTTGTTAGTTTTCAAGAAAGTTTATGATCTATACTTTAACATGTGAATAGTTTGTTACTTGATCATGAAAAGTTCTATGAGTTGAGCTACTGTTATGATATATAATGATGCTAGAAAAGGTGATTGAAATTATCATTAGTCAAACTTGTGCACCTGCTAGCATTCACACTTCATAAATTCTTTCTTTTATCATTTACCTACTCGAGGACGAGCAGGAATTAAGCTTGGGGATGCTGATACGTCTCCAACGTATCTATAATTTATGAAGTATTCATGCTATTATATTATCCATCTTGGATGTTTAATGGGCTTTACTATGCACTTTTATATTACTTTTGGGACTAACCTATTGACCCAGAGCCCCAGTGCCAGTTTCTGTTTTTTCCCTTGTTTCAGTGTTTCGCAGAAAAGGAATATCAAACGGAGTCCAAACGGAATGAAACCTTCAGAAAAGTTGTTTTTGGAAAGAAAGCAATACGGGAGACTTGGAGTGCACGTTAGGGGATCAACGAGGAGAGCACGAGGCAGGGGGCACGCCCACCCCCCTGGGCGCGCCCTCCACCCTCGTGGGCCCCTCTTGGCTCCCCTTACCGACTTCTTTCGCCTATATATTCCCATATACCCTAAAACCTTCGGAGAACAGAATAGATCGGGAGTTCCGCTGCCGCAAGCCTCTGTAGCCACCAAAAACCAATCGGGACCCTATTCCGGCACCCTGCCGGAGGGGGGGTCCCTCACCGGTGGCCATCTTCATCATCCCGACGCTCTCCATGACGAGGAGGGAGTAGTTCACCCTCGGGGCTGAGGGTATGTACCAGTAGCTATTTGTTTGATCTCTCTCTCTCTCGTGTTCTTGAGGTGATACGATCTTGATGTATCGCGAGCTTTGGTATTATAGTTGGATCTTATGATATTTATCCCCCTCTCCTCTCTTCTAATGGATTGAGTTTTCCCTTTGAAGTTATCTTATCGGATTGAGTCTTTAATAATTTGAGAACACTTGATGTATGTCTTGCGTGGGATAACCGTGGTGACAATGGGTTATTCTATTGATTAACTTGATGTATGTTTTGGTGATCAACTTGCGGGTTCCGCCCATGAACCTATGCATAGGGGTTAGCACACGTTTTCGTCTTGACTCTCCGGTAGAAACTTTGGGGCACTCTTTGAAGTTCTTTATGTTCGTTGAATAGATGAATCTGAGATTGTGTGATGCATATCGTATAATCATACCCACGGATACTTGAGGTGACATTGGAGTATCTAGGTGACATTAGGGTTTTGGTTGATTTGTGTCTTAAGGTGTTATTCTACTACGAACTCTATGATAGATCGAACGGAAAGAATAGCTTCGTGTTATTTTACTACGGACTCTTGAATAGATCGATCAGAAAGGATAACTTTGAGGTGGTTTCGTACCCTCCCATAGTATCTTCGTTTGTTCTCCGCTATTAGTGACTTTGGAGTGACTCTTTGTTGCATGTTGAGGGATAGTTATATGATCCAATTATGTTATTATTATTGAGAGAACTTGCACTAGTGAAAGTATGAACCCTAGGCCTTGTTTCCTAGCATTGCAATACCGTTTGCGCTCACTTTTATCATTAGTTACCTTGCTGTTTTTATATTTTCAGATTACAAAAACCTATATCTACCATCCATATTGCACTTGTATCACCATCTCTTCGCCGAACTAGTGCACCTATACAAATTACCATTGTATTGGGTGTGTTGGGGACACAAGAGACTCTTTGTTATTTGGTTGGAGGGTTGCTTGAGAGAGACCATCTTCATCCTACACCTCCCATGGATTGATAAACCTTAGGTCATCCACTTGAGGGAAATTTGCTACTGTCCTACAAACCTCTGCACTTGGAGGCCCAACAACGTCTACAAGGAGAAGGTTGCGTAGTAGACATCACCTCATACCTAGTTCAATCTCGTTACCAGCAAGTCCCTTTACTTGTTTCGTAATGCATCATTATCGGCGTTCTAGGAACGGGTGTCCCCAGACTTGCCTGCCTGCGGCCCACGGCGTGGCTATGAGAGCAGGCTTGTACGGCCCATCTTCATCGACAAGGCATACAAGACCCTCGCGAGGGGCCAAGCCTCGCGAGGCGGGCGACCCAAGACCTCCTCAGGAGCGGCCTCTCCAGGCAGGCTCGTGAGGAGCAGAGATATCAAGGCGGGGCAAACCTCACGAGGTTCTCGTGACGTAAGCCATGAAGATCAGGATCAGACGGGCGCCAGGCGGGCGCCAGCGCGCGCAGCGTCCCTGTTTCCTCTTTGGTGCCAAGGAGGCAAGCGCAGGCGCGGAGTACCGAGGCATCAGGCAAAGGTTTCCATATCCGTGCAACGAGACCAAGACCAGCAGGCCAGCAGGACGGAGGTCACCGTGGAGCCCAAGACGGCGTCATCACCAGAGCCTTTCGCAGGCGAAGACCGCTTTTGTCAGGATAGCTTGTACTAGCTGTCCCCTTTCGAATCTGCCGCCGTTGTTGGCTCCCTTCCCGCTCAATTTTGGGGAGAGGACCAGGGCCTATATAAGTAGAACTAGCCACCACAGTAGGGGGCATCGAGTCCTCACCCGCACAAGTTCGACAAGCACAAGAACACCTCATCCTCGGGAGGCTGTTCTTCCCCTTGTACTGTTCATCATCAGCCCAAGAGCAATCCACCACCACACACTGGAGTAGGGTGTTACACCACAACGGTGGCCCGAACCAGTATAAATCTTGTGTCTCTTGTGTTGTGAGTTCGTCGAGTTCGTCCGCAAGATCTTAGTGAGCTAGGGCGTGGATCGGTAGGAGGGAAAGAAATTCGCGCGCACCCCAAAGTTTGAACCTTAAGGGTTTTGCCGGAACCCCAGATCCGACATTTGGCGCGCCAGGTAGGGGTGCGCCGAAGCTTCTCTTCCATCGATCTGCGCTCTGCCCGCATGGCAGGTGCCCCATCATCGCCTCCGACGGCTAGCATCGACGACGAGGCCAGGGGGCTCCGAGCCCTGGCCCCCGCCCTGCGGCGGGTGCGGTGGCCAACCAAGTTCAAGCCGGAGATGCCGCCGCGCTACAAGAACGTGGCAGACCCGTCAGCTTTCTTGTTGGCATACGAGGAGGCTGTCCTCGAGGCCGGGGGCGACGACAAGGTCATGGCCAACTGGCTCCCCATGGCCCTCACCGGCGAGCCACGCGCCTGGCTGCTCAACCTCCCTGGATCCACGGTGGCATCCTGGGGGAAACTCCGCGGCCTCTTCACTGCTCGCTACGCGGTACCGGCGCACCACGCAGTCGCGGCTCTGCTGGGCGGCTCTCAAGCACCGCCTTCAGATCGCCACGTCAAGCCGTTCCTCCGCCAGATTGGTGCCGCTTCCAAGCGCCCGGGGGCTCCGCCGGGCTGGGCTGCGCTGGAGGCCGACCTCACCTTCGGCTCAGAGGACCACCCCGACTCCACCGAGGGCTCGGGCGTGCTCCCAATGCTTTGCACGCCCACCATCTGCAACGTGGGTGTTACCAAGACCCTCATCGACGGCGATGCCGGCCTCAACTTGCTCTCCATGGAGGCCTTCAGCCTTCTTCACGTGCCACTTGAGCGGCTCAGCCTCAGCAAGCCTTTCTCAGGAGTTGGTGGTGGCATTGCCCGCTCTCTGGGACAGATCCGCCTTCCTGTCACCTTCGGCATGCGCGACAACTACCGCACCGAGCTGGTCGACTTGACATCGCCCGCATCGGCCTCCCGTACAATGCCATTCTCGGGTACCCGGCCCTGGCCCAGTCCATGGCAGCGACTCATCCAGCCCACAACCTCATGAAGATGCCTGGGAGCAAGGGCGTCCTCACTATCAAATGGGACGCCAAGGAGGCCCTGGCGGTGCTCAGGCTCGCCCTCAAAACGCCGTGGCGGCACAGCCAGCCGACGGGAGCACCTCTGAGCCCAAGGGAGCCGTACCGACCAAGAAGAAGCAGTTGTTCACACAAGACAAGGCATAAACCAAGCAGGTACTAGTCAACAAGGACAAGCCCTCAGGATCCACCTTTACCATAGGTGCCAGCCTCAACCAAGGTCAAGAGGAAGCATTGGTGAAGTTCTTGCACGCGAACAAGGATATATTCGCGTGGGAGCCCAATCAGCTGGTAGGAGTCCCGAGAGAGGTGATTCAGCATCATTTAAGGGTATGCCCCAATGTACGCCCCGTGAAGCAGTGGGCGAGATGGCAGTCCACTGAGAAGCAGGTCTTCATCGTTCAAGAGACCCGCAAGCTAGAGGCGGCGGTTGCCATTCGCGAGGTTCAGTATCCCGAGTGGCTGGCAAACCCCGTCGTAGTGCCGAAGAAAGGCGGGAAGGAACAGATGTGCGTCGACTTCACAAACCTTAACAAAGCCTGCCCCCAGGATCCGTTCCCGCTCCCATGCATCGATCGGATCGTCGACTCCACCACGGAATGCGACCTGTTGTGCTTCCTGGACGCGTTCTCAGGTTATCACCAGATTAAGATGGCGGTAGAAGATGTGGAGAAGACAGCCTTCCTGACCCCGTGTGGGGTGTACTGCTACACCTGCATGCCCTTTGGATTGCGCAACGCGGGCGCAACCTTTCAGCGGCTGATGCACATCGCCTTAGGGCGACAACTCGGAAGAAACACAGAGGCCTACGTCGACGACATCGTGGTGAAATCTCGGGAGGCGAGGACCCAGATCCAAGATCTGGAAGAGACCTTCGAGAGCCTGCGCCAGGTGAACTTGCGGCTTAACCCGAAGAAGTGTGTGTTCGGTGTCCCTTCCGGCAAGTTGCTGGGATTCCTCGTGTCCCACAGGGGGATCGAGGCGAACCCGGAGAAGATCAAATCCATTGAGGACATGAGCCCACCGCAAACCCTCAGAGAAATGCAGAAGCTGGCCGGTCGAGTGTCTGCGTTGGGACGCTTTATATCCAAGCTAGGAGAATGCGCCTTGCCCTTCTTCAAGCTGATGAAGAAGAAAGGCCCGTTTGAGTGGACCCCGGAGGCTGACCAAGCCTTCCAAGACCTCAAGAGATACCTAACTATCCCACCGGTGATGGTGGCGCCATGGCCTCTCGAGCCCCTGGTGCTCTACCTGGCCACTACCCCATACTCTGCCAGCGCAGCACTGGTGGCGGTTCAGGAGGAGCACCAAGCCAAGGGCGCGCTGCACCAGGCTACAGCTGAAATGCTGCAAGATCAGGGAGGCGCCACAGGAGCCGTAGCGGCGTCAACGGAAGACCAAGCTCGGCAGGACGACGTCAACAGAGATCCCCGCAAGCGACTAGGCACCAGGAGTTCCACCACCTCAGGAGACGTCCGGTCCCCTGCAAGACACAAGCCTCACCAACGCGCCAGCCCTTGTCGAGCACCCTTTGTATTTTGTCAGCACGGTGTTGCGGGACGCAAGGGCACGATATCCCATGCCTCAGAAGCTCCTGCTCGCACTCTTGGTGGCCTCACGCAAGCTGCGGCACTACTTCCAGGGCCACCCCATCAAGGTCGTCTCAGCCTACCCATTGGAGAGGGTGCTCAGGAGCCCCAATTCTGCTGGAAGGGTCGCCGAGTGGAACATCGAGCTGCAAGCATTCCAGTTAGAGTACAGCACTACCAGGGTCATCAAGGGAGCTGCGCTCGCTGATTTTGTGGCGGAATGGACGGACATCCCGCCACTTGAAGTAGGCGAAGACCGGTCCACCTCGCCAGGAAGTGAGGCACCAGACGGTTGGGTCATGTACTTCGATGGCGCCTTCGCGCACCAGGGCGCAGGGGCTGGAGCAGTAATCATCTCGCCCACTCAGGATAAGCTCTACTACGCCGTGCAGCTCTGCTTTCAGCAGGGCGAGAAGGTCTCCAACAACATCGCGGAATATGAAGGCCTCATAGCTGGCCTGAAGGCCGTGGCAGCTCTGGGGGTGAAGCGCCTTACCGTTAGAGGCGACTCGCAGCTCCTCGTCAACTTCTCCAACAAGGTATATGAGCCGAAGGACGAGCATATGGAGGCATACCTCGCGGAGGTGCACAAGATGTAGAAGCCGTTCTTGGGCCTAGAGCTGCAGCACGTGCCCCGGGGCACCAACAAGGAAGCCGAAGACATCGCCAGGAGAGCATCCAAGCGGCAGCCACAAGAGCCCGGTGTCTTTGAGGAACGGCTCTTCAAGCCATCGGCAACACCACCACTTTCAAGCACAGCTCAACCTCGGGAGGAGCTCCCACAGCCTCCTGCCACAGGAGCCCCGGCCTGTGGCCCGACCTCAGGAGCTCGCTTGCTCTTGTCGCTCGAACCTCAGGAGGCATGCTGGACCAAGGAATTCAAGGAATATCTGATGCAAGGGGCGCTGCCAGAGAAGGAGGAGGATGCAGAGCATCTGGTTCGGCAAGCCACGGCGTACTGCATCCAGGACGGTGAGTTGTATAGAAAGCGACCGAACGATGTTTCGTTGCGCTGCATTTCCAGTGACCAAGGAAAGGAGTTGCTGGTTGACATACACGGCGGGGACTGCGGACACCACTCGTCGTCACGGATTCTCGTTGGCAAGGTGTTCCGCAGTGGATTCTACTGGCCCACGGCGCTCAACGATGCGGCCGAGTTGGTGAAGTCCTGCGAAGCTTGCCAGTTCCATGCCAAGCAGATACATCAGCCAGCTCAGGGCCTCCAGACCATACCACTCACGTGGCCGTTCACAGTCTGGGGGCTGGATATATTGGGCCCCTTCCCCCGGGTGCCAGGGGGTTACCGCTACCTGTACGTCGTCATCGACAAGTTCACCAAGTGGGCGGAAGTGGAAGTTGTTCGCACCATCCTAGCCGGATCCGCGGTCAAGTTCATCAGGGGCATCGTGAGCTGTTTCGGAGTCCCCAACCGCATCATCACCGATAACGGTTCGCAGTTCACCAATAACCTCTTCAAAACCTACTGTGCTAACCTTGGAACGCAGATTTGCTACGCTTCGGTGATGCACCCCAGGAGCAATGGTCAGGCCGAACGCGCCAACGCGGAGGTCCTGAGGGGCCTCAAGACTAGGACCTTCAAGAAGAAGCTCGAGGCCTGTGGCAGGGGCTAGCACGACGACTCCAGTCCGTGCTGTGGTCCATCCGCACCACCGCCACCAAGCCAACGGGCGAGACCCCATTCTTCCTTGTCTACGGAGCTGAAGCGGTCCTTCCTCACGAGGTCAGGCATTGCTCCGCACGGGTCCTGGCGTTTGACGAAACGCAGCAGGACGCCACGCGGGGGATGGACCTCGTGCTGGGGGAGGAACGTCGTCGTGAAGCTGCACTGAGGGCGGCAAGGTACCAGCAAGCGCTGCGGCGATACCACTGCTGCAACATCCGCTCCAGGACGCTCGAGACAGGTGACCTCGTCCTGAGGTGGGTCCTCTCTAGGGAAGGGCTGCATAAGCTTTCACCCATGTGGGAGGGCCCGTTCAAGGTCGTCCACATCTCCAGGCCTGGCGCCGTGCGCCTGGAGACGCAGGACGAGATACCCATCCAGAACGCCTGGAACATCTAGCACCTCCGAAAGTTCTACCCATGAAGCAAGGCCCAGAGCCTGTGAAGAAAGGCCCAGAGCCTGTGAAGAAGGCCCGGTGCCTATGAACAATCGCCGCCCGTGACACTCCCACATAATAATGAGTGGGGCTGTACATGCCCCAGAGTCTCAGTAGCGCCGGCCTCAGGCCCTGGGGCTCCCTCCCACGCCTAGTGGCAGCACTTAGCTCCGTGCTGGTGAGAAGACTTGAAGACTAGATTAGGTGCCGGACGCGGCTTTTCATTTGCTTTCCATAGTTGGCTCGCTTTTCCTTAATCGAAGTTTGCTTCTGGTGTTCCTTGCTGATTCGATTCCCTCGCCTCTTTCTGCATTTTCCGACTCTGGTTCGCTCGTGTTCTCTCTCTCTCTCTCTCGCATACCTCGCGAGGGGGCTAGGCAGGTGCCCTCGCGAGCGTTTTTCTTCTCTCTGCCTTCTCGCGAGCCACCCACGTTCGAGCCCGAAAGCTGGCGCATCTCTCCTAGTCCGTGCCCCTCAGGTACCGCGATGCAAAGCGCCAGGTCAAGGCTTGGGTGAACGACAAATCTCCTAGCAAACTCCCTAACGAATTTCTTGTAGTTCTTGAGCAATCGCAGACCACTCGGTCAAGATGGACACAAGGAAATAAATGCCTCGTAAGGAGAAGGGCGCCTCGAATGCACCAGGCTAAGTTATCTTTACGCAAAATAGCTACATGACACTGAAACAACAAGCGTAGCATAATGGTTAATAAGTTATGGTTCGATACACGCCCCTCCGGGCCCATGCTGGTTTCATTTTGATGCAGGAAGAAAAAGGGAAACATAACAAAAGCGGCGCTCACCCCTGTGGCAGCCGACGGAGGCAGGGCCTTGGCGACGTCCTGGGTCTAGTCGGACCCCTCCTCGCGCTTCACCGATGCGCGGCGACGAGACGACCCGCTTCCACCTTCGAAGCGGGCGTGGCGGCTGGTCAAAGCCACCGCTGCTAGAACTGTCGCCAAGGGAGGAGCCACTGTAGCCAGACGAGGCGCGGCCGGTGGGCTCGCCCTCCACCTCGTCCCGACCATCGCGAAGGCCGAGCACCTCCTCGCCGTCGTTCACCTCGGGGCAGCATCCGGCGCGGCGACCGTCTTCCCAGAACACCCTCACGTAGAGGGTCGCTCGCCGTCGAACGTGAAGTGGTGGGTGCACCGCCTGCCCAGGCCACGCGTGCGGGCGAACGTCTGCCAACCGCGGGCCAGAGCTATGTTGCCCGTGACAGAGACCTCGACCGCGACCCAAGAAGCCCGGCTGCAGCAACCGTCTGCCTGCAGCCAGAGCCCGCCTGGGCGGAGGCCGACAGCTCATCGGCAAAGAAGTTGGGGAGGTGGAGCCAGCTGCCGGCCGAATCCTCCGACCAGACAACGAACTCCGGTAGCATCTCTGACGCATAGAACCGCGGTCGGGGAGGCCGCGCAACCACAGCGCGTCTCCTTTCGTCGACAGGACTACCGCGACCAGAGCGACTCTTGCCGTGCACTGCGGCACCACCTCGAGAGCCGGGGGCCACGGCGGGGGTCATGGCATGCTTGCGGGGACGACTACGTCCTCGCTTGGGCGCCGGGGAGCCGGGTCCGGCCCGAGGGGCCTTGCCTTTTCTGCGGCGGAGAACCTCTTCGACGGCGCCATTGCTGCTAGCGGTGGAGCAAGGAGGAAGAAGCAAGCAAGCAAGGAAGAGATGGGCGACGGGGGCTCCGCCCCCCTCCCCATTTATAGCGAAAGAAGGCCAACCGGCGCCTTCCACGATCACAGGTAATGATGGTTTTCCTTGCATGTCGCAGGGACTTGTCAAGTCGGGCAGTTGTCGAGGCAGCGTGGGGAAGTGGAGACGCCCACGTCCAATCAACCGCCACGCGTTGACCAAGGCCGCAGGCTTTTGGGGCCCGCGGCGCTCCGCGCTTGACCTTTGGCTTTGCCTTGAAGCCAAGCCTGAGCGCGCCTTGGGCCCGGGGGCTACTGTCGGCATTCTGGGAACGGGGGTCCCCAGACTCGCCTGCCTGTGGCCCATGGCGTGGCTATGCGGGCAGGCCTGTACGACCCATCTTCATCGACAAGGCATACAAGACCCTCGCGAGGGGCCAAGCCTCGCGAGGTGGGCGACCCAAGATCTCCTCAGGAGCGGCCTCTCCAGGCAGGCTCGCGAGGAGCGGAGATATCAAGGTTGGGCAAACGTCACGAGGCTCTCGTGATGTAAGCCATGACGATCAGGATCAGACGGGCGCCAGGCGGGCGCCAGCGCGCGCAACGTCCTTGTTTCCTCTTTGGTGCCAAGGGGGCAAGCGCAGGCGCGGAGTACCGAGGCATCAGGCAAAGGTTTCCATATCCGTGCAACGAGACCAAGACCAGCAAGCCAGCAGGACGGAGGTCACCGTGGAGCCCAAGACGACGTCATCACTAGAGCCTTCCGCAGGCGAAGACCGCTTTTGTCAGGATAGCTTGTACTAGCTGCCCCCTTTCAAATTGGCCGCCGTTGTTGGCTCCCTTCCCGCTCAATATTTGGGGAGAGGACCAGGGCCTATATAAGTAGAACTAGCCACCACAGTAGGGGGCATCGAGTCCTCACCCGCACAAGTTCGACAAGCACAAGAACACCTTATCCTCAGGAGGCTGTTCTTCCCCTTGTACTGTTCATCATCAGCCCAAGAGGCAATCTACCACCACACACTGGAGTAGGGTGTTACACCAGAACGGTGGCCCGAACCAGTATAAATCTTGTGTCTCTTGTGTTGTGAGTTCGTCGAGTTCGTCTGCAAGATCTTAGTGAGCTAGGGCGTGGATCGGTAGGAGGGAAAGAACTTCGCGTGCACCCCAGAGTTTGAACCTTAAGGGTTTTGCCGGAACCCCAGATCCGACAATCATCCCGCAACTAACTCATTAGTCACATTGCTTGCAAGGCTTATAGTGATACTCGGAGTGACAAATCCTAATCTTGATCTATGCCAATCCAACAAACACCTTCGGAGACACCTGTAGAGCATCTTTATAATCACCCATTTACGTTGTGATGTTTGATAGCACACAAGGTGTTCCTCCGGTATTCGGGAGTTGCATAATCTCATAGTTAGAGGAATATGTATGAGTCATGAAGAAAGCAATAGTAAGCTAACGGATGGGTCTTGTCCATCACATCATTCTCCTAATGATGTGATCCTGTTCATCAAATGACAACTCATGTTTATGGTTAGGAAACTTAACCATCTTTGATTAACGAGCTAGTCTAGTAGAGGCTTACTAGGGACACTGTGCTTTGTCTATGTATCCACACACGTATCTAGTTTCCGGTTAATACAATTCTAGCATGAATAATAAACATTTATCATGATATAAGGAAATATAAATAACAACTTTATTATTGCCTGTAGAGCATATTTCCTTCAGTGTCCCACTTGCACTAGAGTCAATAATCTAGTTCACATCGCCATGTGATTTAACACCATTAGTTCACATCACCATGTGATTAACACCCATAGTTCACATCGCCATGTGACCAACACCCAAAGGGTTTACTAGAGTCAGTAAGCTAGTTCACATCGCCATGTGATTAACACCCAAAGAGTACTAAGGTGTGATCATGTTTTTGCTTGTGAGAGAGGTTTAGTCAACGGGTCTGCCACATTCAGATCCGTATGCATTTTGCAAATTTCTATGTCTACAATGCTCTGCACGGAGCTACTCTAGCTAAATGATCCCACTTATAATATGTATCCAGATCGAGACTTAGAGTCATCCAGATTGGTGTCAAAGCTTGCATCGACGTAACTCTTTACGATGAACTCTTTATCACCTCCATAACCGAGAAATTAGTCCTCTAAGGATAATTTTGACCGCTGTCCAGTGGTCTACTCCTAGATCACTATTGTACTCCCTTGCCAAACTCATGCTAAGGTATACAATAGGTCGGGAACATAGCATGGCATACTTTATAGAACCTATGGCTGAGGCATAGGGAATGCCTTTCATTCTCTCTCTATCTTCTACCGTGGTCGTGTTTTGAGTCTTCACTACTGCAGGATGCTACTAACGTGACACTACGAGCAGAGACCCTTCGAGAAATTCTGTGTGATGCAATAATCGCAAACAGTGCCGTATGAAAACCGTCAGAAATGTGTAAAACGTTTGCGATGACGGATGCATCAAACACGATTCAGGTTTTAGTTGCGTGTGCGATGAAGGGCATACAGTTCAGTTCAATTAACTGTTTGCGATAAGGAGGAACAAAAGAAACGGGCAGCTAGATGAAGGCGTGTGCGATACACCACATACAATTCACTCGGATGAACTGTTTGTGATTAGGCAACACAAAAGAAACGATCAGCCAAATCAAAGGTGTGTGCGATATACGGCATGCGGTTCACTCGGATGAACTGTTTGCGTTGAGACATGAGAACATAAATGGTTCAAATGAACAAGATGTGTGTGATACGAGGCAAACAGGTCTGTAATCGGAAACGTGTGCGAAGACCGATAACAACACAAACGATTACTGCTAACAAGCCATGTGTGTTGTGAGCAAACGATTGCTGGTATACAATTGTGAGTGATTGATGAAAACATCACCGACGGGTTCCATTGTTTAGTCCGTGTGCGATGTGATTTTCTTTGTCCGCACAACATCTACGCTCTGTCTACAGAGCATCAACGTATATACTTAAAAAGACAGCATTGCATAACCAAATTAAGCATACAATTACACAAGTGACTACACACATAACATTTCCACACACCAAAGAAAGCAATTACATGCATACTAAAGTAGGAGAAACGAGGATCTAATCATCTAGTTATTGTTGCGACGACGCTTGCCATTGCTCTGCTTCTGGCTGGATCCCTGGCCGTTTTGGGGAAGAGGGACTTCCTCATGTCAACGATCCGCCTGTACATGTCGTAACTCGTGTGCGCCTCCTTGGCCACGTACACGATGTGAGCTTTGTCGAGTTTCTCCATCCAGGCCGAGTGCCAGGCAAGCTTGTCCTTGTTGCACAAATCCTTCATGCCTCTGTAGTAGGGGTCGATGATGGCCTCGGTAAGGTGAACCAGTGAGTCCTTCTCATGCTCCTTGCTGCCCCAGGTCTTGTATTGGCCCTGGATGTCGACAAGATTCTGGCAGGCGATGCCCGAATTCTCGAGCGCCTTTACATCGTTGGTGATGTCCACCGTAGTGAACATGTAGTGGGGGCTGTTGACAAACCTGGCGAAACGCTCGCAAGGCCTTGTGGCCAGGCAGTAGTGGTAGACGAGGACGTGGTGGAGCACGCACATCTGGGCGACGCCGACCCTGGGACGAGACCCGGCACGAGCGTGGGTGTACTCGAGGTCAAACCCGACCACCTTGTACTTCTCCTCGGCAAGCAACAGCTCCATGATGTGGATGGAGTGCTCCACCCAGACCGGGTCGTTGGTGTACACCACCGAGAGGTCCATGAACCTTCTGTGGGTGTCCACCACGACACACATGGTGAACTGCTGCTCTTTGTCGGCAGCCGCTCGGAGCGCCATTGGAGCCACGCAGGACACCCTCTAAGAATTTCTCATGGTGGGTGTGTTTCTTGCAATGGTGGGGCGCGATCGAAAGGTTGAAGAGACACAAGGATAGGTTAAATGACCGCTGTAATAAATGGGGGCCGGCCGGCCTGTAATCGTCACGTCTTGTCACAGCGTTCAGAGCGGAGGATTCCAGTGCACGCTTGACAACACCGCACCGCACGCGTGGGCTCGAAGAGGCGCCAAATGTATCGTCGGTGAGCCTGTTCCCGTGCTACCGTGCTGTTTACCGCGCAAGCTTCCCGCCCGGCTAGTTTGGCCACGCGTCGGCTAGAAGAGGGACAAATCATGGGCGTTTATTGGCAAAAAGCTTTGTAAAAACAAAGTGTGTGGAATGACTTCGGTCATAAGTTTACCCTTGGGTGATGAGGTCAAAGTTACACAGAAGGGTGATGATGGACACTCGAGGGCGATAATTAATTCTGCGCTCTACACTTCACACGGTGGAAGAAACCAACTATGTGCAATAATGTCGAAGATCGTAGTCGAGTTAGCTATACAGATCGTATGCTGTGAGATCAACAAGGTAAACTGATTCGAGAATGGTTAATAAAATTTAAGACCATTGCATATTAAGGTCAAAATAGTGCTAGCAATATACGAGTCTCATATGATACCATTTCGACGATTGTGCCACAAAAACTTGAAATGTTACAAGGTTCAAATTCCAGAGTTATATGGCTCAAATTTGAAGATTACAAGGTTCAAACTAATATTAGAAATGAAATTCAGCTCATCAGCTGCAAACGCTCACGCTGATATGCTGAACATGGATATCAGAGAGGTTCAAACTAATATCACCACTTCTAAGTCTGGCTTCGAAACCTCACATTTTTGCAAAGGGGTCAGCCACTGAGAAGTCATGTATGGGGTTGACACGATGACTTCCGATTACTTTGTCATCTATAGTTCCAAAATGAAATTCAGCATTTTTGGAGCCTACTCCATTCTGCCGCAGGCGCCGGCGCTGATCAACAAACCATTCATTTTTGTGAAATAAATGTAGGGCAAACCTCATTTCCTTCAGCACCCTTGCTCCGAGAACAAAGAAGCTGGCGAATATAATCTCCGGTAAGGTCCCTCGGTAGGAGTTCAAAGTAATTTCTGAGAGATGCATATCTAGGCATTCAACATGATTGTTATATTGTATCACATTATCCACCACTGGGCCTAATCTTATCTGCAAAAGAAGAAAACGTGTTAGTGCCTACATGCAGTTTTGAACATTACTACAGGCCTAGCTATTTGGTTTGCAGGATTTGTAAAATGCACTAACATGCCATCTTTGATCTGACATGACTAACATGGGCATTTGATGAAAAATGTAGCCTTCTTCACAAGAGGTTGGAGTGGATGAAAAGTTCCCTAAGAAAAATAGTATAGATGAATCCAAATGAGAAATGCTTATTGATTGTAACCATATGGATCAAGCAACCAATATTGGGGGGGGGGGGCGACATGTATGTACTGAAATCCTCCAAAAGAACCTTCAGAAATCATACTACATTGTCATTGTAAACTTGGAAAAAGGTGTCACAAATTGAACTCCCTTATGGTTAACATTTAATAGGAAATGAACATCACCTCGATATATAGCTTCTCCAGGCACGGAAAGCATCTCAGGAAACTGACAACTTGCTCCGGGTCGGGCCCAATAGATTCTAGTGCCAAGACCTTCACTATGCATAGTTTCGGGGTCAAGCTTGTCGGAAATTTTCTGAATGACAGACGAACAAACATCTTCAAAATTAGAAATAATGTTAAATTGTAGAAGGAGAGGTAGAAGGCGGCTGTTGTACCTGAACGGGTGTGGATCCAATAACAAGTTCGGAGTTTTGTCAGACGAGTAGCCCACCACTGTCAATTTCGGCGCAGAAATAACATTGATTCCTGTTGGACCTTCTTGATCAACCACAAGTAATCTCTCAAGTGCAGGTGTGTCCTGGATGACCATACCGTGGTCCACCTTGTGTTCCTGCCGCACCAGCAACACACATAAATAGTCCGGAGAGTCATGGAGGTGATGTGGAAGGTACTCAACCCATTGATCGCCTGAAGACGAAGGTACTCGAGTGCAGTAGAGCCACGGAGCAGGCGCTCCGTGTCACCCTTTGAGAGGCAGACGACGACGAGCTCGAGGTGGTTCAGTCATGGTAGAATAAGAGTGGGCACGTCATTAAGGGGCAGGAAATGGCAGTTCATGAACTTGGCGACGCACAGCATGGGCGCGAGGCGGAGTGCGGATGTTGGCAGCGACCGCATATGCCCATCATCAAAAGTAAGCTCCTCGAGTTGATCTAGGGCGGGGGATCGGAACCGGTCGTCAAGCTTGGCTCGGTCCTTGCCGTTGGAACAGAACTTGCCCATTCTAAGGCCTTTGGTTGGGCCAAGGTGACTGCCGAGGATCTTGGAGAATGCATCCAAGCTGTTGCGATAGCCATGGTAGAGCTCGTGGGTGTCGATGAGGTCGAGAGGGCTAGAGTTCCATAGGGGGCGCCACCGCCGGGAAAGGAGGGTTGTCCGCGCCCCATATTTGATTGGGAGGAGGGAGATGATGACTCTCAACATATCATCGGGGAGGCTGTTGATTTAGTCTAGGCCTGCTAGAGTCGCTTGCGGTTCTAGCTCGCCCCGCCTCCGCTTGTTGGCAGCCCCGTTCTCCACCTCCGGAGTCTCCTTGTCAGCGGCGTTTTCTGATAGAAATGGGAGTATAGGGAATATTTAGTTAAAACAGGGCAATAGAAAAGTGTATTGGTAACTAGAAGTTATTAGGTAGGAATATAGTAAGAAAAGGGAATAACAATTGGTTGGTTAAATACCACACAATTCATTTGACATTGCTGGGTAAGTCAACATATGCAGATAGTTGAAAAGAAAACTTACTTCGAACAAAGTCTGGACGAATGATTTTGTCGGGGAAGTTAGCATATATCTCATGACCAGGCCCTTCTATGTGCAGTGCAATTTTAGTGCCAGCTTTCAATACATAAAACTTTGCAATTTCATTCCAAAAGCCAGTGGCAAAATAGGAGTCACCACGTTCATCAAGTCTTACAGTAGCAATGATTGTAAATCCATGGTTTGTGTGCAGTATGACATCCGTGGAGCCTTGCTATGTAAATGGAAAAATTGTACACTACATAATTTGTTGCATAGCGAGGGATGTCCTGCAGAAAATGGTAGGATTGTTAAAGAAAATATGGTAACATGCAAATATGGGCCCAAATTGAAAGAACCGTACAGCAGTTGAAATCAATGGACAAAAATCTATAATTAAATAGATAGGGTAAACATGATGTCATGGAAAAATGAGAGTAATCGAAAGAACAATACATCATTAATTTGCCCAATATAGAAAGAAGAGGGGGGAAATCCCCTTCGACGTATATGGTGCATGTGGCACCTTTTATCCGAATGTAGCAATATTTAGAATATGTTCAGGAAAGTAGGCCATGCCAACCGATTTAGGGTGAGATTGAACATACCGCGCGCGTCCTCAAGTTATCTGGTACAATGAGATGGAATCTCTGGCGGCGGTCGCCAAGTCCTGAAGTGTCGGCGCACTATACATTCTATGAATGAAAGAAAACCCTCAAATCAGCTCGAATAAAAATGAATTCACGGCAATTTCCGCTGGGTGATTAAGGAGGCAGATGAACTGGGATAAGAGATGAGATAATATCTCGTTAAATTAGTTACCTTGTCGTCCATGAGAAAGAACCCTCATTATGGCAGATTCCCCAACCGAGCGGAGCTGGGTCGACTGCGAGCAGCGTCAAGAAAGTCAATGGCGATAGGCGGCGGCAAGCGGAAGTGGCGAAATGCGGTGGGCTTTGCCGACAGCCTGGCGGCGGCAGGCGGCGAGCTAAGTGTTTACCGCCGCGATAGGCGGTGCCATGGCATAGAAGCGGAGGAGCTTGTGCAGGTGTGAATGGGGAACGTACCGGAGGGGTCGAGGGGGTGGCGGGCGGGGTGAGGGTTTTTGTTACGTGGGGATGGTGAGGGTTTTCTTTTTTCTTTTTTGAATTGGGTGGTGAGGGTTTTCTGTCCCACAAAGAATTTTGGGGGCGACGGTTTGCTAGAGCGAACCGTGTGTGATTGATGCAGCAGGCAAAATGAAAGTCATTGCACACGGATCCAATTTTTGGAACCGTGTGTGATTGACGTATTGCTACCTCTTGAGCACTGCGTTGGTTTTTCCTTGAAGAGGAAAGGGTGATGCAGCAAAGTAGCGTAAGTATTTCCCTCAGTTTTTGAGAACCAAGGTATCAATCCAGTAGGAGGCTACGCATGAGTCCCTCGTACCTACACAAAACAAATAACTCCTCACAACCAACGCGATAAGGAGTTGTCAATCCCTTCACGGTCACTTACGAGAGTGAGATCTGATAGGATAATATTTTTGGTATTTTTGTGATAAAGATGCAAAGTAAAATAAAAGCAAAATAAAAGCAAAGGAATAACTAAGTGTTGGAAGATTAATACGATGAAGATAGACCCGGGGGCCATAGGTTTCACTAGTGGCTTCTCTCAAGAGCATAAGTATTTTACGGTGGGTGAACGAATTACTGTTGAGCAATTGACAGAACTGAGCATAGTTATGAGAATATCTAGGTATGATCATGTATATAGGCATCACGTCCGAGAGAAGTAGACCGACTCCTGCCCGCATCTACTACTATTACTCCACTCATCGACCGCTATCCAGCATGCATCTAGAGTATTAAGTTCATGAAAACAGAGTAATGCCTTAAGCAAGATGACATGATGTAGAGGGATAAATTCATGCAATATGATAAAAAACCCCATCTTGTTATCCTCGATGGCAACAATACAATACGTGCCTTGCTGCCCCTACTGTCACTGGGAAAGGACACCGCAAGATTGAACCCAAAGCTAAGCACTTCTCCCATTGCAAGAAAGATCAATCTAGTAGGCCAAACCAAACTGATAATTCGAAGAGACTTGCAAAGATAACCAATCATACATAAAAGAATTCAGAGAAGATTCAAATATTTTTCATAGATAATCTTGATCATAAACCCACAATTCATCGGTCTCAACAAACACACCGCAAAAAGAAGATTACATCAAATAGATCTCCACGAGAGAGGGGGAGAACATTGTATTGAGATCCAAAAAGAGAGAAGAAGCCATCTAGCTACTAACTATGGACCCAAAGGTCTGAGGTAAACTACTCACACTTCATCGGAGAGGCTATGGTGTTGATGTAGAAGCCCTCCGTGATGGATGCCCCCTCCGGCGGAGCTCCGGAACAGTCCCCAAGATGGGATCTCGTGGGTACAGAAGGTTGCGGTGGTGGAATTAGGTTTTTGGCTCCGTCTCTGATCGCTTGGGGGTACGTAGGTATATATAGGAGGAAGAAGTACGTCGGTGGAGCATCGTGGGGCCCATGAGGGTGGAGGGCGCGCCCTGGGGGGTGGGCGCCCCCTACCTCGTGGCCTCCTGGAAGCTTTTCTTACGTAGGGTCCAAGTCTCCTGGATCATGTTCGTTCCAAAAATCAGCTCCCGAAGGTTTCATTCCGTTTGGACTCCGTTTGATATTCTTTTTCTGCGAAACTCTGAAATAGGCAAAAACAGCAATTCTGGGCTGGGCCTCCGGTTAATAGGTTAGTCCCAAAAATAATATAAAAGTGGATAATAAAGCCCAATATTGTCCAAAATAGTAGATAATATAGCATGGAGCAATCAAAAATTATAGATACGTTGGAGACGTATCAAGCATCCCCAAGCTTAATTCCTGCTCGTCCTCGAGTAGGTAAATGATAAAAATAGAATTTTTGATGCGGAGTGCTACTTGGCATAATTTAAATGTAATTCTTCTTAATTGTGGTATGAATATT
Organism: Triticum aestivum; assembly: GCF_018294505.1. NCBI lineage: Eukaryota > Viridiplantae > Streptophyta > Magnoliopsida > Poales > Poaceae > Triticum > Triticum aestivum. Next base: position 390,559,721 of record NC_057802.1, read on the forward strand.
CAGATCCGAAAGATTCAAGATAAAACTTCATATTGACATAAAAACAATAATACTTCAAGCATACTAACTAAGCAATTATGTCTTCTCAAAATAACATGGTCAAAGAAAGTTCGTCCCTAGAAAATCATATGGTTTAGTCATGCTCCATTTTCGCCACACAAGAATACTCTCATCATGCACAACCCCGATGACAGGCCAAGCAATTGTTTCATACTTTAGTAATCTCAAACCTATAAACTTTCACGCAATATATGAGCGCGAGCCATGGACATAGCACTATGGGTGGAATAGAATATGATGATGGGGGTTATGTGGAGAAGACAAAAAAGGAGAAAGTCTCACATCAACGAGGCTAATCAATGAGCTATGGAGATGCCCATCGATTGATGTTAATGCAAGGAGTAGGGATTGCCATGCAACGGATGCACTAGAGCTATAAATGTATGAAAGCTCAACAAAAGAAACTAAGTGGGTGTGCATCCAACTTGCTTGCTCACGAAGACCTAGGGCACTTGAGGAGGCCCATTGTTGGAATATACAAGCCAAGTTCTATAATGAAAAATTCCCACTAGTATACGAAAGTGACAAAACAAGAGACTCTCTATCATGAAGATTATGGTGCTACTTTGAAGCACAAGTGTGGCAAAGGATAGTAGCATTGTCCCTTCTCTCTTTTTATCTCATTTTTTTGGGCCTTCTCTTTTTTTATTCCTCACTTGGGACAATGCTCTAGAAAATGATGATCATCACACTTCTATTTATTTACAACTCAATGATTACAACTCGATACTAGAACAAAGTATGACTCTATATGAATGCCTCCAGCGGTGTACCGGGATATGCAATGAATCGAGAGTGACATGTATGAAAGAATTATGAATGGTGGCTTTGCCACAAATACTATGTCAACTACATGATCATGCTAATCAATATGACAATGATGAACGTGTCATGATAAACGGAATGGTGGAAAGTTGCATGGCAATATATCTCAGAATGGCTATGGAAATGCCATAATAGGTAGGTATGGTGGCTGTTTTGAGGAAGATATAAGGAGGTTTATGTGTGAAAGAGCGTATCATATCACGGGGTTTGGATGCACCGGCGTAGTTTGCACCAACTCTCAATGTGAGAAAGGGCAATGCACGGTACCGAAGAGGCTAGCAATGATGGAAGGGTGAGAGTGCGTATAATCCATGGACTCAACATTAGTCATAAAGAACTCACATACTTATTGCAAAAATCTACAAGTCATCAAAAACCAAGCACTACGCGCATGCTCCTAGGGGGATAGATTGGTAGGAAAAGACCATCACTCGTCCCCGACCGCCACTCATAAGGAGGACAATCAAAGAACACCTCATGTTTCAAATTTGTTACATAACGTTTACCATACGTGCATGCTACGGGACTTGCAAACTTCAACACAAGCATTTCTCAAATTCACAACTACTCAACTAGCACGACTTTGATACTATTACCTCCATATCTCAAAACAATCATCAAGCATCAAACTTCTCTTAAAATTCAACACACTCATAAGAAAGTTTTTACTAATCTTGAATACCAAGCATATTAGGATTATTTAAGCAAATTACCATGCTATTTAAGACTCTCAAAATAATCTAAGTGAAGCATGAGAGATCAATAGTTTCTATAAAACAAATCCACCACCGTGCTCTAAAAGATATAAGTGAAGTACTAGAGCAAAACTATATAACTCAAAAGATATAAGTGAAGCACATTGAGTATTCTAACAAATTCCAAATCATGTATGGCTTTCTCAAAAGGAGTGTACAGCAAGGATGATTGTGGTGAACTAAAAAGCAAAGACTCAAATCATACAAGACGCTCCAAGCAAAACACATATCATGTGGTGAATAAAAATATAGCTCCAAGTAAAGTTACCGATGGAAGTAGACGAAAGAGGGGATGCCTTCCGGGGCATCCCCAAGCTTTGGCTTTTTGGTGTCCTTAGATTATATTGGGGGTGCCATGGGCATCCCCAAGCTTAGGCTCTTGCCACTCCTTGTTCCATAATCCAGCAAAATCTTTCACCCAAAACTTGAAAACTTCACAACACAAAACTCAACAGAAATCTCGTGAGCTCCGTTAGCGAAAGAAAACAAAAGACCACTTCAAGGTACTGTAATGAACTCATTCTTTATTTATATTGGTGTTAAACCTACTGTATTCCAACTTCTCTATGGTTTATAAACTATTTTACTAGCCATAGATTCATCAAAATAAGCAAACAACACACGAAAAACAGAATCTGTATGACACCCAAAAAAAAATTTATTTTGGTTTTATCAAAATCTTTATTTGATTTGAAGGAGGGTTTTTTAAATTTTCTTCTAAAGAACTCTCCCTCTCAAAAAATTTCTTTTATGACAAATATTTTGTTTGGTTGCATCCAAGACTTGGTCTTTGGTCTTGGAGGTTTTTCATCTCATGTTGACCCAACACCAAATGTTTTTCATTTAGGAAATTTTTTGAAAATCTTTTAAATAGCCCTATGGCATTTGGAGTGATCTTTTCCCCTCTTCAAAATCTCCTCTTGCCATGACCTAAGTGGAAATCCCCTCCCAAAAGCCATTCCCCATCTTTATGCCAAGATATACTTCAAATCCAGCAAGTTGAACTCCCCCATGTTTTTGTTTCCATTTATTTCTTATCAAAAATATTTTTTGCCTTCTATTTTGATCCTTGGAGGTTTACAAAGGAACTACCATTTCTACTTTGAGTTTGGCCTCCAAACAAATTTCCCTGGCTAGTCCTTAGAGCCCTCAACCAAGATCCATGAAGATTCACTTGTCTCCAGTTCAAATATTTCAAATTGTACTTGCTGCAAGTTTGGACCATATTTGCCAAATTTGATGAAATTCATTTGTTTTCTCCTCCTAAAAATCTGAGAAAATTCAGGCAGCCTCTGGATGCATTGAGAGGTCACCTCACCAAGTCCCAGCTCCAGAAAAAAATTTCTTCATGCAAAATCATTTCGTCGAACACCTGAAGGGCATTGTTACTGTCAAGTTCAGAAGTTCAGTAAACAGTTTCAGTGAGCCACTGTCGTTTTCTTCAGAACCCCTTCTCGATCTCGCCAGTAGCCGCGGTGGCGCCGTGCGCCCTGTGCTTCCTTCTTATCCCCTGCGCCGCACGATCGCCTGGAGGCTTGCGGGCGTCGGCGACGAGCAGGAGGAGGTGCGCCACCCCGTGAGCGACGGCAGCAGCGGCCTTTGCGGCTGCTAGAGAGGCGCAGCGTTGGACGGCGCCGTCCAGCGCCGCCCAAGCCACCAGAGGCCACCGCGTGGCCATCCACTCACCCGTGCACGCTGCAGTCCGTCGTCGTGAACTGGTAGGCGCGGAGCGCGCTCCCTGCCGCCGCCGTGCCCGTATGGCCGTTCCGTCGGGGACCGGCGTATTACACCAAGCCCGACCGAGGTTTAGCGGAGGAATGGCACTAGTGATCCTCCACGGTGAAGCCTAGCCACCTAAACCCCCTGCACAACCTCTGCCTCGCCGTAATTGCTCGCCGGAGCTATCCCGTTCACGGCCACCCCCTCGGATCGCCTATAAAAGGAGGCCCCGAGCTCGAACTCGAACCCGCACCACCTCTGCACACCACCAGTACCACGCCAAGCCACTGGGCAGCCCCCGAGGGAGTCTTCTTCCCCAACTCCGGCCGCCTCGACCCGCTTCGGGACCCAACTCGATTCACCCCCGTGCGTACGCCCCTACCTCTCAGCTCATGCCAGTAGTCTCCTAGTGCATCCACTCTTCTGACCCGCGCATCAATTTGGAGTTTGCAGCACCCACCGGAGTACTCCACCATCGCCCGAACCACTGTCCGCCGGAGAAAGTGTCGCCGTCGACGTGGTGCTCTCCGACGGCCAAGTCCACCACCCACCGACGCGGAAGAACACCCTGAACCTCTTGGTACCCTCCGATCTCTCTGTCTCGCCGTGGTTCAACGCCGGCGACCACCACAGCCTTCGGGCGCCGGCGAGCTCCGTTGGGAGTTTTAAACCTGATGGGTGGGACCCCCCGGCAGCCTCTCTTCTTTTCCCCCCTCGAACCGTTTTCTCAAAGCGCCTTCGGGCAAAATGTGTTTTCCCCTTGGGCTAACGTATTTCCTACCAAACCGTTTTCTGTTTTCTCAAACAAGTCCCTGGATCTTTTCTGTTTCATCACAGATCAGTCCTTGGACTAAAACCCTTATAGCTTTTTAATAAAAGATGATTTTTGATTGATTCTTCTTCTGTCAGTCTTATATTTTTGTCTAGTTTTTTATAGTATTTATTTGGAAAAAAATTGGAACAATTTTTATACACGCAACGTTTTTCACGTTAGTATACGGTTTCGTTATACCGTAGGTTCCGGAGGAGGTGACGGAGCCGCGAACTTCGCCGAGCTAGACTCCGACTTCTCCGAACCAGGCAAGCATGTTTGAACCTTTGATATGATAGGTGTTTTGCATGTTTGCTTGAATGGTTTGTGCATGGCATTTGAGCATCGGTGAGTATTACGTTGCATGCAAGGCAACTAACCGTGCGTTCGAAGTTACTGTGATCTTTGATGAGAGATGACCTGATCATGTGGTGACATGAAAGGTAGTAAGATGGTATTGTTGTAGCATGCCGGTCTTACTTCATCCGATAAACTCCGACGTTAACGTGGACTGAGCCACGTTACCGTTCTTCCCCTTTTCGTGCTGCCACATGTTTTCTGCAAAGAATACGGTTTAGTAAGTTGCTAACCTCTTTCCTTGTACACACCAAATAGAGGGGCCGGGATGAGGGTTCCATGGCCCTGGATTAAAGCCAGTCATCCGGTCAGGGGGCATGGGTGTTTCCGGTTGGGACCGAGAGGGGGGGTACCCCTTAGAGCGCGCGATATAAATTTGATCCCATGCTACGCGAGGTTGTAGCCTCCCCGTCTCAAGGTTTTTCTTGAACGTTGCCGAGGGTGATTCCTGGCATCGGAATGTTGAATGGGTGTGTACTGGTTAGATGTATTTCTCCTAAAACACCATAAACGGAACTAGTCCCTTGTGGCTACTGAAATCTGTCGGCTGTGGTTAAGAGTACAAACTCTGCAGAGTCAAATCCTTCCGAGTCATCGCGTCCATGGTCAAGGACCGTGGCCAACTTATCCATATCCATGTCAGTTCCTATGTCAGTCTTCGTGGTAAATCCCCGGTGAACAAGTTTGAGTGGTAAACCCGGTTGAATTATTACTCCTGTGGATGGACTAACCTTTTATTTATCTCGTACCTGAATATTCCCTTGAATGATTTAAATTCATGAGCTGCCGAAATATCAAGTATGAAATATAAGCCCTTTATGTGACGTCGCTCAGACGTCCGACTGTGGCACTCTGTCATTTACTTTTGATATAAGCCCTTTATGTGATGTCGCTCAGATGTCCGACTGTGGCACTCTTGTCATTTACTTTTGATATAAGCCCTTTATGTGATGTCGCTCAGACGTCCGACTGTGGCACGTTCGTTATTTACTTCTGATATAAGCCCTTTATGTGATGTCGCTCAGACGTCCGACTGTGGCACGCACTGTCATTTATTTTCCACTATAAGCCCTTTATGTGGTGTCGCCTTGACGCCCGACTGCGGCATTGTTATGTCATTTGTATCCTTTCGAGGAGTCATTCAGACACTCGATTGGCCTTCAGTACTACATTGGGATTTCGGGAGGACTACCGCCCGACTTCCCTTTTATTTTCCCATGCATTGCTATCCCATTGTCTGAGTGCGCTCTATTAATCTGTTCATATGCATCATGTTTACATTTGTTATATCTTATGTTCGAACTGTCTTGCGAGTACTTTCATAGTACTCACCTGGCTTGTTGATTTGGCCAGATGTTGACGAAGGCGATCTCATGGATGAAGAGTTTGATAGTGAGTCCGACGCCTAGAGGAGTCCCAGTCAGTCCCGTGCGATCCTGGATATTGGTCACTTGTATTATATACGCTTCCGCCACCCACAATAAGAATCCTCGAGCCTCACTCCGACGCTCGATGAGCTGTAAGATTTAGGAGTCATGACACCCGCTCCACTGTGACATATCCACCACCGCTTTTATTGTGAGTCAGTAGTTATGCCACCCTATCCGCCTTTATGTATTATTGGCGTGCTTGTAATAAATTGTTGAGCAGTCTCCGCTCAACCTTGTATTATATTTAGTACTCCTGGTTTTTCTTCTGTGATCAAGAAATTGTCTACCAGTGAGAAGGATTCTTCTCTACTGGTCCGTAAAAGGGATCGGTTTCTCAATAAATATTTTTATTGGAAGACCGGTCGTGACAAGCTTGGTATCAGAGCCAGGCTGACTGTAGGAAGCCACTAGGTGCGATCGCTAATCGGTTATTAGCGTTTTTAGTGCTTTTTCAGTATTTTGCAAATGTAGCTATTTTCTGTTGGTCATCATAAATTTATGATTTGACTACTCAGAATTTTTGCCTACTTTTGTAGATGGCTGGCAGCAACTGCGAGACTCGGGTGGTCACTAATGTGCCCGAGGGGTTTGTCAAACTCCTCGTCTCCATCACCAAGCTCGCGATCGGGCCAGCGACTCGTCCGGAGTTCACGCTTTACCAGCACAAGCTCAGCGACGACGTGTCTATGCACCAGGCCATGGTGCAATTCAAGGGAGGATGTTCTGCGTCTCGCCACTTCCGTTATGTGGGAAGGGCCATGCCTACGGAGAGGCATGCCATGCAGATGGCTGCCCGTGAGGCGATAGCTCGCCTTCGGGACATTCTTCCTTCGATGAAGACTCGTCGCTACTGCTACCTCCCATGCCATGTGCCATATACTTGTCACTATGCATTCGCCTGCCATAGGGGAGAGCGAGATGAAGCTATCGAGATGCTTGTTGAGTATCTCAAAGCTCTGGAGGCAGCTTTCGACAACCTCGTGGACGATCTTGTGGCTGCCCGCATGGATTTAGTTCGGGGCTGTTCTGCCAACAGGAGGGAGCTTCTCCACATGGCACCGCCACTGACTTTCGTCTCGTCCTCAGCATCCTATTCACCTGCCGTTTTGGCCACCGCTTGCCGTCTGCCTACCACTGAGGAGTTCGACCAGGTCATTGCTCCTACTCCAGTCAGAGCTGCACCGCCTACCGCACCCACACTACTGCCTGTCGCACCCGCGCCATCTCCTCAGCGCAGTGCTACGCGCCTGCAGCCTATTAGGGAGGAGGTGGAGGTTGAGTCTCCTGCACCGCTGGGTCTTACCCTCGGCAAGGGGAAGGACATCCTCACCATCTCCGACTGAGTGCGCCTAGTAGCCGCGCGATGTGTCTGCATGTATGATATGTTTTCTATGTACTTAAATTTGTAGTAGTTGTATGCACTTCATTCCGGAGGAGTGAGCTAGCCTAAATAACATGTCAGGAGTGTGTATGCACATCCTGAGTGATGTATCGTATGTTTGCGTATCGCGTGTAAGTTTTTGTGCTAAGCAGTCCCTCTCCATGCGAAATCAAATATTTTCTTGAAAAATCTTGAGGCCTTTTAATTTTTTTTGCCTTTACAAAATTTTCCTTGTGCCACACAGTTCTTCTCATGAGTTTTGCAAATAATACCCCAGAGTGGAAAAATGTCTCGTCCGTGGACTCGTTCCATGCCAAATCCACCCGAAGAAGTTTATGGAACACAGACCAGCAACAACTTCACACAGGGGCAGTCTAGTCAACAGGACAGCGAGGCAGCCTTGTCTCAAGTATGCCGCCTTTTCGAACAAAGCCAACAGCAACACCAAGAAATGATGAACCACGTCATCAATATGGGAAATCACCGTGAGCCATACCAACCACACTCCAAGTTGTCTGAACTACAGAAGACACGCCCTCCAACGTTTGCTCACACTGATAGGCCGCTTGAAGCCGATGATTGGCTTCGAGACATCGAAAGGAAGTTGATTATTGCTCAGTGTTCAGATCATGAGAAGGTGCTTTATGCACCTCACTACCTCACCGGAGCAGCTGCAGCATGGTGGGATAACTTCCTACACATGCATCCCAGTGAACACAACATCACCTGGGAAGAGTTTAAGGAAGGCTTTCATGGGGCACACATCCCCAGGAGCATCATAAAAATCAAGAAAAGAGAATTTGATGACCTCAAGCAGAGAGGCATGACCGTGACGGAATACAACAGTCAGTTTACCCAGCTATCTCGTTATGCCTACGATGAGCATATGACTGAGAACTAAAGGATGGAAAAGTTTTTGGACGGCCTGGCGCCAGCACTAAAATGCCAACTGGTCGTACACACTTTCCCAGATTTCAAAACTCTGGTTGACAAGGCCATTACGTTGGAGAATGAGCGCCGAAGTCTGGAGGATATTCGTAAGCGAAAAAGGGACAAGACGACTCTTGCTCGCAACAACCGGAGCAAGACTGATGTTCAGAGGAATGAAGCAAGAAAATCCACGACTACTGCTCTAAGGCCAATCGGACAGTTTCATTCAAGGGACAAGGACTTTACATACCGTCCAGGGGTCACTTGCTATGCTTGTGGAGAGGAAGGGCACTATGCCAAACAGTGCCCAAAACCAAGGAACTCGGCCCCCAAGCCGAACAATGGTGGGAATAATCCAGCCCCCAAGCGCAACAATTTCAATCCGAACAACAATCACAGGAAGGGTCACCTGAACCATGTGACCAAGGAAGAAGCACAGAATGCCCCAGACAGCGTACTCGGTACGTTCCCTGTCAACACAGTACCTGCCACGGTTTTGTTTGATTCTGGAGCTTCTCACTCGTTCATTTCGAAGAATTTTGTTTGCAACATGGTTTTCCGATACTTCCTTTGGAAAAATCTATTATCATCAAGTCCCCCGGGAATAAGCAGATCACTCAGAGTTACTGCCAAGGAGTGATTATTGAATTCGAAGGACTAAGGTTTCAGGCTAATCTCATCGTGTTGGAAAATAAAGGACTGGATGTTATCCTAGGGATGGACTGGTTGACCACCAACAAGGGATTTATTGACTGTTTCAATCGGACCGTAATCCTCACTCACCATCACGGCAAGACAATAAAGGTTACAGCTCAAGAGAGACCACGGTCATGGCAACCAAAGTTGAACAAAGTGGACATTTCAGAGCTGAGAAAAGTTCCAGTGGTGTGCGAGTTTCCGGACGTATTTCCTGAAGAACTACCAGGCATGCAACCAGACTGAGAGATAGAGTTCAGCATTGAACTAGCACCTGGCACCACTCCCATCTATAAGAAACCTTATAGAATGGCACCCTCAGAGTTGGTAGAATTGAAGAAGCAAATAAAAGAATTACTGGACAAAGGATTTATTCGAGCCAGCTCCTCACCTTGGGGTTCGCCAGTATTATTCGCCAAGAAAAAGGATGGGACACTGAGATTGTGTATAGACTATCGAGCTCTCAATATGGTCACCATCAAAAACAAATATCCGATGCCACGGATAAATGATTTGTTTGACCAGCTCGCACAAGCCAAGGTGTTCTCAAAAATTGATTTAAGATCGGGATATCATCAAATAAAAGTACGGACAGAAGATATCCCTAAGACAGCATTCACCTCCAGATACGGATTATATGAGTTCACAGTAATGCCATTTGGACTGACGAACGCCCCCGCATATTTCGTCCACCTCATGAACAAAGTGTTTATGAAATTTATGGACAAATTTGTTGTGGTGTTCATTGATGATATTCTGGTATACTCAAGGACACCAGAAGAACATGCGGAACATCTCAGGATTGTATTGGGAGATTTAAGAAAACATTAGTTATACGCCAAATTTAGCAAGTGTGAATTTTGGCTAAGACAAGTTGGTTTTCTAGGCCATATATTAACCCAAGAAGGCGTGGTCATAGACCCAGAAAGGTCAAAGCCATACTTGACTGGAAACCACCAGCCAACGTGACAGATGTGCGGAGTTTCCTAGGAATGGCTGGATATTACCGAAGATTTATTGAAGGATTCTCCACTGTGGCAAAACCGATGACACAGTTGCTCAAGAAAGACAAGAAATTTGTATGGACTAAAGCGTGCGAGAAAAGCTTCCAAGAGCTCAAGAAGAAACTAACAATAGCACCGGTTTTGATCGTGCCAGACATACACAAGAGTTTTGAAGTGTATTGTGACACATCCCGGAAGGGCCTTGGGTGTGTATTGATGCAGGACGGCAAAGTTGTCGTGTATGCTTCCAGGCAACTACGGAAGCATGAGGAAAATTATCCTACTCATGACTTGGAGCTAGCAGCAGTCATCCATGCACTCAAAGAGTGGAGGCACTTTCTACTGGGAAATCGTTGTGAAATATATACGGACCATAAGAGCCTTAAATATATTTTCACGCAACCAGAGCTAAATTTACGACAACGACGCTGGTTGGAATTGGTCAAGGACTATGATGTCGGCATTCACTACCATCTAGGGAAAGCAAATGTAGTGGCAGATGCTCTTAGTCGGAACCCCAGCCGGGGCAACAACAGTCCACAGAGCTTGAGGCCTGAGTTTCAGTAGGAGTTCGCTAGACTCAACATGGTGTTAGTCTCTGAGGGCAATGTATCAAATCTGGAGATACATCCCACCATAATGGAACAAATTAAGAAGGCTCAGCATGGACATCCCAGCATCGAGGGTATGAAGAGAAAAATGAGCCTTGGCAAGGCTTCAGAGTTCGTCACAGACAATGAGGGAATATTATGGTACGGGGACAGACTTTGCGTACCAGACATTGAGGAACTCAATCATCAAATCCTAACCGAAAGCCACACCGCCCCATACTCGATCCACCCTGGAGGAACCAAAATGTACAAAGACATTCAGGAAAGATTTTGGTGGCACGGTATGAAAAGGGATATAGCCGCATTCATTGCTTGTTGCGATTCATGTCAGCGCATTAAAGCCGAGCATCAAAAGCCAGCAGGGCTACTACAGCCAAATAGGATACCTGAGTGGAAATGGGATGAAATTGGAATGGACTTCATCGTCGGACTACCTCGATCACAACGCGGAAATGATGCCATATGGGTCATCACAGATAGGCTAACCAAGGTAGCACATTTCATTCCCGTGAAGACGACCTACTCCACTCAAAGGCTTGCTAAGCTTTATCTCTCCCGTATAGTTTGTCTGCATGGAGTCCCAAAGACTATAATATCCGACCGAGGCACTCAATTTGTCTCCAAATTTTGGGATCACTTACAACAAGCTCTGGGCACTCAACTAGCATTCAGTATAGCGTACCACCCCCAGACTGATGGAGAAACTGAACGCGTGAACCAAATCCTAGAGGACATGCTGCGAGCCTGTGTTCTCACCTATGGATCTAGTTGGGAAGAAAGTTTGTCGTATGCCGAGTTCGCATACAACAACAATTACCAAGCCAGCTTACAAATGGCACCTTTTGAAGCACTATACGGACGGAGGTGTCGTACCCCACTAAATTGGTCAGAGACAGGCGACAGTCGTATCTTCAGCCCAGACATGCTCAAGGAAGCCGACGAGAAAGTTAAACAGATCAGGGACAGACTCAAGACAGCTCAAAGCCGACAAAAGAGCTATTACGATCGAAAACATTGTGAGGTCAGCTTTGAACCCGGTGAATATGTATACCTACGAGTGTCTCCTATGAGGGGCCTGCAACGGTTCAAAATTAAAGGGAAGCTAGCCCCAAGATTTATTGGACCCTTCTGTATAGTTGCACGAAGAGGCACAGTAGCCTACCAGCTAGACCTACCCAAAGAGATGTCAGACGTCCACGACGTGTTCCACGTCTCACAGTTGAGGAAATGTGTGAGCAACCCGGAGAAGCATGTATCTCATGAGAGCATTGATGTGCAACCAGACCTCACCTACAGAGAGCGGCCAGTAAAGATATTGGAAGAGTCTGAAAGGAGGACCCGTCAGAAAACAACTAAATTTTTCAAGGTTCAGTGGAGCAATCACACTGAGGATGAAGCTACATGGGAAAGAGAAGATTTTCTTCAGGCAGAGTACCCACATCTATTTGAGGATCAGCAGAAATCTCGGGGACGAGATTTTTCCTAAGGGGGTAGGTGTTGTAACACCCAAATTTTTTTTTGTTTTATCAAAATCTTTATTTGATTTGAAGGAGGGTTTTTAAATTTTTCTTCTAAAGAACTCTCCCTCTCAAAAATTTTCTTTTATGACAAATATTTTGTTTGGTTTCATCCAAGACTTGGTCTTTGGTCTTGGAGGTTTTTCATCTCATGTTGACCCAACACCAAATGTTTTTAATTTAAGAATTTTTTTGAAAATCTTTTAAATAGCCCTATGGCATTTGGAGTGATCTTTTCCCCTCTTCAAAATCTCCTCTTGCCATGACCTAAGTGGAAATCCCCTCCCAAAAGCCATTCCCCATCTTTATGCCAAGATATACTTCAAATCCAGCAAGTTGAACTTCCCCATGTTTTTGTTTCCATTTATTTCTTATCAAAAATATTTTCTGCCTTCTATTTTGATCCTTGGAGGTTTACAAAGGAACTACCATTTCTACTTTGAGTTTGGCCTCCAAACAAATTTCCCTGGCTAGTCCTTAGAGCCCTCAACCAAGATCCATGAAGATCCACTGGTCTCCAGTTCCAATATTTCAAATTGTACTTGCTGCAAGTTTGGACCATATTTGCCAAATTTGATGAAATTCATTTGTTTTCTCCTCCTAAAAATCTGAGAAAATCCAGGCAGCCTCTGGATGCATTGAGAGGTCACCTCACCAAGTCCTAGCTCCAGAATTTTTTTTCTTCATGCAAAATCATTTCGTCGAACACCTGAAGGGCACTGTTACTGTCAAGTTCAGAAGTTCAGTAAACAGTTTCAGTGAGCCACTGTCGTTTTCTTCAGAACCCCTTCTCGATCTCGCCAGTAGCCGCGGTGGCGCCGTGTGCCCTATGCTTCCTTCTTATCCCTTGCGCCGCACGATCGCCTGGAGGCTTGCGGGCGTCGGCGACGAGCAGGAGGAGGTGCGCCACCCCGTGAGCGACGGCAACAGCGGCCTTTGCGGCTGCCAGAGAGGCGCAGCGTTGGACGGCGCCGTCCAGCGCCGCCCAAGCCACCAGAGGCCACCGCGTGGCCATCCACTCACCCGTGCACGCTGCAGTCCGTCGTCGTGAACTGGTAGGCGCGGAGCGCGCTCCCTGCCGCCGCCGTGCCCGTACGGCCGTTCCGTCGGGGACCGGCGTATTACACCAAGCCCGACCGAGGTTTAGCGGAGGAATGGCACCAGTGATCCTCCACGGTGATGCCTAGCCACCTAAACCCCCTGCACAACCTCGGCCTCGCCGTAATTGCTCGCCAGAGCTATCCCGTTCACGGCCACCCCCTCGGATCGCCTATAAAAGGAGGCCCCAAGCTCGAACTCGAACCCGCACCACCTCTGCACACCACCAGTACCACGCCAAGCCACTGGGCAGCCCTCGAGGGAGTCTTCTTCCCCAACTCCGGCCGCCTCGACCCGCTTCGGGACCCAACTCGATTCACCCCCGTGCGTACACCCCTACCTCTCAGCTCATGCCAGTAGTCTCCTAGTGCATCCACTCTTCTGACCCGCGCATCAATTTGGAGTTTGCAGCACCCACCGGAGTACTCCACCATCGCCCGAACCACCGTCCGCCGGAGAAAGTGTCGCCGTCGACGTGGTGCTCTCCGACGGCCAAGTCCACCACCCACCGACGCGGAAGAACATCCTGAACCTCTTGGTACCCTCCGATCTCTCTGCCTCGCCGTGGTTCAACGCCGGCGACCACCGCAGCCTTCGGGCGCCGGCGAGCTCCGTTGGGAGTTTTAAACCTGACGGGTGGGACCCCCAGTCAGCGTCTCTTCTTTTCCCCCTCGAACCGTTTTCTGAAAGCGCCTTCGGGCAAAATGTGTTTTCCCCTTGGGCTAACGTATTTCCTACCGAACCATTTTCTGTTTTCTCAAACAAGTCCCTGGATCTTTTCTGTTTCATCACAGATCAGTCCTTGGACTAAAACCCTTATAGCTTTTTAATAAAAGATGATTTTTGATTGATTCTTCTTCTGTCAGTCTTATATTTTTGTCTAGTTTTTTATAGTATTTATTTGGAAAAAATTTGGAACAATTTTTATACACGCAACGTTTTTCATGTTAGTATACGGTTTCGTTATACCGTAGGTTCCGGAGGAGGTGACGGAGCCGCGAACTTCGCCGAGCTAGACTCCGACTTCTCTGAACCAGGCAAGCATGTTTGAACCTTTGTTATGATAGGTGTTTTGCATGTTTGCTTGAATGGTTTGTGCATGGCATTTGAGCATCGGTGAGTATTACGTTGCATGCAAGGCAACTAACCGTGCGTTCGAAGTTACTGTGATCTTTGATGAGAGATGACCTGATCATGTGGTGACATGAAAGGTAGTAAGATGGTATTGTTGTAGCATGCCAGTCTTACGTCATCCGATAAACTCCGACGTTAACATGGACTGAGCCACGTTACCGTTCTTCCCCTTTTCGTGCTGCCACATGTTTTCTGCAAAGAATACGGTTTAGTAAGTTGCTAACCTCTTTCCTTGTACACACCAAATAGAGGGGCCGGGATGAGGGTTCCATGGCCCTGGATTAAAGCCAGTCATCCGGTCAGGGGGCATGGGTGTTTACGGTTGGGACCGAGAGGGGGGCACCCCTTAGAGAGCGCGATATAAATTTGATCCCATGCTACGCGAGGTTGTAGCCTCCCCGTCTCAAGGTTTTTCTTGAACGTTGCCGAGGGTGATTCCTGGCATCGGAATGTTGAATGGGTGTGTACTGGTTAGATGTGTTTCTCCTAAAACACCGTAAACGGAACTAGTCCCTTGTGGCTACTGAAATCCGTTGGCTGTGGTTAAGAGTAAAAACTCTGCAGAGTCAAATCCTTCCGAGTCATCGCGTCCATGGTCAAGGACCGTGGCCAACTTATCCATATCCATGTCAGTTCCTATGTCAGTCTCCGTGGTAAATCCCCGGTGAACAAGTTTGAGTGGTAAACCCGGTTGAATTATTACTCCTGTGGATTGACTAACCTTTTATTTATCTCGTACCTGAATATTCCCTTGAATGATTTAAATTCATGAGCTGCCGAAATATCAAGTTATGAAATATAAGCCCTTTATTTGATGTCGCTCAGACGTCCGACTGTGGCACTCTTGTCATTTACTTTTGATATAAGCCCTTTATGTGATGTCGCTCAGACGTCCGACTGTGGCACTCTTGTCATTTACTTTTGATATAAGCCCTTTATGTGATGTCGCTCAGACGTCCGACTGTGGCACGTTCGTTATTTACTTCTGATATAAGCCCTTTGTGTGATGTCGCTCAGACGTCCGACTGTGGCACGCACTGTCATTTATTTTCCACTATAAGCCCTTTATGTGGTGTCGCCTTGACGCTCGACTGCGGCATTGTTATTTCATTTGTATCCTTTCGAGGAGTCATTCAGACACTCGATTGGCCTTCAGTACTACATTGGGATTTCGGGAGGACTACCGCCCGACTTCCCTTTTATTTTCCCATGCATTGCTATCCCATTGTCTGAGTGCGCTCTATTAATCTGTTCATATGCATCATGTTTACATTTGTTATATCTTATGTCCGAACTATCTTGCGATTACTTTCATAGTACTCACCTGGCTTGTTGATTTGGCCAGATGTTGACGAAGGCGATCTCATGGATGAAGAGTTTGATAGTGAGTCCGACGCCTAGAGGAGTCCCAGTCAGTCCCGTGCGAGCCTGGATATTGGTCACTTGTATTATATACGCTTTCGCCACCCACAATAAGAATCCTCGAGCCTCACTCCGACGCTCGATGATCTGTAAGATTTAGGAGTCATGACACCCACTCCACTGTGACATATCCACCACCGCTTTTATTGTGAGTCAGTAGTTATGCCACCCTATCCGCCTTTATGTATTATCGGCGTGCTTGTAATAAATTGTTGAGCAGTCTCCGCTCAACCTTGTATTATATTTAGTACTCCTGGTTTTTCTTTTGTGATCAAGAAATTGTCTACCAGTGAGAAGGATTCTTCTCTACTGGTCCGTAAAAGGGATCGGTTTCTCAATAAATATTTTTATTGGAAGACCGGTCGTGATAATCTGTCAAAAACAGAACAGTCTGTAGTAATCTGTAACTAACGCAAACTTCTGGAACTCCAACAAATCAGCCGAAATAGGAAGACCTAGGCTATTTGTTTATTGATCAGAAGCAATTGGAATCAGTATTTTATCACGTTCTGGTGATTTTTAACAATTGTTTTCGTGAACAGAAAGTTTCTGGAAATTTCTGCAAGATCAAATAACTATCATCCAAGAAGATCCTATAGGTTTAACTTGGCACAAACACTAATTAAACATAAAAACACATCTAACCAGAGGCTAGATAAAAGATTTATTCCTAAACAGAAGCAAAAGCAAAAAAACTAAAAATAAAATTGGGTTGCCTCCCAACAAGCGCTATCGTTTAACGCCCCTAGCTAGGCATAAAAGCAAGGATAGATCTAGGTATTGCCATCTTTGGTAGGCAATCCATAAGTGGCTCTCATGATAGATTCATATGGAAATTTTATTTTCTTCCTAGGGAAGTGTTCCATGCCTTTCTTTAATGGAAATTGAAATCTAATATTCCCTCCCTTCATATCAATAATTGCACCAACCGTTCTAAGGAAAGGTCTACCAAGAATAATAGGACATGAAGGATCACAATCTATATCAAGAACGATAAAATCTACGGGCACATAATTCCTATTTGCAACAATAAGAACATCATTAATTATTCCCATAGGTTTCTTAATAGTGGAATCCGCAAGGTGCAAGTTTAAAGAGCAATCATCGAAATCACGGGAATCTAGCAAATCGCACAAAGTTTTGGGAATAGTGGAAACACTAGCACCCAAATCACATAAAGCATAGAACTCATGATCCTTAATCTTAATTTTAATAGTTGGTTCCCACTCATCATAAAGTTTTCTAGGGGTAGAAACTTCCAACTCAAGCTTTTCTTCATAAGATTGCATCAAGGCATCAACGATATGTTTAGTAAATGCTTTATTTTGACTATAAGCATGAGGAGAATTTAGCACGGATTGCAACAAGGAAATACAATCAATCAAAGAGCAATTTTCATAATTAAATTCCTTGAAATCCAAAATAGTGGGTTTAGCAACATCTAGGGTTTTGATTTCTTCAATCCCACTTTTATCAAATTTAGCATCAAGATCTAAAAACTCTGAATTCTTGGAACGCCTTCTAGGTAAAGTTGGATCATATTCAGTCCCATCATTATCAAGATTCATATTGCAAAACAAAGATTTAATAGGGGAAACATCAATAACTTTTAGATCTTCATCTTTATTTTCATAGTAATTTGAAGAACATGCTTTCGTAAAGCAATCTTTCTTAGCACGCATCCTAGCGGTTCTTTCTTTGCACTCATCAATGGAAATTCTCATGGCTTTGAGAGACTCATTGATATCGTGCTTAGGAGGAATAGATCTAAGCTTTAAAGAATCAACATCAAGAGAAATTCTATCAACGTTCCTAGCCAATTCATCAACTTTAAGCAATTTCTCTTCAAGCAAAGCATTGAAATTCTTTTGCGAATTCATAAACTCTTTAACACTAGTCTCAAATTCAGAGGGCATCTTATTAAAATTTCCATAAGAGTTGTTGTAGGAATTACCATAATTATTAGATGAATTGCTAGGATAAGGCCTAAGATTAAAGTTTCCTCTATAGGCGTTGTTACCAAGATTATTCCTACCAACAAAATTCACATCCATAGATTCATTATTATTCTCAATCAAAGTAGACAAAGGCATATCATTAGGATCAGAAGAAACACTCTTACTAGCAAATAATTTCATAAGTTCATCCATCTTTCCACTCAAAACATTAATTTCTTCCATCGCATGCACTTTTTTATTAGTAGATCTTTCAGTGTGCCATTGAGAATAATTAACCATAATATTATCTAGGAGTTTAGTAGCTTCTCCTAAAGTGGTTTCCATAAAAGTGCCTCCCGCGGCCGAATCTAAAAGATTTCTAGAAGCAAAATTCAATCCGGCATAAATTTTTTGTATAATCATCCACAAATTCAAACCATGAGTAGGGCAATTACGTATCATTAATTTCATCCTCTCCCAAGCTTGTGCAACATGTTCATGATCAAGTTGCTTAAAATTCATAATATCGTTTCTAAGGGAGATGATCTTAGCGTGAGGAAAATACTTAGAGATAAAAGCATCTTTGCACTTGTTCCAAGAATCAATACTATTTTTAAGCAAAGACGAAAACCAAGCTTTAGCACGATCTCTAAGCGAAAAAGGAAATAGCTTCAATTTAACAATATCATTATCAACATCTTTCTTCTTTTGCATATCACACAAATCAACGAAGCTATTTAGATGAGTAGCGGCATCTTCACTAGGAAGGCCGGCGAATTGATCTTTCATGACAACATTCAACAAAGCAGCATTGATTTCACAAGATTCAGTATTGGTAAGAGGAGCAATCGGAGTGCTAAGGAAATCATTATTGTTGGTATTGGTAAAGTCACATAATTTGGTATTATCTTGAGCCATCGTGACAAGCAATCCAACACATGAGCAAACAAAAAGCAAGAGAAAAAAGGCGAACGAAAAAGAGAGGGCGAATAAAACGGCGAGGGTGAAGTGGGGGAGAGGAAAACGAGAGGCAAATGGCAAATAATGTAATGCGGGAGATAAGGGATTGTGATGGGTACTTGGTATGTTGACTTTTGCGTAGACTTCCCTGGCAACGGCGCCAGAAATCTTCTTGCTACCTCTTCAGCACTGCGTTGGTGTTTCCTTGAAGAGGAAAGGGTGATGCAGCAAAGTAGCGTAAGTATTTCCCTCAGTTTTTGAGAACCAAGGTATCAATCCAGTAGGAGGCTACGCGTGAGTCCCTCGTACCTACACAAAACAAATAACTTCTCGCAACCAATGCGATAAGGGGTTGTCAATCCCTTCACGGTCACTTACGAGAGTGAGGTCTGATAGATATGATAGGATAATATTTTTGGTATTTTTGTGATAAAGATGCAAAGTAAAATAAAAGCAAAATAAAAGCAAAGGAAATAACTAAGTGTTGGAAGATTTATATGATGAAGATAGACCCCGGGGCCATAGGTTTCACTAGTGGCTTCTCTCAAGAGCATAAGTATTTTACAGTGGGTGAACGAATTACTGTTGAGCAATTGACAGAATTGAGCATAGTTATGAGAATATCTAGGTATGATCATGTATATAGGCATCACGTCCGAGACAAGTAGACCGACTCCTGCCTGCATCTACTACTATTACTCCACTCATCGACCGCTATCCAGCATGGATCTAGAGTATTAAGTTCATGAAAACAGAGTAACGCCTTAAGCAAGATGACATGATGTAGAGGGATAAATTCATGCAATATGATAAAACCCCATCTTGTTATCCTCGATGACAACAATACAATACGTGCCTTGCTGCCCCTACTGTCACTGGGAAAGGACACCGCAAGATTGAACCCAAACCTAAGCACTTCTCCCATTGCAAGAAAGATCAATCTAGTAGGCCAAACCAAACTGATAATTCGAAGAGACTTGCAAAGATAACCAATCATACATAAAAGAATTCAGAGAAGATTCAAATATTGTTCATAGATAATCTTTATCATAAACCCACAATTCATCGGTCTCAACAAACACACCGCAAAAAGAAGATTACATCGAATAGATCTCCACGAGAGAGGGGGAGAACATTGTATTGAGATCCAAAAAGAGAGAAGAAGCCATCTAGCTACTAACTATGGACCCGAAGGTCTGAGGTAAACTACTCACACTTCATCGGAGAGGCTATGGTGTTGATGTAGAAGCCCTCCGTGATGGATGCCCCCTCCGGCGGAGCTCCGAAACAGGCCCCAAGATGGGATCTCGTTGATACAGAAGGTTGCGGCGGTGGAATTAGGTTTTTGGCTCCGTCTCTGATCGTTTGGGGGTACGTAGGTATATATAGGAGGAAGAAGTACGTCGGTGGAGCATCATGGGGCCCATGAGGGTGGAGGGCGCGCCCTGGGGGGGTGGGCGCGCCCCCTACCTCGTGGCCTCCTGGAAGCTTCTCTTACATAGGGTCCAAGTCTCTTGGATCATGTTCGTTCCAAAAAATCACGCTCCCGAAGGTTTCATTCCGTTTGGACTCCGTTTGATATTCTTTTTTCTACGAAACTCTGAAATAGGCAAAAAACAGCAATTCTGGGCTGGGCCTCCGGTTAATAGGTTAGTCCCAAAAATAATATAAAAGTGCATAATAAAGCCCAATATTGTCCAAAACAGTAGATAATATAGCATGGAGTAATCAAAAATTATAGATACATTGGAGACGTATCACGTACTACCTCCGTCCTGGTTTATTGGTCCCCCGTTGTAATTTTTACCAAAATTTGGCGAAATATTTAACATACTCAGACAAAGATAATAAGCATACACGTATATAAGCATAGTTCAACCATAAGTACATAGTTCAACCATCATTAAGCATACTCAAGCGTACATAGTTCGATCCATCCCACATCTCATCTCACATGCGGCCGTCACGATCCTGAAGCTTCTCTAGGTACACGGCGTACGCGCCGTGCGCCACCCTGCGAGAATACTTCTGCTTGAAGGAGCTAACAACCCGTCCTCTTGCATGCGCCAGAACACTTAGATACGCGTCATGAATCTTATGGTTGCAAAATGGGCATCCATAGCCGTCGTTCCAGGTCCTAATACGCCTGTTATGCATTCCCGCATAAAGCTCGCTCAGGATTCGCCTCTTGTACCTCCTCTGGGCATCTTCATCCTCGCTGTCCACATCCTCAGACAGCACCTATACAAATAGTAAAACAAATTTGGCATCAAATCACTGATTACATGCCGTGAAGTAGGATTAGGAATTTATGGCTATTTATTTATACATATCCAGAGATTATGGTTTGATTTTTAAGCACAGTCGTCTATGTACAGACCAATCTTGAAGAAAATAATGGCACAAACATATGTAGGTCATTCAAAATCAATTGTCAAGTCCTGGCTAGGAATTATTAGCACAAACACTAACCCTAGTCGGATTACTAGTAGAAATCATTTGCACAGATGAAACAACTAATCACTTATCACCTGTACCCTTCAAACAATCAATGCACTACACGGATCTAACGAAACTTACTCAGATTTCATGGATTGGGAGAACATAACCACATGATTTCTATTCCAAAAAGGGGGAGGCAGGAGTAACCAGAGAAATCCTATGATCTATTTGACACATAAATGGGTATAGATGACTAACCAGCTGTCCGTCGTTGTCGGAGTCGTCGCCGGAGTGGTCGTCGGAGTCATCGCCGGAGTGGTCGTTGGAGTCGTCACCGGAGTGGTCGTCGGAGTCGGTGTGGAACTCCGCCTCCGGCTGTGGAAGCTCGACGCCGTCGACAACGTCAGGGTGCGGCGATAACTCACCGGCGGTGACGACAACCTCTGTCTCCATCTCCACGCCGTGCTCCGGTGCTTTAGCAGCCCCGGCGTCGCCACCCCCTCCGATGGGGCGCTTCGGCAGCATCGTCATACACTGACAGCTTTGAGGACTGAGAGCGGCGTCGAGGATGCAAGCGGAGAGAGAGAATTGTGTGTGCGTAGCGAGGATGGGGGGTGCGGCCGCTCGGGCGCACCATTAATATGGAGTAGTGAGAGTTGTGGGAGAGAGGCGGGCGGCGGTCAAACCGATGGCTCGCCTCCCGGTGAGCCTGCGCACCGGACTGCTGGCATGCCTACCAAAGTTTCACACAGCTACTCGCACGCCTCCCGATGACACTGCGCAGCGAGCACGCCTCCGTCAATTCACACACCTGCACACACGCCTCCCCGTCTGCCTGCGCGACGGACTGCTCGCATGCGTCCCGTCAACTCACGCCTGTTCGCACGCCACACGGGTCACGCGGCAACACGTATATTGTTTTTCTATTTGGATGATTAATGCTGCTGCTTTATTGCTTAACCGAAGCATGGCACGTATCCATTGTTGGTCTAACGCTCATGGTTCGAATAAATAATCCGTTTGGGATATTGGTTCCCAATTATTAATAATCTCCCGTGTGTAATTAGATAAAGATTACATCAAAACTGGTCTCAAATTTGACAAAAAAGTACAATGCCACTTTGTATTGGTGTCCATATGACAACACGATAAGTTTCATGAACTTCAAATAAGTTTTGGATGTACTAGAATTTAAAAATCAAGATTCTCAATGTTTGAAATTTGTTGCACGGGGAGTAAACATGCACCCAGTGAGACACATGTGTTTTTGCAATCCATTTAGGTGAACTGTCACGTGTGCATGTAGCTCAAATTTGATTTTTGCACATGATACCCATAGAAAATCAATCAATCAATGTACTAAAACGTCTTAATGATCTCTATGATTTTTTGAAATTAAAAGTCCCTCCTTTGGTAACATGTATATTCACCGCGGGATAATTAATTTAACATGCATCAAAATAGTTGCGGTGGATTCGCGGTGTGTGTGTGGGTGTGTGCATCTGGGGGTGGTGGGTGGCTCGCAGTACACTACGAGTTGTGAGCCACCGTGTGGGTTGGCCGTTTTGTTAGGCAGGCTGGTGCCACATCAGAGTCGTGAAATCGTGTATTTAAAACATTACACAACCCTTTCATACATAAATGTTTTGGCCACATGCAGTCGATGGTTGTCCTACACGACACTCAATACTCGCGTGTGACGCTTTCTGTGGGCCCACGAGGTCGTCGTCCATCACTTTGACGAACAGCCGGCAGTGAGGTTAATTTGACCAGCAAGGTAGAATCTTTTTTGTTTGTGTTATGGTGGTATATAGTACACGTCGAAGAGGTGGGAGGGGACTAGCATATATACTATACGTATGCGTCTGTGAACAAGTACACCTCACTCAGTGTCGGGACTTTTTGGTTACCGAGGCACGTGCCACATCAAAATTGAGAAATTGGTTATTCAAACATCACACAACACATTTTTGGGCCACATGCATATATATCCTAGCTAGGACACTCACGTGTGACGCTTCCATCTGTGGGCCCACGAGGCCATCGTCGATGCATGCATGCATGCATAACTTTGACCTACATCAGGAGAGGTTAATTAATTTCACCATCGATGATTATTCTTTTGGGTTGTACATATATTATGGAAGGAGCATATAGTATGCGGTGAAGAGGGGGGAAGGGGACCATCATATGTAGTACGCTTGATATGAACCTCGCTCTGTGTGGGTGCATGATTTACGGTTTTTGAGGCATGTGGCACATCAAAGTTGTGCATTTTGGGTATTCAACATATATATGTTTGGCCCACATGCAAAGCGGTGGTGGTTTTCCTCTCGCACCCACTTAAGCGGTTATCAGCGATATCGATGCTTTCCATCTATGGGCCCGCTTGGTCCATCACTTCTTTTTGCCTGACAACAAGAGAGGTTAATTTGACTTAGGAGGGGATCATTATTTTTGCTCTGGGATGACATGCATGCATGATACACTTTGAGCACACACACATGCATGTGTACGCATGAATCCCTCCCATCGAGTCGAAGTGGCTAGTACAACGACACCATCATGAACTAATCTCGCTCTGTGTGGGGAGCTAGTGTACGATTTTTGACACACACGCGCCAGATCAATATTGTGTATTCAAACATGCATGCACGCATCACCTCCATACATATGCATGTAGTGGTTGCCTTCGAACGATACACTCCCTCACGTGGTTATCGGCGACAAGTCTATATATTCGTGGGCCCACGTGGACTTCCATGATCACCTTGACCAACAACAAGATAGGTTACCATGGCGAATTCTTCATTTGGTTCGTGTTATCGTAGTATATGTCATGGTGAGATTCAGACCTAATTAAGTTTGAGCACATATACTATGCACGCATGCATGCATATATGAATCCCCGTCGTTGGCTTGAAGTGTGGTGTACCATACATATGCATCGTCAACCTAACCCTCAGTAGTGTGGGGATTTCTAGTTCGAAATCACGGTGCCACATCAAAGTTGTTCCATTGTTACTCAAAAACACACCTCTCCATACATATGTTTGGGCCACACGCATGCAATGGTTGTCTTCGGGGACTAGCTACTTGCGTGATTATTGGCGAGCTAGCCCATCTCCGGGGTCGCATGGACGGCCATCACTTTGACCAACAACAAGAGAGAGGTTGTAAGACCAAGGTGGATTATTCTTGGTCCGTTTTATGATCCATCTTAGTGAGATATATGCCTCTTTGGCCCGCC
>NC_057802.1:390585623-390586198 GCF_018294505.1 Triticum aestivum
GGGGCAAGCAATACCATGCGCTTTGCGAGAGAGGTGCCACATCGAAGTTGCATTTGGTATTTGAAAATCAAACCACCCTTTTGATACATAAATTTGGTCCACATGCAAGTGTGTTCGTGTTCTGACCCTCTCCCGCGTCATTTTTCGCCAAATTTATGAACATTAGACAAGTCGGATGACGCAACAGACACAATTCACTCAAACTAACCGTGTGCGACGCCGGTGCACCTGTCACGCACACATCCGCACAGTACATTGGGCTCCACGAGGCTCCCCCTCTCAAAAATATCTGCCCGCCTCGAGGGTTTTTCTGTTTCACAACACATGGTTGTTATCTCCGGACCGTGTGCGATGTTTCTTCTTCCCAATCCCGCCTGCATCCCTAGAAAATATCTGCCCGCCTCGATGGTTTTTCCGTTTCATAACACATAGTTGTTATCTCCGGACCCTGTGCAATGCACTATCATCAAAAATTTCAATAGCCCAGCATTTCACTCCCGCGTTTGACTCCCACGTAGTAAAATTTTCAGTACCCGCGTCATTTCCTCAAACACCCCGCCCACCCCCCTCCACAC
>NC_057802.1:390586422-390593757 GCF_018294505.1 Triticum aestivum
AGACTTGCCTGCCTGCGGCCCACGACGTGCCTTTGCTGGCAGGCCTGTACGGCCCATCTTTGTCAATAACGCATCCAAGACCCTCGCGAGGGGCCAAGCCTCACGAGGCGGACGACGCAAGACCTTCTCAGGAGCGGCCTAGCCAGGCAGGCTCACGAGAAGCGGAGATATCAAGGCGGAGCAAACCTCGCGAGGCTCTCGTGACGTGAGCCATGACGATCGACACCAGGCGGGCGCCAGGCGGGCGCCAGCGCGCGCAACGTCCTTGTTTCCTCTTTGGTGCTAAGGAGGCAAGCGCAGGCGTAGAGTACCGAGGCATCAAGCAAAGGTTGCCATATCGGTGCAACGAGACCAAGACTAGCAGGCCAACAAGACGGAGGTCACTGTGGAGCCAAAGATGGCGTCACCACCAGAGCCTTTTGCACGCGAAGACCGCTTTTGTCAGGATAGCTTGTACTAGCTGTCCCCTTTCAAATTCGCCCGCCGTTGTTGGCTCCCTTCCTGCTCAATATTTGGGAAGAGGACGAGGGCCTATATAAGTAGAACTAGCCACCACTGTAGAGGCATCTCGTCTGGAAACGGATCGATTTCTCATCCACAAGTCCACAGAGCACAACAACACCTCAACCTCAGGAGGCTCTTCTTCCCCTTGTACTGTTCTTCATCAGCCCAAGAGGCAATCCACCACCACACACTGGAGTAGGGTATTACACCACAATGGTGGCCTGATCCAGTATAAATCTCATGTCTTTCTGTGTTGCGAGTGTGTCGAGTTCGTCCGCGAGATCTTAGTGAGCTAGGGCGTAGATCGGTAGGAGGGAAAGAACTTCGTGCGCACCCCAGAGTTCGAACCTTAAGGGTTTTGCCGGAAGCCGAGATCCGACATTTGGCGCGCCAGGTAGGGGTGCACCGTAGCTTCCCTTCCGTCGATTCGTCGCTCCGTCGTCTCCATGGCGGACGCTCACCGCGCTCGGGCTGAGCGCCGGGCTGCCCTCACCGCCCGCGTTGCTCAGACGGCTCCTGTCGGCGGGCCACCTCGTCGTTCTCCGTCTCCCGCCGCCAACGCCGCTACCGGCCCGGCGGGGAACGAGCAGCAAGCGTCCTTGCTGCACCCATGGGTGCGGCAGGCCGGCCGCACTGCCACTCCATCGCTGACCCCGGCCGGTTCCTCGTCCCACGCGCGTCGCGCTCCCATGGACGCGCAGGCTGCGCTCCTCATGGCGAACGAGCTCCTGTGCTATCGCCCGGTCGACGACCTCTACGAGGACTGGTTCGACCGCGTCGTCGAGCTTGTCCGTGCCGCAGGGGCTCCCCGGCGCCGTCCCACTCTCTGCCTCGCCCTCCGCCAGCCACGGGCGACGTGGCTCATGGAGCGCCTCCACCACCTCTGCCCCAAGACTGCGCCTTGGCGCCAAGGCGCGCGGCCCCACGGCGCAATCCACCACGCCCAGCACTCGCGCGCGAAGAGAGAAGCTGCCAAGAAATTCCTCGGCCGCGAGAAGCTGCACCTGCGCTCCCCGCGCCACCTCGCCAAGACTGCGCGCTACCTGCGGTAGCGGCACGCGGGCCTCACCAAGACCAAGCTCCATCTCCGAGACGGGCCCCAGCAACCACGGCCGGCTGCCGCGCCTTCACCCCCGAGCTGCATAGCGTCGCCTGGCCAGGCAAGTTCAAGCTGGATCTGCCTCCTCGCTACGACAGCAACGCCGACCCCAGGGAGTTCCTGCAGCTCTACGAGCTGAGCATCGTGGCGGCCAACGGCGACGAGAAAGTCATGGCGAACTGGTTTCCCATGGCTCTCGAAGACGGTGCCCGCTCCTGGCTCCTGAACCTGCAGCACGGCTCGATCTCCTCCTGGGATGAGATGCGCGACTGCTTCGTCGCCAACTTCCAGGGCACCCGCGACCGCCCGTCGGCCGCGGGTGACCTGCGCCGCATCAAGCAACAACCAAGAGAGACCCTCCAGAAGTACATCCAGCGCTTCAACAACACTCGCCTCAAGATCCCCAAGGTCACGGACGAGGCCATCATCTCCGCGTTCTCTGACGGCGTCTGCGACATCAAGATGAAGGAGGAGCTCGCTATCCACGAGGAGCTGTGCACGTCTCAGGAGCTGTTCAACCTGGCGACCAAGTGTGCAAGAGCTGAGGAGGGGCGCCTTTCCCTCCTCGAGCTGCCAGCTGCGGGTGCAGAGGAGAAGAAGGCCAAGGCCAAGGACGTGAAGCGCAAGGAAGCAGCTGTGCTCGCAGCGGAGCCGGACACCAAGCGGGGCAGAGACCAGCCGAGTCATCCAAGGGCAGCCGACCATTCTACGCCTTCCACAACCTGAACACCCACAACACCAGCGACTGTCAAGAGCTCAGAGCCATTCGCGAAGGACATTTCGGTCGATGCCCCGAGCGCAGCGACCGGGGCTACGGCCTTGGAGGAGGACGTGGAGGCGGACGTTGGGACGACCGTGGCCCGCGCCAGGAGTGGCGCGACAGGCCTCATGAGGACCGCTGGCAGGACCATCCTCGCGAGGGCGCCTGGAGGGATCAGCCTCGTGAGGATCGTCCTCAAGGCAACGCCGGTCTACCCCCGCCGTCGCCACCGCCAAGAAGGAACGACGATCACCATCAGGACGAGGGGGCTGGGGGCTTCCAGGAGCCGCGTGCTATCGCCTGCATCTTGGGCGGCGCTCAGGCCCCAGCCTCTCAGCGCATCTTCAAACAGTTTGCTCGTGAAGTGAACGCGGTGCTCCCCAAGCTCGAGGCCACGCGCCCGCTCAGGTGGTCCCAGTGTGCCTTCACCTTCAACTCGGCAGATTAGCTCAAGTGCGCAGCCACCGCTGGTGCTCTCCCGATGCTTTGTTCACCAGTCATCAGCAATGTGCAAGTTACCAAGACCCTCATCGACGGTGGCGCAGGGCTCAACGTCCTATCAGTCGACACGTTCGACAACCTCCAGGTCCCGTATAAGCAGCTTCAGCCTACCAAGCCTTTCTCGGGAGTGACCGACAATTCCACCACACCGATAGGGCAGGTCCGCCTGCCTGTCACCTTCGGGGAGCGCAAGAACTACCGCACCAAGCTCATCGACTTCGACGTCGCGCACATCCGCCTGCCGTACAACGCCATCCTCGGGTATCCGGCCCTGGCCAAGTTCATGGCGGTCACCCACCACGGCTACAACGTCCTCAAGATGCCGGGAAGCGGCGGGATCATCACAGTCCCATGTGAAGAGAGAGATGCGGTGTGCTCCCTCGAGCGCGCCTTCCAAGCTGCAGCAATCGATGACCCCGGCAGCAAAGGCGAGGGCCCTCCCGAGGCCCTCCCCAAGAAGAAGAAGCAGCTGCGCCATGCATGATCTCAGGAGGGTGGCGACGCAGCTGGTGCCTCGTCAGGATCAGCGCCTGCTCCGGGGGCGCCTCCCTCCATCACATAGGAAGGCGCGCATGGCGCCCTCCTCGGGCAGGGCTCAGGGGCTCTCTTCTGGTGGGCCTCAGACCTTGCCAACCTCACGAGGGAGGCGCTTAGGCACCCCTTGGTGGCGTGCTTCGCGGCACATTTCCCTCAGGAGAACACAGGGCAAGGAGTGCCCACCATTCAGGAGTTCATCACCAAGACCACTCAGGAGCTGCAAGATGCAAGGGCCATGCGCGGCGACCGCCGCTCACCAGGCGTAGCTCCTCATCTAGGCGAGGATGCTGGGCTGCGCGTCTGCATCGATGTCCCCGGGCTCAACAGGGCCGCATCTCAGGAGCCTCTCTGGCCTTCGCGCGTGGGCCGTTGCGAGGGTCCACCACACAGCTACGTTCGCATGCCCTTCGACTTGCCGAGCGTGGCGTCAGCCTATCAGCGCAACATGCGGCGTGTCCTGGCGGCTCACGAGGCCAGGTACCACGCCGTCCTGGAAGAGATGGAGACGGTCTTCAAGGAACCACCCGAGCCCCCAGAGCCTCCCGAGGCTCAGGGCCCCGGTGGCTCGTAAGGAGCCATTCCTTCGCTTGTACCTTGAGCTGCCCCAACCCTCCTTCGTCAATAGAACCAGGTGACATTTTCCAAGTTCATTTAGCTAGGAGCGCCCCTCGGGCTGCATTATTCCCAGGCCGCATGGGTCCGTCCCTGTGGCATGTATCCCATTTGCTTATGTCTTTAGCTTACCTTGTTGAGGGCACCCCTCGGACTGCATCATCCCCAAGCCGCTCGGGCCTGACCCAGTGGCATGTACCTTTTCGCATTTACCCAAGTTGATTTGTCTTCCATGCTTAATCTGCCTGCCCGGGCCCGGTTACCACCTGGTCGATCGTCACTTCCCACGGGGCCTCCACACACAGGCACGGCGCTGGTGCATGGGTCCGTCCCTGCCACGTCGACAAACCCGAGCGGTCGAGCTCGGGCTCGCGGCATGCCCCGCGCACGTCACCTCACCAGACCCTCAGTGCCTTCATCTCGTCTCAGAGCAACCAGCGGCGGGCTGGCAACCATAACAGCAAAACCGTGTTTCTCCTTGTGATGACCTGCAGGAACTTCCCGAGGATAATAGCGGGCGGTACCACGGACTCTCTCCTCTGACATGCAATCTGCTTGCGCGTTAAAAGGGGGGCTCTTGAGCATCGCAACTCAAGAGCTCTTACTGGCTCTCCAGCCCTCACCCCTGGCCTTGACCACGGCATCGTGACCTGGCATACCAGTGGCGGCTGAGCTCGCTCGAGGGCTGGGACCTGAGGACATAGAGCACGAAGAAAAGCGTTGGAAGGGGAAGGACCCGTACGGGCCTAACCTACCTACGCTGTGGGTGGTTGCGTACAGGCCTGGTGCATCGCGAAGAATCGACCCTGAACTACTGAGATAAGTTTCGTGCTCAGACCGGCTAAGCGATAGGACCTAAGGGTCGCGCTCGCCGCATTCCAGTTGTGGCCACGTCGCGTCCCTTTCCTGCCTTACCATAGCTGCTTGGGCGCTAAGGGGGACCTCCTAAGCATCGTGACTCAAGGGCTCTTACTGGACCTCGGGCCGCTCACCTCCTGGCCTTGACCACGGCACGCGACCTGGCATACCAGCGACGGCTGCAGCCTGCCTGGGGACCGGGACCTGTCAGCGTAGAGCAACAAGCTATCGCGAGGTTGGAAAGGGGAGATCGAGCCTGAACTGGACATGCGTTCGCAAATTTTCATAACAGCGAATATATACACAAAAAGCATTACAGATCCTTACACACCCCACGGGGTACTTCCTGATTCTCCGCAGGAAAAAAAAGCAGGAACTAAGAGGAATCCTGTCTACACCCTCCCGTGGTAGACGCCATCGTCAACAGTGGGCCAAGGGAGGCCGGCGCCAACCTCATCCAGATCAGCGGCGGCTGGACGCCGCAGCCTTGCTCCGAGCCCGGCAAGAGCTCGGGGGCACGTAGCTGTCGTCGCTCGTCTCCGGAATCTCGTAAGGCTCAGGAGAGCTACTGGACTCCCATGGGCTGCTGCTGTTGGAGTAGCCGTGAGCGGAGCGCACGTCAGCCTAGCGCTCCCCTCCAGGGCAACACTCCAGGCGGCGGCCCGCCGCGTCGAAGACCTTGAAGAAGAGCGTAGCAGCACCGTCGTACTTGAAGTGGATTGCGAGGGCACCCCTCGCACGGCAAACCCGCGCGACCTCACCCCAGCCGCTGGTCATGAAGATCTTGCCGGCGGGGACCGCCTCGATCTCTGCTCCGGTCGCCAGAGCGTTGCAGTCAGCGTGCTGCAGCGAGAGCTCGAGAGGCCCCCTCGGCGGCATCACATCGGAGAAGAACCACGGGAAGCGGATCCAAGAGCTTGGAGGCATCGGCGCCCATAACACAAACTCGCGTGGGGAGTCCGCAGCATGGACTCCGGGAGCAACCGCACACGTCGGCATCGCGCGGCGGCCACGGGCGCAGCGCAGGCGGCGCCGCTCGACGCTCCGCCCTCCCGAGCCCTCGGCTCGGGCGTACAAGGGAAGCGGGTGCCCTGGAGGAGGCCGCTCGCACCAAGGGCTCGTCACCACCTGCATCGCTGCCTCGCCGCGATGATGGACCGACCTCTTCTTCGGCGGGAGTGGCCCCGGATCATCGCGGGGGGGCTTTCCTTTCTCTTCAGCAGAGAACCTTCGGATGGGTGCCATTGTTACAAGCGGAGGAGCAAGGAGGAAGAAGCGAGTCAAGCAAGGAAGAGATGGGCGACGGGGGCTCCGCCCCCTTCCCCATTTATAGCGAGAGAAGGCCAACCGGCGCCTCCCACGATCACAGGTAATGATGGTTTTCCTTGCATGTCCCAGGGACTTGTCAAGTCAAGCAGTTGCCGAGGTAGCGTTGGGAAGCGGAGACGCCCACGTCCAATCAACCGCCATGCGTCGACCGAGGCCGCAGGCTTTTGGGGCCCGCGGCGCTCCATACTTGACCCTTGGCTTCGCCTCGAAGCCAAGCCCGAGCGCACCTTGGGCCCGGGGGTTACTGTGGGCGTCCTGGGAACAGGGGTCCCCAGACTTGCCTGCCTGCGGCCCACGGCATGGCTTTGCTAGCAGGCCTATACGGCCCATCTTTGTCAACAAGGCATCCAAGACCCTCGCGAGGGGCCAAGCCTCGCGAGGCGGACGACGCAAGACCTTCTCAGGAGCGGCCTAGCCAGGCAGGCTCACGAGGAGAGGAGATATCAAGGCGGGGCAAACCTCACGAGGCTCTTGTGACGTGAGCCATGACGATCGACACTAGGCGGGCGCCAGCGCGTGTAGCGTCCTTGTTTCCTCTTTGGTGCTAAGGAGGCAAGCGCAGGCGCATAGTACCGAGGCATCAAGCAAAGTTTGCCATATCGGTGCAACGAGATCAAGACCAGCAGGCCAGCAAGACGGAGGTCACTGTGGAGCCCAAGACGGCGTCACCACCAGAGCCTTTTGCAGGCGAAGACCGCTTTTGTCAGGATAGCTTGTACTAGCTGTCCCCTTTCAAATTCGCCCGCTGTTGTTGGCTCCCTTCCCGCTCAATATTTGGGAAGAGGACCAGGGCCTATATAAGTAGAACTAGCCACCACCGTAGAGGCACCTCGTCTGGAAACAGATCGAGTTCTCATCCACAAGTCCACAAAGCACAAGAACACATCAACCTCAGGAGGCTGTTCTTCCCCTTGTACCATTCTTCATCAGCCCAAGAGGCAATCCACCACCACACACTGGAGTAGGGTATTACACCACAATGGTGGCAAGAACCAGTATAAATCTCGTATCTTTCTGTGTTGCGAGTGCGTCGAGTTCGTCCGCGAGATCTTTGTGAGCTAGGGCGTAGGTCGGTAGGAGGGAAAGAACTTCGCGCGCACCCCAGAGTTCGAACCTTAAGGGTTTTGCCGGAACC
>NC_057802.1:390593993-390616384 GCF_018294505.1 Triticum aestivum
CAACATCTGCCGGTTTCCCCGTGCAGCTTACCCACCGATCTCCATACCCAGGCCGCCCTGAGTTTCTTAGATCCCGCCTGCCAAACGCCCCCTTTCCCATAGATCCCCATCCCCATCCCCCACTCCAGAGCGTCGCAACCTAAGCCCGGCTATGCTTCCCGTGGAGCTCGAGGAGCGACTGGCCCAAAAGAGGTGTATAGCGGTCTCTTCGCCCGACATCGCCGAGGAAGCTGACGACCATTACTGGCGGCAGGCACTCAAGCAGTGGGCTAGAGTATGCGGGCATGTCTCGTCCATCGGCTACGACATTGAGGTCATCGACAGCGACGCCCTGAGGCGGGCTGTGTCACAGGTTAAGTGGCCCACCCCAACCCCTCGGGTTCAACCTCCGTCGATCTCATCCATGGCCCCGCCGCTGATCTCCTCTGGCTCGCTGTCAACGATTTGCAATTCTACATCGCCATCGAGCCACTTTTGTCATTTCTGAAGGACACGTTCTGCGACGCTGGCTTGGGATCCACAGCTTCCAAGTCAGACCTCATCGACGGCGACCACAAGGAGGGCACCCTCTCCGGCTCTTCCAAGGGGAAAGAGCCCATCTGCTCTTTCAAGGGGAAAGTGCCCGTCTGCGACATCAGGGAGGGCACCCTACAGCCGTGCTCTTCCAAGGGTAAGGAGCCCATCTGCGACAACATGGAGCGCATCCAGGGTCCGTGCTCTTCCCACGGGAACGAGCCCATCCGTGACAAGTGAGGAAACCCATGATTGTTTTGCCGTGCCTCTTCACAGGGGGAAACCCATGATTTGTTTTGTCGAGTCCCTTTTGTAGTGTAGTGAGAATATGTCTAGTTTTAATTGCTATATCTGGTTGTTTGCAGTATGCCTTGTTTATTTCAGTTGTTCACAATGTGATGCTCTATATGTGCAATTATTTACTGTGCAGTACATTTCATCAATCCAGTTTTAAACATACCGATAGGAATGCATATATTTGCTTGCTGTTAAGCCTGTTATAGCTAGCATATGCCTCTTTTAAAGTTTTTTGATTGTTCGGTTGTTTGTAGTTAGCATATGTTCAGTTTAAAATGCTATCTTTGGTTGTTCGTAGTATGCCTTGTTTATTCCAGTTATTCACAACGTGATGTTCTATATGTGCAAGTATGAACTGTGCAGTTCAATTTCATCAGTACCAATTTCAACAATACCACTATGAATGACTACATTTGGTTGCTGCATCTTGTAGTTAACACGCCTTTCCATTTTTATTTAACCATAACCAGTGTACTTAGACCGGCACAATACCAGTTTGAATTACCATGTTTGCTTGTTGTTAAATGTTAGGCCTGTTGCAGTTAGCACGCCTTTCCACTTGTTTTGCTTTACTAGCATGCTTAAACCTGCACACTGAAGCTATCTTTTGGAGATTATTCTGTCTGCCATGTGTAATTTTGGTTGATGTTTAGCCTGTTGTGCTTAACATCCTTCTTGATGTACCTACACAGGAAAATTTTGGGAACGACTGTTGTTTTCCATCGAGGTTAGTTTCATCCCATGGCTTATATCTGCTCAGTGTTCAGGATATCGTTAGCTGGTACCATATAGGCCGGCGGCTGATAAGGGACTAATCGGTGAATCGGACTTTTAACTGAATATATCTGCAACCCATTTTCCCTTAGGTTAACTAGGGCCATTTGTAATATATCTGAGGCTACATAGCAACATGCACTGTACTTAATGTCTAAATATGCAATCCTAGGCTACATAGCAACAAGGAAGAGTGTTACATTAATGTTCTAATGATGACTAGATATACGTAGAAGAGCAGCAACAACAACAGCAACAACACATCCCTGTTTGGATACTCAACTTAGCTAGAGGTTAGAGTTAGTTTCTAGCTCATTACTAACCCTGAACTAACTCCATCCAGAGAGTTGTTTGGATGGCAGGGTTAGATTGACAATAAATGCACTAGGAGAACTAGCTCCAATTAGCACCTCTTGGGTTGGATACTAGTTTTTTTGGTGGGTTATAGATGCAACTAGCTCAAACTAGCCCTCATGTTTAGATATACTTTAGGGCAATTTGAGCCCGAACTAGCTCAAACTAACTGTAACTCGTGGATATAGCAGTAGATAATTTGTAAGAATGAACTAAACTCCTTCCGGCCCATAATATAAGATGTTAATTCATCTAATATGTGAGTATATTGGATGTTATAATATACTCCCTCCGTTCCTAAATATTTATCTTTTTAGAGATTTCAAATGGACTACCACATACGGATGTATATAGACATATTATAAAAGAGTGTTGTACTACATCATTGTGCAATTGTTGTTTAGCTTCTAATATTAACTTGGTGCTTTTAGGTACATATGGATATCGATGAACCAGCATCAAGTGAGGAAGCTGATAAAGATTGTTAGTAAAATGGGTCCAAAGATGGCAATTAAACTATTTGTTTACACTTTATCCAAGACAACAACGAACTGCAGGATGGTAAGTAAGAACTCTGCAGCCTTCTTTTTACTGCCCATAATGAGTTGTGTTAGATGACAATGTCTGATTTTTTTCCTTTGCAGTGGTTGCCAAAGCAGTTTACTCAAGATTACCTCTCAAACTACATGATTGGTGGGCATGCAAAGGTTAAAGTATTTCTACCAGAACACGATGATTATCTAGATGTTTTCATGAAGACCGTGAAGGATGGGCGGTCGGCCATCACAAGGGGTTGGACTAGAGTCGTGCGTGCCTTCTGCATGGCGGAGGGCACAATATGGGCATTCCGCTTCACCTTTTTCAGCAACCAGAATATATTTTGCCTCTTTCTTTACTGTCTTTAATAGTACAAGTATACAACTGTGGTTCATCATTCTTTATTTGGTTCTTATGTAATTCTTGAACATATGTACCTATGAATCGAATAAGGCATTGGTTGTTTGAACCTGATGGATATGAATAAAGCTGTAGCATACATTCAAATTCAAATCCAAATCTGGTACAATTTGGAAAAGCAGCAATTAAATTACGGTGAAATTACGCTCTCTAGGTTGTTACGGCACAGACGGTTGGTAAAACACAAACGTTTGCGATATGCACCATAATCGAAGACGGTTCATAGAGAGGAAACATGTGCAAGCATGCACACAGTTGACGTTTGCAAAGCGTGTGCGATGTCAGACAATATCACAAACGGTGCGGGCAAACTAAACATTTGTGTTAGTTGCCTTATCATACACGATTCACAACCATGAACTATTTCTGATGAAGTAGGCATCGTAAACGTTGCACCACAGAATAGCGTGTGCGATAGTTGCCGTGTACGACGATGTTACGATGGTCCGACGTTTCGTAATCCTGTCCGACACTCGTACAACGATTAGCTAATCTTCTGAACGGTGAACTGTTTGTGATGGGCTGCGCATCATACACGTTCTATAATAGTGAACTGTTTGTGATGGGCCGCATATCGTAAATGTAGCACCACATAATACCGACTGCGATGGCAATGCGAGCAGAAACAAGTAGGAGTACTGTAGGGGTCCTATCCCTGACGGTTTCTGGGTCGTGTGGGAAGGACCCCCCTATCGCCCACACTCATTTGGCAACGGTTCCAAATGCTGTCGCGGAAAGGGGTTAAAAACCGTTTGTTTAGGACCGACGCGCACCAGTGCTTACTCAACTTCACACCTTGCAATATAGGCAAGAACTATTTCTTTGTCTATTCTATTTTGAACTACTTCAAAATCTTGTCAAGGTATGTACTCATTGAAAAATCTTATTAAGCGTCTTGATCTATCTCTATAGATCTTATTCCAGAACATGATTACCGTACCACTCTGGTGTGGAACATGCTCTGGTTGACCTACGAGGTTTGGTAGTAACTTGATCTGAAGTTTTATGATCATTATCATTAGCTTCCTCTCTAGTTGGTGTAGGCATCACAAGAACGGATTTCTTTGATGAGCTAATTTCCAATTTGAGAAGGTACAATTACCCTATCAAGTTCTACTTTCCTCCCACTTCACTTCTTTCGAGAGAAACTCCTTCTCTAGAAAGGATCCATTCTTAGCAACAAAGATCTTGCCTTCGGATCTGTGATAGAGGTGCACCCAACCGTTTCTTTTGGGTACCCTACGAAGACGCACTTCTCCGATTTGGGTTCAAGCTTATCAAGCTGAAGCTTTTTCACATAAGCATCGCAACCCCAAACTTTAAGAAATGACAACTCATGTTTCTTGCCAAACCACAGTTCATACGGTGCCGTCTCAACAGATTTAGATGGTGCCCTATTTAACGTGAATGCAGTTGTCTCTAATGCATAACCCCAAAACAATAGTGGTAAATCGGTAAGAGACATCATAGATAGCACCATATGTAAGTAAGTACGGTTACGACGTTCGGACACACCATTACAGTGTGGTGTTCCAGGTGGCGTGAGTTGCGAAACAATTCCACATTGTTTCAAATGAAGACCAAACTCGTAACTCAAATATTCGCCTCCGCGATCAGATCGGAGAAACTTTATTTTCTTGTTACGATGATTTTCCACTTCACTCTGAAATTCTTTGAACTTTTCAAATGTTTCATTAAGTAGATGTACCCATATCTGCTCAAATCATCTGTGAAGGTCAGAAGATAACGATACCCGCCGCAAGCCTCAACACTCATCGGACCGCATACATCGGTATGTATTATTTCCAATAAGTGAGTGGCTCGCTCCATTGTTCCGGCGAACGGAGTCTTAGTCATCTTGCCCATGAGGCATGGTTCGCAAGAATCAAATGATTCATAATCAAGTGATTCCAAATTCCATCCGCATGGAGTTTCTACATGCGCTTTACACCAATATGACCTAAACGGCAG
This sequence comes from Triticum aestivum, assembly GCF_018294505.1. NCBI lineage: Eukaryota > Viridiplantae > Streptophyta > Magnoliopsida > Poales > Poaceae > Triticum > Triticum aestivum. Next base: position 390,598,860 of record NC_057802.1, read on the forward strand.
TGCCACAAGTATGTTGCACTATCATTATCAACTTTGCATCTTTTGGCATCAATATTATGAATATGTGTATCACTACGATCGAGATTCAATAAACCCTTTATATTAAGTGTATGACCATAGAAGGTTTTATTCATGTAAATAGATCAACAATTATTCTTTGACTTAAATGAATACACGTATTGCAATAAACATGATCCAACCATATTCATGCTCAACGCAAACACCAAATAACATTTATTTTACGTTTAACACTAATCCCGAAGGTAAAAGGAGTGTGTGATGGTGATCTTATCAACCTTGGAATCATTTCCAACACACATCGTCACATTGCCCTTAACTAGTCTCTGTTCATTTTGCAACTCCTATTTCGAGTTACTAATCTTAGCAACTGAACCGGTATCAAATACCCTGGGGTTACTATGAACACTAGTAAAGTACACATCAATAACATGTATATCAAATATACTTTTGTTCACTTTGCCATCCTTCTTATCTGCCAAGTATTTGGGGTCATTCCACTTCCAGTGACCATTCCCATTGTAGTAGAAGCACTCGGTTTCAGGCTTAGGTCTAGCTTTGGGCTTCTTCACGGGAGTGGAAACTTGCTTGACATTCTTCTTGAAGTTCCCTTTCTTTCCCTTGCCCTTTTACTTGAAACTAGTGCTCTTGTCAACCATCAACACTCACTACAGTAGGATGTTGCTAACGCGACACTACGATCAGAGACCCTTCGACGAAACTGTGTGCGATGCCATAATCACAAACGGTGGTGTAAAAAACCGTCAAAAATGTGCAAAATGTTGGTGTAAAAGACCTTTCGACCATAGGAGGTCCGTTTCCTCCGTTTTGCGGTACGCCAGAGCCTTCCCGATGAACAGGATCCCGTTTCGACCGTGGCCGGTTGAACACAAGGTCGTTTCCTCCATTCTGCGGTACGCCAGGCCTCGTTTCCATCGGCTGTTCCGTCCAAGCCCTCCCAATGAACACGACGACGCATTCCGTTCCGACCCAGCCGGTTGGCTCCCCATGAACACGACAATGACGCCGTTTCTCCTTTCCAACCATGCCATGTACACGAGCCCTGGCCGTACGTATGCGCGAGCAGGCGTTCGAGACCCTGCCCGTATGTACGTACGTGACCGTATTTTATTTCTTGCACACCGGCCGCTGTATGTACTTGTACATGCTACGTGCGCGCCTCTACTATGACACGTGTGTGCCTCTACATCGACCAGTATGTACGTACACGTTCGCGACCAGAATGACAACACTACGTACGCTTCGACCAGGTGGGTCCCGACTGTCAGGCACTTCCTTGCCTACGAAGATGTAGCTGGTGGGTCCCAGCAGTCAGGGGGTGAATCATTTTTTTTCCGGACGCACTTCCTTGCGTGCGAAGATGTTGCTGGTAGGTCCCAGCAGTCAGGGGGAAAAGTTTTTTTGCGAAATACAGTTGCCCGTCCGGTGGGTCCCTGCTATCAGGTGGAGGAATAATTATTTTGCGCGTAATAAGGAGGCACTTCCTTGCGGCCGCCATGGACCCAGCTGTCAGCCTCTCCACGTACAGTACTCTTCCGCTGGAAGTCGTTCCTTGACCACGTTGACCATGCCGCGCCGAGAGCACCAGGGCGGTGGACAACGGCGATGACTAGGAAGGGGACGGCGCGAAGCCGGGGAAGACACGGCAGTGGAAGCCCGCGCGGAGAGGATTACGAGGGTTCACTGGTTCGGCTGTGGTGTGAGGCTGCCGTCGCCGCAGGGCCTGGCCAGCGGTGGGAATAGTAGGGGGCGGTGAGGCCTCTGCGGCAGCACAGCCGGCCACGGGAGGCAGGAGCATGCGGCACGACCGACGCTGCTTTGGGCGGCTGGAGCAAGAAGACCAGAGGTTGAAGAAGCACTACGGCCATTGGATGGACATCGTACGATCACTGGAGCTAGAATCATTCATATTGACTAAGTTGACAAAGCACTCCGTCCCCGTCAACTTAGTAGGCCCACAAGTCAGCCTCCCACCAAGGTGGGTCCCAACTAGCAGGGGGAGTATTCATTTTTTTGTGCGTAATAAGGAGGCACCTCCGGTGGGTCCGAGCTGACAGCGGGGGGAACGTTTTTTTCGTGAAATACGTTGGCCCGTCCGGTGGGTCCCAGCAGTCAGGGGGAAACATTTTTTTCGCCAAAATACGGTGGCCCGTCCGGTGGGTCCCTACTGTCAGGTGGAGGAATAATTATTTTCCGCGTAATAAGGAGGCACTTCCTTGCGGGTGCCGTGGACCCAGCTGTCAGCCTCTCCATGTACAGTACTCTTCCGATGGAAGTTGTTCCTTGACCACGTTGACCACGACGCGTCGAGAGCACCAGGGCAATGGACGACGGCGAGGCCTAGGAAGGGGACGACGCGGAGCCGGGGAAGACGCGGCAGTGGATGCCCACGCGGAGAGGAGTACGAGGGTTCACTAGTTTGGCTGCGGTGTGAGGCTGCCGTCACCGCAGAATAACAGGGGGTGTGGGTGAGTGGAGGGATGCCCTGGCCAGCGGTGGGAGTAGTAGGGGGCGGTGAGGCCTGCGCGGCAGCACAGCCGGCCACGGGAGGCAGGAGCAGGCGGCACGACTGGCGCTGCTTTGGGCGGCTGGAGCAAGAAGACCAGAGGTTGAAGAAGCACAACGGCCGTTGGATGGACATCGTACTGTCACTGCAGCTAGAATCGTTTATATTGACTAAGTTGACAAAGCCCTTGGTACGCGTCAACTTAGTAGGCCCACAGGTCAGCTTCCGAAATGGTGCGCCCCAGATGTCAGGGGGAGGAATCATTTTTTGGGCGGGTGAAGCTAAAATATCCGAGATTGAAGAAGAAGCACGGCATCCGTTGGATGGACATCCAACGACCACTACTGCTAGAACCGTGTGTTGACTATAAGTTGACAAAGCCTTGCATACGCGTCAACTCTTTTTTTTTGAGGGGACGCGTCAACTTAGTAAGGCCACAAGTGTGTGGTAGAGAACTTATAGCCCATTTGATATTTGTAAGAATGTGCAACCAATTTTTGAATTCTAATGGAATTTACTGCAACCCATTTACAGTTTGTTAAAAGTACAGCCCATTTCAACCAACCGTTAAAAACAGAATTCAATAAAATTTCCCACATTTTGATGGGATCCGAAATATTTTTATCCCGAAATTTCTAGTCAGATTAAATACAATTTCAATATAAATTTATATTACGTAAAAATCCAACGAAACATTGCGCTCACAACAATTAATGAAATTAAAATTTTCAATATCCAAAAATAATATTTTATAAAGTAATTACGTGTTTAGTGCATTTTTTTGTAGTTACTGCCCAGTTTTTATAATTACATCCCATTTATTATTTCTTAAAGCCCATTTTCTTGTTAAGCCTAATGCATCCCTCCTAGGAAAGATTTGCAGCCCAGCCGGGCACAGAATAACAACTTGACCTTTCCTGGGTATTCCTAAAAAAAAGTATAGCTGGGCTAGACATTTTCAGTTGAAAACAATTAATGTCTGGGCTGGATATCTGGCCTGGGCTCGGCGGGCCACAGCCCGTCCAGTTAATAGCTGCAGCGATGTTTTCGTTGTTTTCAAAGGAGAAAAATTAATATCTGGGCTAAACATTGCTCAAGAAAAACTCTGTAGTGCTCACACCTCAAAAACACAAATACTGCTCGAGCTGCTTGGTCCCAGCTGTCGGCCGCTTCTTGTGCAATTCTCTCGTTTATTGACTACATAGGTTGACAATGGTGTGGGACCGTGATGTCAGGAAACCAGGAGGAAGCAAAAAAAATTATAGCTTTATATACTAATAAGGAGGCACTTGCGTACGTGCGGCTATGGCCCTGGTGGGTCCCCACTGTCATCCTCTCCAAGTAAAGTCATCTCTCATCCTCATGTCCGTTGACCATGTTGACAACACGAGACGGCGGTGCCACGGCGAGCGCAACAACTCGAAGGACGATGGAGAGGGCCTCGCGGGCCCTATGGATGGTCTGATACAGCGCCCGCTGCTCATTCGGGAAGGCAGGATCATAGGGCCACATGTCCGCGACAGCATTGTCGTTCACTTCTTCACCGGTGCTCGTTGAGGAGACGGAGGTTGCAGCACAGGTCCTCCTACGCTGGTAGCTCTTCCGCCATTAGGGCATTGAAGAGCGACCGCACCTGCTCTATGGTGAACATAGCATGAACCGGCTTGGACAGTGGCACCGCCTCCTGGTCGGAAGCTACGTCCATCGTCTGATTGTCGTCGCTCAGCTCGGCGAGGTAGCTGGCGAGCCAGCATGTCCGGCTGCTGGACCGACCCGCTGCCAAGCACGAGTCTGACTGCCCTAGCCGACCCAGACCACCTCCCTCGCCCGCGCGCGCTTTCCGCCCGAAACGGTCAGCGCCGCCCGCCCCCTTCCCCGTGCATGCGATTGCTCCACCATCAAAAGAAACAAGTGCCGTCCGTCCGTCCTTCTGCCGCCCACATTAATGATACGCGGTTGCCGAGGCGGCTACTCCGGCGCCACACATCCGTCCCTCCGCCGCCCACCATTGCTATTTAAACTGTTGTGCCGGCCATAGCCGCAGTCATCCGCATCCGTTCCTATTCTCCTGTCCACACCACTACTATTCACCATGGCTTCCTCGCGCTCCAGCGCTCTTCGGGACGGGCGGATGACGGACCACAAGGAGATGGCAGCCATTGCTGCCGACTGGCTGGCCGGCAGGCAGCCGGAGGACGACGACGTCCCAATGGAGAACATGGTAGTCGACGATCCGGCGCCAACCCCCTCCTCCGCGCCGTCCTCACTGGTGCATTGCACCATGACCATCGGCGAGGCCCGTGCCCAATATATGGACACGGTGCGGCAGAAGCGTGAGGAGCAGTTCCGGGAGGCGCAGGCCGACGCCGCCTACAACCAACATCTCCTCCAGGAGCACCTGCAGGCGGAGGAGCAGATCGCCGCGGAGCGGGCGCAGCAGGAGGCGCTGCTCGACTCATACCTCTGCGCCCGCGAGGGCCGCCTCGAGCGCTGGCGGTACCGCATGTGGGTGGCGGAGGCTGCAGCCGCCTACAAAGAGGGCGATGAAGCGGGCGAGGCGCTGTTTGGCGAGACCGAGGACGAGGCAGAGGACAATGTCGGGTCCGACGAGTCCCCGCTCTGCTCGCGTCGACGAGGCCCTGCTCCGCCGAGGCCCCGCGGTGCCAACAACGAGGCAGAGGACACCGCCGGCTCCGCCGAGGCCTCACCCTGCCGGCAACGAGGGGGAGGATTTCCCCCGCTCCGCTGAGGCGCCGCCCGCCGGCAACGAGACAGAGGACATCGCCGGCTCTGCCGAGGCCCCGCCCCGCTGCTAACGAGGCCGCGCCACACAGAAAATGAGGAAGAGTAGAACACGGTAGGTCGCCGCCGCTCGGGTCCAAGTAAGGCAACCGCTGCTACCCTCCGGTTGCTGGCACTAAGCTGTACATCATGGAGCAATTCTATGATTACAGGATGATCGAAGAGCGCTCCGTGGTTGAGCAAGCTCATGAGATACAGTCATTTGCTAGAGAACTTGAGCACTTCAGTTGTATGCTACCGGACAAGTTTGTTGCCGGAGGTATCATCACTAAGCTTCCTCCTTCGTGGATCTCATTGGCACTCTCGATGTGGAAGAAAAGGTGAGAGCAAAGGACACACGTGCTCGAGGAATTGAGGGAGGATCTGGTGCCAATCTGTTACAGAAGAGCAACTTCCAGCCCCACAAGTTCAAGAACAAGGGCAAGTTTGATGCTAAAGCAAAGTTTGATGGGAAGAACAAGGCTGTGCAACACACGAACTTCAAGAACAAGAATGAAAAGAAGAAAGGTGTTTGTCATGTGGGGATCCTGATCATTGGGCTCCTAGTTGCCTAATCGCTATGACAAGCTAGGCGGGTTGACCACTGACGGCCGGTTAGCTTCTTGGCGGCGACGTGGAGTCGGAGAGCTATGTTGGAGAAGGACACTGCTTCTACTTAACTGCTGGTGCAGTTGGCTGACTGACACGTGGGCCCAACAGGCATCTGGGCCACATGTCAGTTAGGCAACTGCACCTGCAGTTAAGTCACTGAAGCTTCTATTCGGCTCAGCCGGACACAGGTGGGTAGCTTCGGTTAATTAATTTTACCTCCAACGCACCCCTTTTTAGTTGAAGAATGTATGAAATGTAATGAAATTCGGCATGTTTATATGAAATCCTATCGTGTATGAATGAATTTATTTCGATTAATTCGAATTCTTGTATCACTGGCATTGGATGAACATGCAAAACAATACGTAATAGCATTATTCCCAGGGTGATCACCTCATTTGCAGCAGTTTCACATGTACTCCCTCCGGTCCTTTCTAGTCTGCATACAAGTTTTGTCTACAGTCAAAGTATCTCTACTTTGACCAATCTTATAGAAAAAAGTATGCACTTTCACAATGTGCGAAGTAAAAAGGAACCGAAGGAGTACAAAGAGTTTGAGCAGCTTTTTGGCGTTCCTGTACATTGCAATCAAACACACAGGCCTGGCAATTCATAGAGAACATTCAAAACAATCGATGATTATGCATCTCAGCGATTCACATGTCAGAGCCAATATTTACTTCACAACTAACGAATAAAGAAAAAATGGACCGGCGCTGCTGACAGCAAAGGGCGTCCCATTCGAAAATATCAAACGCATGTCTTCTTGCTAAAATCAATGAGCAAAATTTGACAAGGTTTTCCCATTCCAAAATATCAAATGCCTACGATTGTGGAATGGGCAGGGTTTGCCATCAGTCTGGACATTGACATGGCACCTCGTGCTAAATAAACCAGCTGTTCTTTTTGTGCAGTTCCACCAAAATCAACCAAATTCGCGCGTAGCTTGTATGATTTCGCCCTTATATGGTGCAACGCCTTGAACTTATCGACACCTCCTTTCTTGTGGTGGAAATGAATGATTCGATGTATTCATGAACATTTTTTGCAGTTCCCATTGAAATCAAGCTAAGCATCCCTATTTGCACAAATACAAAAAAAGTGATTAGTATAAAGCAAACTGTACTATGAATTGACAGTTTAAACATGCACCTACATGGTCCATGTAGAGCACACTTTTAGAAAAATGGAACTCCCGGAAAGAATCCTAGAACAACATTGTACTCGCGCATCACAGCAAGAACATGGAGATTTTTCAGTCCTTCTGAGCTGAAGTTAGTTTGGTCTTGTGGGTGGTAATGTAACCATCCTTCAACTGCTCCTTCTGATGAGAAGATAGACAGGGCTTCTTCATCCTGGCATAATCGGAACTAGTCACTTCACGTACTCCATATTCTTCTTCAGAGGACGATGATCCTATTGTGCAAAGACAAGAGGATAACTAAATGCTAGCATCCCTGTTTGCTCGAAAAAAAGGAAAGGAAATATTTAAAACAGCATAGATGAAGCACTTCTCAAGGACAATACCACTTTTTGATGACAGCATCTAAACAGTAGCACAACACCAGTAGAGATGACAAAGCTCAATCATATGAATGAAATCAGTGGGCGAGTACCAACCTTTGTCAGGAGGCTTATTGTGTAGAGCATACAGATGAAGCACTTCTCCGGAACCATCTGTTGTTATCTACTGTGGTGGCCATGCTTACTATATACTCCTCGATTAGATTAATGTTTCCAATATCTTCTTGTGCAGTTCCACTAAAATATATGGTATCTTCAAAGAAGATCCCTGTTTGCACAAGTAGAGATAATTACATATTACATTAAGAGTGGCATCAAATAAGTGGCAAAACAATTGCTCGTTCCAGCCATAGCAATAAATTAAGATGCAAAACTATATCATTACTTGTGTCATCACAGTTCCAGTGCTTCATTACAGCACCAGGAGTTGATTTTTGTTTTTCTTCCGCTTGTTCTTCCCCTTCATCACTTGGTTCAATAACAGACAAGCTTCGCCTTCAATGTAAGATTTGGCATGTCAATTAGGTTGCACAAGTATAGCACTAAACAATGACATTAATTTTCTGATGAAAGTGGCAAAATACAGGCCAACAGTTGTGAAATACCCTTATCTTACCTCAATGGGATATTACGGTGCACATACAAATTGGAAGTCTTGTCTCCATTTGTGCAGTTCACTAAAATCAAGCAACATTACCGTACAAGTAGCACAACATATGAAAGCACACTGCAGAATCATGTGAAAGAAGGCTAGTACTGACCTCTCATGACGCGGAATTCAAACAACTCACAAGGACTGAACCAAATTTGCCAACACGGATAGGAAGTAAGATCTCCTCTTGTGCAGTTCCACTAAGATCAAGCAATCAAGCAACGTTGTCGGTGTGACATTTTGGTTGAAATGCACAAAACACTCTTAAAACAAAAGTGTTTTGTGCAGTGCAACAAAAGGTCACAATGGAAACGAGGTGAAGTAGATAACCCTGTTTACACAGAGGTGCAAAGGAAACAACTAGTGGTCAATAACGGTGGATGACACAGAAGCCAACAAAAAGAAGCATCTACCTTATCTAAATGGGAAAGAAAGCAAGACAGTAGCATTTCTCAAACGGTGGCATTGATTAATATTAACAGAGAGATTATATTAACAATAAAATTCGTTAAACATGTAATTTGCTTTTAACTATGGAATTGCATCAATTTTCCAGCGGCATTGTTAGAGGGTGCTTGTTTACAGGGACATTTTGGTGGAGGGACTACAAAAACTCAGTGTCAGTCCCATCTAAACCAAACAGGAGGGACTTTTAGGGACTAAAAGTGGGCATTTGGGACTAAAGAAAAAAGACCCCGAGGGAGAGTCTTTTTGGGACGTTTTCCAATAGTTGCCCCTGCCACGCATCGCACCTTGTCTCTATTAGTTCATTACTAGGGGTAACATGGTCTTTTAGCATGTCATTTAATAACCTATAGTCCATGTTTAGTCCCTGGAACCAAGCAGGTAGGGACTAGGGAGTTTTTAACCAAACAGGGCCTTAGATTAACAACGGCTAAAGAGTTGCACGGGACAGTGGACGCACCAGCACCATGTGCATCTGCCGATGTACTGGGGTGATGCACAGTCTGTTGCAACAAAGAACAAACAACCAAGGAGCATATTTGTGTTGGTCCCAGTTTTGTTATCTTTTGACACCTTTCCCTATGTGAGCGCAGCAAATCTAGTCCTGCTCAAACTCTACAGCCTTGTCCCCCAAAACAAAAGATCAGTTCGTTATAGATGTGCGTATTGCGTTTGTCATTGTTTTCTCTTTTCGACCAACATAGGTGCTGGATAGCCAGTCTGTACTAGTACTTTCCCCACTTCCTTTCCTCTGTGAACCACGTCCTAGATTTATGCTATACAAATTTCCCCACTACTTTCCCCCATTCCTGTCCTCTTTGAACCACGTCTTAGATTCATGCGATACAACTTTCCCCACTACTTCGCCCCTTCCTTTCCTTTTTGAACCACGTCCTAGATTCATGCTATACAACTTTTCCCACTACTTTCCCCATTCCTTTCCTCTTTGAACCACGTCCTAGATTCATGGTATACAACTTTCCCCACTACTTTCCTATTTGATCCAACACCTAGATTCGAGTGCAGAAGTGGAAAAAGCCCACATGCAGCTAGAGCAATGCATGTGGAATAAGTAAATTATACCTTAAGGTTCTTGGGGTGTGGTTCAGTGGGCGACCGGAGGCCGTTCGACCCACACTATGTACGACGGCGAAGAAGAAGCGGTCGGAGGCCCTCCCACGCCGCCGCTGGGTGAAAGTGAACAGCTGCGCTGGTAGTGGATTCCCTCCCTCGCCGACGGCGACAGCGTTAAGCCTCCTTCCCTTCTCGGTGGACAGATCCTGCCGGCTCTTTGAGTAGCAGTGAGGGGAGAGAGAGAGGCCAACGAAGTCTTGTTTAGATCTGGAGAGGGCGAGAGAGTGTGAAGAGAGCAACTACAAGCAGACCAGCAGTGAGGGGAGAGAGAGAGAGAGAGGCCAACGAAGTCTTGTTTAGATCTGGAGAGGGTGAAAGAGTGTGAAGAGAGCAACTACAAGCGCTGAGGCTCCAGCGTGTATATATACTGGAGAGAGTGTGAAGAGTGCAAACCCTAGAAAACAAGCACCGAGGCTGTAGCTTATACATGATGAGGTGATTATATGGTCACTACGAGATCGTATAGCTCCGTATCCATCCATTTTGACCAGTCAAAGAATCCTCGTGGCACGAATTATGCTCAAGTGTAGTTATCGAACCCGAGACCTTAAGTTTGATGAGCGAACAGGCTAACCAGCTACACAACCCTCTCGTTATGTTCAACGAGAGGAAAATAACCTTTTATACATTCCTGCATTCGTGTGACAAGCATGCCGTGTTTTTTGTGTGTGTGGGAGTCATTGGGATTTAAATCATAATCGTGTCATGTGGCTTTGGTGGTAAGACTATCCACAGTGGTGCAGAGATAATGCAGCCTTAGTCACCTTACCTCTCTCCACGTAGTACGTTGGGTCCCACCAGTCAAAGGGTGAAACAAACAAATTAATAAGAAAAATTAAAAGCGCCAGTGGTGTATCTTACCTCACATATCTCGCTACTGCTCGGGAACACTATCCAATTGATCCCTCTGTTCGCTCACGTACTATTTTAAGTGAATCCTTATTATAACATGCACACAATTTTGGGCACTTGTATTCGACCTAAGTCAGTGTGCCACCGTATCTCGTACGACTCCCTCCATCTAGGTGTAATAAGTCACGTTAGAAGGTGCAGCGAGACCAAGGTGCAAGCATATTGGAGGAGAAGGAGAAACTTGACCGGTCATTCCTCCAATCAAAGCCCTGATTTCTGTCTCTAAACGCAACAATTAATCCGAACATCTAAGAGATGCCGTTTTAGCTACCATGCAGGGCCACGTATTAACTCGCATGCAAGCCGACTTTGATTTCTTGACTGATCAACGCGTAGTTGCGCTCCATGCATTGGGTTTCTGGGGGAGATAACAAGGCAGAGTAAGGAGCGTTTGGTTACATTGCTTAGGCTGGTCATAGTGGTGAGTAACTTGGACTAGTACAACATGCATATGTTATTAGTCTATGTTACTACTACGCGAAGTTTCCCGTCGGAAGCGAGCCGATCTGGCTCTCCTGAGCTAGCAAGGTTTTTCTAGCCCACCCAAGCTAGCTGGCCCACAAAAGCTAACATATTTTAATAGTTCCAAACGCCTAACCTTGCCCGGCTATGCTATAAGCTGTTCTTGCTAAGGATCCAAACGCTCCCTAAGTAACAACACTCGCTAGCAACGAGGCCAGGAGGGGATTGAGATGCGAAGTTAATGGACAACGCCTAAACATTTTGGGAATATATGATTTCTGTAGGATGACTTAACACCTAGACGGAGGGAGTACTACTACTTAGTCCAGGTTTGATGGAATATTCGTCACCTCTTCTCTTCTTGTACATATTCCATTTGTATCTCACTTCCTGTGGCTTCGCACTCGCACGATTTTCCTATTCTATGAACTTGTGTGTGCGTGTGCGTGTGTGTGTTTAACAACATGTGTGTGTTAGAGAGAGCGTTAGATCGACCTACTCCTACAGAGAGATGGTGTGTCATGTATGATTTTAGCCGCGAGAGTCGGTGCATCCTCTCGTTTCTGGGTGTCCGGTAGGGACAGGCGGACAGCTGCCACGCCCGCTCCTGACCAGCCTGGCCCACCCAAAGCCCCTCCATCGCCCGCGCGCGCTTCCTGCTCGAAACGGCCAGCGCCGCTCCAAAGAATCGGTGCCGCATTCATGCCCGGGAAGAGCGGACGCGACCTCTCACTGGCGCCTACGTTGAAGGGAGAAGCGGATTCAAGAGTGATGGTTGCTTCGTCCGTCCAACTTACTGCTGGGTCTATGTGATTTGACGGCTCATTGCTCATTATTACTGAGGTGGTAGGACTGCTGGATGTCCCACGCTTTCGGCGAAAGGAGGTACTACTAGATTACAATTTTCTCCATTCTTACGGTGGAGGAGTGCAAGAGCAGTGAAAACACGCAGGCTCAGTGATTACATGGCCCACCTCACACTATCACCATATTTTCTGGACACCGTGCGACACCTAACTCTTTACATAGTACTCCCTCTGTTCCTAAATATAAGTCTTTGTAGAGATTCCACTAGGTGGACTACATATGGAACAAAATGAATGAATCTACACTTAAAATGCATCTATATACATCCGTATGTGGTTCATGGTGAAATCTCTACAAAGACTTATATTTAGGTACGGAGGAAGTACTTGTATAGTACGTACTGTAATTTATCAGCGAGATAGTACAATGCTATGAAGCTTCCTGCTTCTGTTACATGTATCTTGCATACAAGGTTGCCCGTTGCAACATTTCATCAAATACAAAGGAGACTAACATGCATGCTATTGCATCTCAATGATTGACAGATCATAGCAAATATGTACTCCCTCCGTTCCAAAATAAGCGTCTCAACTTTATGCTACATACGAAGCAAAATGAGTGAATCTACACTCTAAAATACGTCTATATACATCAGTGTTTGGAGTATGTACTAGTAGTTCATATTGAAATCTACAAAAGGACATATATATTCCAAACAATATGATGATCTCTCTAACCAAGGTAGTACAGACGAGGAGTAAACAGAGGGAGTAGTAAAAATTTCTCCTCGTCCTGCGAGCCACCGCGCGCGTGGGCGAGGGAACGGGCGTAAGGCATACAGTACTACTACTACTCATGCAGTCCCTAGCCATTGAAATAGAGACAGCTAAAGAAAAAAACGATCCTTGCAGTCCCTAGCCCTTGAACCGTAAACCCTAACCAGGCTTTAATTTGCTGGCAACGTCGGTGCTTCCTAAGAAATGAAGTTTGAACCCTTTGACCATCGGATCATTTTGTGCAGTTTCACCAAAATGGAGATGAGCATCCCTGTGGCAAAGAAATGAAGACGCATGGTTAGAATAAGATTACTGGGACTAGTTGATGAGACATAAACTCATCACAAATACAGTACGTAGAAGCCAGTAGAGTTATGTGCGGGGCAAAGAAGTAGAGAAATATCCACATGGAGTGATGTGGGCAGCTGGAGCAGTGGTGCAAGCCGGCTGTAAAGGGAGTTGTACCTGAGGGATGTCGAGACGTAGCTCAACCTAGAGGAGGGCGGCGGGAGGATGCAACTACCCATGTCGCGGCAGTGAGCAATGGACGAAGGCAACCTCACCGGCTTTGTGAGAGAGAATGGCGGGGACCCCTGATCGGGACGTGCCGACAGTGGGTTTTCACCGTCGGCGACGGCGACCGCATCTACACTAAGCATCCACCCCTTCCCCCGGCGGACGTGGTCCACCGGGATGTTAGAGATGTGGCCACAGTGGTTTTGTGCGAGAGAGTGTGAAAACTGAAGAGAGCAACCCCAGCAAGCAACCGTGTAGGCTCGTCTTGCCTATGTATATAGTGGAGCGGTTTCCTTTTCTCTCCATATGAACCTATTTATATTGCGTACGTGCCACTGAAGAAAAAAAACTTTATTTATAAATGGCAGGGCACCTACTACTCGTTCTCCTATAAACCTTGCGCTTGGCATCTCCAAACTATTAACCTTGCGATTGGCTCTTCGCCTCTTCGGGAAGTTGAGCAATAATGGTACTGTAGTATATATCGTTCTGGCTATATGAGACCGAATGAATTGCTGCACGTCCACCACGTGGCGAGGGTCGAGGGGCGAGGGAGAGTGCATACTATTACGTCCGTTTCAATATGGACTAAATACGGACCAAAATGAGTGAATCTACACTCTAAAATACGTCTATATACATCAGTGTTTGGAGTATGTACTAGTAGTTCATATTGAAATCTACTAAAGGGCATATATTCCAAACAATATGATAATCTCTCTAACCAAGGTAGGGACGAGGAGTAAACAGAGGGAGTACTAGTAAAATTTTCTCCTCGTCCTGCGAGCCACCGCGCGCGTGGGCGAGGGAGCGGGCGTAAGGCGTAGTAAGCAAGCTTCACCTCATCCTGCGAGCCACCGCGTCCATGGGCGGGGGAGATGGCGTACTAAGCAAGCTTCTCCTCGTTCTGCGAGTTGACGGGACACATCAAAAGTACTCCAGTGTATAGAGCCTTGCCTCTAAGGTAGGCCCCACATGGTTTGCCTCTTTTTTAACATAACGCGTCAAGTCGCAATTTGTTTGTTCACCCGTGGTAGACGATCCTCCCTCCATCTAGTGGACAACCAGTACACATGTCAAATTACCACGTGGGCTGCCTTTTCGTACAGAAATGAGCTCGACCGAGTACCCGCGCAGGTGTGGTTGGGAAAGAGACGGGAGTACGTGCGCCGTGCGTGCACCTCTTCTCTTCGTGCAGGCCCCCCACCTACGTGGGTGTGTGTGAGAGATACAAACCTAAAAAGATGGCTTGTGCGTTCGTGAGTGTTTTTTGTTTGGGGGGAGGTTGATTTCGTGAATGTATTTGTGGGAATATGTGTCGATGACATCTCAAACAAAATTTTGCATGCAATGTCTGTGAAATGGAGGCCTATCCATATCATATATAGAGGGTTGGGCGATCCACGAGAAGAGAGGGAGGGGTCATAGATATCGATAGAGTCGAAGAGAGGATCAAGTGGGTGGGTGCGAGATCGATGAAGAGAGCCATCGAAATTGTGTGTGTGTGCAAGTCAAAGATATAGGGCGACTGACCTAGCTACCGGAATGTTAGAGGGCACATGTCAAGTTTGTGTGTGGCAGGGAGACATGACTTGAGCGCTCGGTGTATCGGTGTGTGTGTGTGGGAGGGGGTGGGGGAGGGGTAGGCAGAGGCCTAACTATAGAGGTAGAACGACTCATATATGTGTTGAGAAGGACAGACCCAGCTATGTCTTGAGGGAGATCGGTCGACATCCATACATAACTGAAGCACGGGAAATAGGATGGGACAGAGAGAGAGAGAGGAGAGAGAGAGAGGGAGGGAGAGGGGTAGAGTGCTGGATGGGTGATGGAGTTGCTTCTTGAAGATGGTAGGAGAGGCCTACTAGACAAACTGAGGGTGGAACTGCAATATTATCAATAAGAGTGGGGATGTGTTTCTGTGTGTGCCTGTGCGTGATAGATCTGTCAGGACACATCCATGGATGATGAAGGGGAACCATGTGTTTGGTAAGCAAACCTAACTAGATCGGTAGATCAATTGTTGTTTGTCGGAGGAAGGGAGAGACATAACTAATGAGGTAGATCGATCGACGCGTGGGAAAAAACGAGTTATAAGGACCTAGCTAGCTATATGTATAGCGGGAGATCGGTCGGTGTACGTCCATTTGTTAGAGGCAAATAAGGCCCAACAAGACGGATAGACAGGGAGAATGGAGCTAGGAGGTGGTGCGAGAGGCCCAGCTACTAGCTAGATACGGGGAGGAGTGTGCGGTTGTGAGATCGATGAAAAGAGGGGCGAGAGTTTACACGTGTGTGGGACCGTATGAGAGACACGAGGCAAGGACACATAAAGAAGGAGATTGAAGGTGCGTGTGTATGTTGTAGGCATACATCGCTCGAGAGGTTTATCGATCGGTGTGTGTCGAAAAGGAGTTGTGGAGACTGTGGGAGAACGACCTAAAGAAAAAAAATGAATGTGCGCGATGGATAGAATGCTGAGGGAGGGGGAGGGCGAGGAGGGCGTGTGCATGCATGAGAGAAAGTTAGTGGTAGCTACAAAGGTTAGAGGATTGTGTGGGTGTAAGAGACTAACAAAGATCATAATTTGATATGAAAGTGGATTCATATATTTGAATAGGAGATCATAGTGTTTTAAACATATGCATGCATGAATATAGCGGTGATACGCGTGTTGTGGTTTTGCACATGTTATACCATACTGTGATAATGCATGGCGTTTGCAACTCACAGCTAAATGTCGAACAATCTAAACCATACCATACATCGAACAATCTCACATTTTATTTGAATTTGTGATAATGTGTGGCATTTGAAGCTTACAACTAAATATCGAACAATCTAAACAATACTATATATCGAACATTCTCACATTTTATTTGAATGTGTGGTAATGTGTGGTGTTTGCAACTCACATCTAAATACTTGTAGGCGCAGGGGGCGGGGCACCATACATAATGTGATAAACACATTATACATATGAGACATGGTTTAGTTTGTGAAGATCTATCTAGAGCTTGAAATGTACTATGATTTGAAATCAACATAAAGTGGATTCAAAAAATCGAGTTCGAGTTCATATAGTACACATAGTTCATATGTAACTCGAGACTAATCATGTGGTGTGCTATGAAGATAATACACAAACGATGGTTTAACTTGACAATAATGACGATTGTTGATCTTATTAAAAGAGAGAAACGAATTCAAATGCTTTGACTTCACAATAATCATTATTGTAGATCTTATTCAAATAGAGAAATGAATTCGAATTTAGTTCATATTGAAGCGGTAGTATATACGTTTGGAATGCACTAAAACGTTCATTTGAGTATTAGGTTGCATGCATTATACACGTAGCGAAATATTTAAATTGAACATAACATGAATTCAAAGTTTTGAATGACATTTGTAGTGCAAATTGATTTGGTACAGTACATGTTAGGCTTGTCCGGAAATTTCAACCCGCGCCTTGTTAGCCCAGAATATTTTAGATATATCTTTGTCTCGTTGTGCTCCGACAACTCCCTCCATCCCAACCCACGCCTTACTATTCCAAAATTACAACGCGCGCGAAAACTCCCACCTCCTATGAAATCCCGACACGTGAAATGCCCGTGATACCCCTGAATCGAAAGAAACGCCTCAAATTAGCGGGGGTACTTTCGTAACTTACCCCACATTTCGGACAAGCGCGTCCCTAAGCCATGGTTCTCCACTCCCATCCCATCCGCCCACCCATTCGTACACCAAGGCCGGCAAAACTCGCGAAGCCCCACACCCTCCTTCGTCCGCCACCCAGCCGGAGCCTCTTCCCCGACGACGTCGTCCACAACAACACCTCGACGTCCCTAATCCACCATACCGGATGAGGATCGGTCGTCGATCTAGTCGTCCCGCCGGTTCAGCCACCCCGTCCTCCACCTCCAAGGAGCTGCCCCGACGTTCCCCTCGTCTTTCGCGCCACCTCCATTCCCACACCGCCAACTTCACCTGCACCACCGGAAGAGCATCATCATCACTGTTTCCTCGGATGAAGCCGCGGCCTAATCGGCGCCACCAAAGAGGTTGTACACTAATCGCCGCATTTTCTTCTTGATTTGATCTCACGGTGCTGCTGGCGCTCGGTCCCGAGCCGTCACGGCGCGGCTCCATCCACGACGTCGCTCCCTTGGCGGCGACGTCCACATCAGTAGGAGGTGCTGATGCTTTAGCTCTCGCTCGCGCTGCTGCTCTGCTGTTGCTCTCGGTCCCCTGCCTGATCTGCTCTTGCTCTTGCTACTGCTCTCGCTCTTGCTCTTGCTTGCGATGCTGCTCCAATTTAGCTACACTTCAGTCG